>NC_134677.1:661666-992500 GCF_024713945.1 Dermatophagoides farinae | reverse complement strand
GTTTTTCAGTTTTAGTTTTCAAGCAAAATATTATACACACATAATAATCAAATCTAGATCTAAAAAAAAAATCTCTAGTGAATAATGTAATTGCATACAACATATAATACCGGACAACAATGACGATGACGAACAAGTTGAAGTAAAAAAAAAAAAAAAAAAAGTTTCAAATTTCAAGGATGTTGCAATACAGCAAAAAAAAATGAAAACTAGAATTTATTGCATAATAATCAACAATGATGGTTATGAAACAACAACAACAACAACACTGGAAACAGCCAAAGGCTTAATATGTTCATATATCCAGATTCATTTATTTTTTTTTTAAACGGAAAATTCTTTGAAAATTCTTTGAAAACAACAATTCACTAATTCTCTTTGTATGTGATATATATGAGATTATGATGATGAAATTTATCATTTTTTTTATGGCCATAATAGTGTGTTTGTGTGTGTGTGTTAAATTGAAGTAAATTATTGCATTTTATATTTCATTTTCATTTCATGGAACAATAATTCTTCAATTCAATTCGTTGGTGGTATATTTCACGCTTACGTGATTTAGTTGATCCAGTTTGAGATAACCCGTTCAACCTACACACACACATAGCACACACCATGAAATTCTAATGGCCATAACGTTGTTATGGGATTTTCAAAAAAAAATTTTTTTTCTTCATCCCTGTCTCTATATGAAAAAAAGGTGGGCCGATTTTTTTTCTTTCTTTCCATTTCCATAACATTATTATCATGGATCATGATTGTCGTCGTTGTCGTCGATGTCGTTGATGGATTGGATCGTATTGATCGTTTTCTATTCCTCCCTCACTCACCCATTCATTCTCTTTCTTTTAGCATCATGCACCCAAAAAAAAAGAATATGAAAATGGAACAGAAGGACAAAAAAAAAATACAGACACACACACACACACACACACACACAGAGAGACACACAATACAAATGTCATTAAATGAAGATTAGATTAGATTAGATTTTTTCAACGAAAAAAAAAATCGAATTTTCACCAACACACACACACCGTGTGGAAAAATTTTTCTTTTTTGTTCAAAAAAATGAGAAAAAATGTAAAAAAAAAGATGTTTGCTCGAAACGAACGAGAAAAAAAACCATGGGCCCAAACCAAAAAAAAAAAATTCTCTTCCCATCAATTTCTCTCGCTGCCACTCAGTTTATCTATTGGTGATGAAAATATTGAGGAGAAACAAAAAAAAAGCTGGCAAATTTGTTGGCATTTGATGAAAAAAAAGCCTGTCGATGTTAACCAGAAAAAAAAGAAAGAAATTTTTCTACACATCCATATACATACCATAGATTGGGATAAAGATTAAGAATTTCAAATCCGATTATAATAATGCTGCTGTTGTTGTTGTTGTTGTTGTTGTTGGTTAGATTTTTTTTTTGTTCATCATCATTCATTGATTGATTATTGGCAAGAATAATAAACAATGGTGTTTATAATGATATATATGAATATGATCATCTGCAATATTTTTTTTTCGGTCTGTGTTAAAATTTTCAAAAAAAAAAAAAAAAAATTACACCTGATAAGTTTACCAGTCAGCAGCATTGGTAGCAGCATTGACATAGTAATAGTGGTAGTACCAAGTTTGAAATAATCGTCGTCAGATAAAAAAAAAGTTTGGGCGCTGTTCAATACTTTTTTGTTTTGTTTTGTTTTCGTGTGAATGATGAAAACTTTTTTTTTCATTTATTTTTCATTTTATTTTATTATTATATATGTGTGCGGTAAATATGTGTGTATGTGTGTGTGTGTGCATGCATGTGACAGATAATAAAAAAAAGTAGTGAAATGAAATGAAAAAAAAATTACCATGAAAATTTATGGATCATCAGTAGACTGACTATATATTTACCGAAAATTTGTTTTCGGTTTTTCTGTTCTGGTTAAAATTCAATCCACCAGCGAAAAAAAAACATACACACACACACACACAAGTTTTGTAATTGATTTCAAAACGAAAAAAAAAATTCTGGTTTTTTTTCTTGCTTGCTCATACACATTCACCAGAAACCTCTCATTTTTATGATTATCAACGCACGCACACACACAAAAATCTCATTGCAAATCATCATAACAATATGTTTGTCTGTTTGATGTGGGTCATATTTTTTTTTTTGATCTACAGAAAAAAAACTTTCCACACAAGTAAATTTTTTTTTTCGGTGAAAAATAATTATCATTTGAAGGACATATGGACATAATATTCACGTATGGCTGTGACATGGACAGTGTGTGTGTGTGTGTGTGTGCAAATATAGGAAATTGTTCCTGGAACAATTTTCCTTTTTATTCCTAGCCATTTTATTGTCTTTTATGTGATATACTTTTTTTCTGTTTGGTCTACTAGTTTCATTTCCAAGAATTTTGGTTTATTTTTTTTTTTGTTGTTTCATTCTGATTATTTACATCTTTTTTTTCGGAAATAAAAACTGAATTTCGGTGACAATTGTCAACCAAAACAATAATAAAAACTAGCAGTAAAAAAAACTAGTAGTAATACTAGAATGGTAGCCAGAAAGAAAGATAAATTGAGCCATAAATTTTTCCAGGTTATCATTATTATTATTGTCATTTGTATCATTTACAATCATCGTCATATTTGTGTGTGTGTGTGTGTGTGTGAGTCTCAACTTTGACATTTTTCATAATTTTTTTACGTTTGTTGTTGTTCATTTCCTCCCCTTCCCAAAAAAAATCAGTAGTGGACAACAGCAGCCAAAAAAAATTAATAAATAAATGACCAGCACGGAAACGCCTCACACAAACTCTGTTCGGATATGAAAAAAAAAATCAATCTTGCACTGTTATTATATTTTTTCTATTCTTGTCATAAAACAAAAATTCTACATTTTTTTCGGCGGATTTATTCCTCATAGAAGAAAATTTATAGCAAATATCAACGCACCATCAGAGTAAAACAAATGGCCCAAAATATAATGAACCAAATTTATTATGTAATGATGATGATGATGATGATGATTACTATTTTGGCATTTTTTTTCTAATAGAGAGCCAATATTTCCACCACCAACAAAAAAAAAACGACACACACACACACACAATGAAAAATGGAAATGGAAAAGTCATTGGATTGTAATAAGAGATTATTGATTGGATTCTATTTTATTCTGTACATCATCATCACCATGCACACACACAGAATAGACCGGTGGCTGGCACTATTGTTCATTTATTTCATAATTCTACAATTCGTTGTTTGTGTTGCCACTATTTATCAAATATCAAAGTATCAAAAGTTCATTTTTTCTCTGATTTATTTTTTCCACTCATTCAATCCATTTATCGGTGACAGTTTGAATATTTTTTTTTTTTTTTTTTGAACAACAAAATTAACTGAATTGTACATGACTGGATATTTTCATTGAATAATGGCCACTAAGCTAGTCAATGACAATGATGATGATGATGTGGTCATCTTTGTAGCGGTAAACAACTGAATTGTGATCAAGAAATAAAAAGAAAAAGCAAATAAACAAACAAACACCGAATATTGAATAAGAAAAACAGAACAGAACTGCAAGCCGAAAAAAATGCTCAATCAACAACAACAGAGCGAAAGAGAGAGAAAACGAATAAATTTTCTAGTACAAACCGATGATGATGATGATGAAAAAAGAAAATGAAGAAAAAGCCAATGATGATGATGATGAAAAGAACTAAGACAAACATAGCCAACACATTGGACAAGACAATGTAATCAAGAACAAAAAAAAACGAAAAAAAAAAAACAAAAATGAAAACCAGCAGCATCATGATGATAGAGAAAAGAATATAGGCAAACATCTTGGTTTTCGGGAATCCAAAAAATCATGTGGATAGTGGATCTGTGGACCACACAATTGTTTTTTTTTATTTTTGTGTTTGTTGTTTGTCCAAGTGGTTTTCATAGTTGATTAAATTAATGTCAAAAATGACCAACAACAAAACCACCATTGTAAAAAAAAGAAAAGAAAAGAAAAAAACAATATACACATCGATCATTGATTATTTATTTTGAGGTAAAGAAAAAAGAAAATTGTTTTTTTTTGTTGTTGTTCTGTAATCAAGAATCACATGATATACCAGCAGCAGCAGCAGCAGCAGAATCAAATCTTAATACACATGCAGATGCACAGAGGAAAAATAATTGAAAATTTCAATTCTGTTAACATTTGAAAGAATTTAAATTTGAAAAAAAATTGAAAATTTTAAATCAATATTATAGAAACGGTGGGAAGAAAACTTTTTTTTATATATATATATTCAATTAATATAATCGAAAAAACAATGACAATGATACGGGTTACGGAATTTCACAGATCAACACAGAATTCGATGCAAACAACAAATTCTGGTGGTAGTAGTAGTAGTAGTAGTAGTCAGGCAGAAAAAAAATGATGATGATAAATCTTATGTAAATATTTGTCATCATCATCATCAAAAAAAATAAAAAAATAAATAAATAAAAGTGGAAAAAATATGACACATTGCCATATTCATGTATTGTTTATATATTCATATAGAATATATATATTCTTATAATACCAAATAGAAACTCACTTACACTGACAATAAATTCTTGGCTCTAGCTCTCTGTCTCTCTCTCTACCATTCCAAGTCATTCATTTCTCTGTTTTTTTTTCATGGAGAATTTGATGGACATTTTTATTGATCATTCATTCTTACATATTTGAATTTTATTCAATCAAAAAAAAACATGACTAAGATGATGCTTCATAGATGATCATCTTGATGATAATTTTTTTTGCCTAAAAAAAATCCACTCATGTATATGATGATGATGACTTGATTAAAAAAAAAATAACACCAGTAGTAGTAGCAATAGCAGTGTTAGTAGTAGTGGATCACGTATTCAATTTCAATTTCATTTCATTCTTGACATTTATCGATCTCTATTAATATTTTGCCTTTTTTCATTCATTTCAATATATATTTATATTCATATTCACAACAACAACAACAACAACAACAACAAAAAGAAATCAGTTTTGACAAGTCGACGAAAAAAAATTGATTTTTTTTTTGCCACTGCAAAGAAACAGTATCCATACATGTATACAGACAAAATCAAATTCAAAAGAAGAAAAAAAAAATGAACGCAGAATACAATGTTCAAGATACCATTTTTTTCAGTGAAAAAACAGTGAATCAAACATCATCATCATCATCGTCAAATAGCCCTCAAGGCAATGATGATGATGATGATGATGACAAATTCATAAATTTTTTTTTGTTTTGTTTTTATATTTGCTTAGTATTTTTGTTAGTTTTTTTTTGTGGAAATAGAATTTCATTTTCAAGAATTTCTTATTCAAGAATTTTATTTTTTTTTTGTTCGCACAACATTTACCTAATAATGTTAATAAAAGTTGAACATAAAGAATATGGTGTAAAAAAATTGTTGGCCACATTCTGATGAATAAATTCATTATTGATGATTGTTTCGATGATCGATGATTGAATGTTGCTGTGGAATGGTTGTTGCTACTGTTGCTGTTGTTGTTGTTGTCGAAGAATTTATCAAAAAGACAAACAGGCTAATGATTTATTAAATTGGATATCATCATCCATTGGAAAATATTTTTGATAACAATGATGGTGTTGAATATTGATAATTGAATCAAACAATTTCAATCGCACATATTTTATTCGACATTTTTGTCTTGGTTTTGGCCAACATTTTTGTTCAATTTGATCATGTTGATGTTGTGGTGGTTGTTGTTGACAGCTTGATGATGATTTAATAATATTCATCATCATGTTGTATTTCTCCATCATTGATGATGGTGGTGGTTGGTTGGTTTTTTTTTGCCAAATTTATATCTGTTGGCTCTGGTAATAATGACAATGAATTTATTTTATTTTATTCGTCCATCACTTTTTTTTCTATATGCCATGTGAATATAATGAATTGAACTGAATTTACTATCATCATCATCATTTACTTCTCATTATCAGAACAACATCAAACAAATGATGATGAACATTATCATCATCATCATCATCAGAATGAAAAACGAAAAAATTCTTCGAGCGTAAAAGAATTAGTTTAGCTCTCTCTTGCTCTTGCTCTTTATCGGCCGTCTATATTTTATTGACGACGATGATGATGATTATTTCATGTAAGAATATTCTGTTTTCGACATGATGATTTTTGATCTGCATATTTTTTCCTCTTTGATTGAAGAAAAATTATTCAACAAAATGAATGACAATGATGATGATGATGATGAAAACTTTTCCTAAGGGAATATTTTCCGAAAACATAAAAAAAATGAGACGGAATTTTTATTTCAACTTTTTTTTTCTTTCTTATTTGAATTATTTTTGCGCAATTGAGCAACTTTTTTTGAGTGAATAAATGAATGAAACCAAAAAAATAGAATCACCCAAACACACACATACACACACAAGAATATATGGTTCCAAATATTTGGAACATCAACATTCTTATACACTAACAAAAAAAAAAAACAAACACACACACCAAAACACTGAAATCAAACGAAGAAGACGAACAAAACACAAGAAATGAAGAAGAAAATTTTTCAGTTTTTGAAATTCAAGTAGCTATTTGATGTCATTGTTTCATTTTTTTTGTTTTTGTTTTTGATTCGAAACGGAAGTGAATAACAAATACCGGCGACACTGGTGATATTGGTGATGACAGTCTAATCAAGAGCAAGAAAGAGAGCGAGAAAACGGAAAGTAAATCCAAATGATGATGATCACACCATTCAGTTATCATGATGTTGACAATGGATGAATCGAATGTTTGAAAAAAAAACAAACAAACAATGTGTTTGCTCGTGTGTGTGTGTGTATATTTGTCTATAGGAAGAAGGCACTTATAGCATGAACGAAAAAAGGCATTATTTCACAAACACAAAGATTTGAATGTGAAACAAAAATTTGAATTTAAAATGATGATGATGATGATTTAAACAACGAAAACAAAATGGAAATTTCGATTCATTTTGAAACATGAAAAATGTGCATATTTGGTCAACTTTTGAATAGTTTTTCAACTTTTCAATTGGCAATATTTTTTTGTCGTCGTTTTTGTTGTTGTTGTTGTTGTTGTTTTGTCCACACACACACACACATTTAGCCGATGGTCGATTCTTGGCACCTTTTTTTGTTGTTGTTGTTGTCGTTGATGTGGACTGGTTTTTTTTTCATTCGCATTATAATTTTATTCAAATTTATTCATTTAAGAATTTTTTTTCCATCCATTCATTCATTTAGCTGATGTTACAATCATCGTTTTTTTTGTCGACATTATTCACTGTTTCAGCTATTTTTGCGTTCATATAAATAATAATATACCGTGAAGTTTGGTTCGGATAGCGTCAAATTCCACATACACATACACACACACACAGTGAAAGAATGAAGGAAAACTTTACTTTGAAAATCGATATATTGATGGAACAAAAAACGGAAAAAAAGCAAAAAAAAAACTATAAATAAATTCCCATAGCGAATCGGATCAATTGAATAAAGTTTTTTTCGTTCGTTCAGCAATGAAAAAAAATGGCCGATTCAAAATACCGTCATATATGTTGTTGTTGCTGCTTTTCATTTGAGCTTGATGGAATTATGAAGTTTTTTTCGTTATTGTTGTTGTTGTTGTTTTCAATTCTGTTTCTAAATTGAAAAATTAATTAGCTTTAATCTTTGTAATGTAATGTTTTTTTTTATCAGCAATTTTTTTTGTCGGTTTTGTCGGTTAGTTGGTTGGTTGGTTGGTTGGATAGATCAATTTGCTGTATATATAGATAAAAGTCAATCACTCACACACACACAAACACCATGGCTTTATAGTGGAAAAAAAAGGTCAAAATAACAAACAAAACACAGTGTTTTTTCAGTCTTGTTGGTTAGGTTAGTTCAACAACATCATCATCAAAGAATTGAATTGAATTGAATTCTTCTTTTTTATTCTTCTTCAATCATTTGACAGTAATTGGATTTATTCTTGCAACTCTAATTCTGGAAAAAAAAATTTCATTGTTGTTGTTGAAAGTTTTCCACTGTGTTACTGGATCATTGTGGATCGACGAAAAAAATAAACAGAAGCGAAAAAAAAAACTTATTTCAATGTCTGTCTTGACTATTTTTTTCTGGTGTTTATTTCGTTGTCGTCATCATCATTTGTCGTTGACATTTCGTTGTTGGGTGAAATGAAAAAAAAAAATTTTTTTTTCTCAAGAAATTTTTACGTAAACACTGGAGAAAATTTCTTTTACATTTTTTATGTTCACTGCTTTTTTTTGATCATCACTTCTTTTTTTTTATTTTGTCAGAAAAATTATTTTTCTGTTTAACAAGTTTTTCCACTTTATGTTGAAATGATGATGAAACTTGAAACACACCCACACACACACCGAGGAAAAATACAAATAAAATTATGAATGTGGATGATAATAAAAAAAAATGTCACAAACACAATCTACACACCCATGAATGTGTGTGTGTGTGTGTGTGTGTGTGTGTGTGTGTGTGTGTCAAGTCCATAGAGAATTTTTTTTTCAAAATTTAGCAAAACAGAATATTCAGAATCCATGAGCAAATTTTGATCTCAATTTTCTGTTGTTGTCATCATTATCGAGGTTATTTTGTTTGACTAAAAAAAAAAATTTTGAGAAAATTTTATTGAGATTGATGACGACTACATGAACATTGATGAATGATAGTTTTTTTTCACAGTAAAAATAAAAAGTTTACAATGATGATTAAATGATGATGGATTCAGATGTTGGCGAAATAAAAAGAATTAATTTTGAATAAATTTAAAAGTTTTTCACATTTATTCTACACAGAATAATTTGTCATACAGACACACTGTTTTTGTTGTTGTTAGTTGAGTAGAATAAATCCTGAATCCGGTAAAAATCTGGTAATATAAAACAGAATCATTTCATAAACAGCTGATGATTGAAATATTGGAAAAAAAATGTATGAAAACAATCGTCGGTCGGTCGGTCGGTCTGTCGGTTAGGTTGGTTTGGTTGATATCAATGTGTGTGTGTGTGTCTGTGTACGATGTAATTGCCAGCTATCAAAATAATCATCATCATCATAATTGACATTACACAACTGCAGACACACACGATTTGGTTGTCGTCTATTTTGTAAATGATGCGCGCGCTAGTTTTAGTTATAAGATTCGTTTTTAGAAATTGGTTCGGTTCTGGAACAAAAACAACAACAACAACAACAACAATAATAATAACAAAAGATGAAAGAAAAAAAAAGGAGCGACGAATAAATGTTTGTTGGACCTATTCGTTATTATATTGGAATATAATGATGATGTTGATAGTGCTACTACTATTCTGATGATATTCTGTATCGATTCTAATGGCCATTACACTACTACTACAACAATGCGATCAGACATACAAAGATCAGACGACAAAAAGAATTGTTCGTTATATGAGCTAGATATATTTCGACGATGAAAAAAAAACTAAGAAGAAGAAGAAGAAAAAAAAATTCTAGTTTGATTCAATCAACGCAAACTCGATGAACCTAGAATCCAAACGAATGGATGAAAAAAAAAAATTCTTAAACTCATCAATGATGGTAGTGGTATGATGGATAAAATTCTGGAACCACCATAATGATATATACACATTGCTTATACATTGATTATTGATGATGAAACGAAAAAGGAAGCCATAACAATATTTTGTAAGAGAATTTTTGTATATTTTCAATTCTTTTTTCCACTCTCTCTATTAACAACTGTTCCATTTGGACCAACAATTTTCGGTACAGTAGCAGTATAGTTTAATTTTTTAAAATTCGGCATTTATTTTTGTGGACTCAAAAAGAGTTTTTTTCTTTTTGAGCTTTGGCAATAATATATTTCTGTTACGGAAACAAAGTTTTTTTTGGCTGTTTTGAACACACACACACACACGCGTAAACATGTTCCAAGAATGCAATGAAAAACAGCAATAACAACAACAACAACAACAACAACAACAACACGAATAATAACAATGCACAATATACCGACCAACCAACAATAACATGATGATGCTGGTTGGTTGGCTTTCTGCGCAAAAAAAAAAAATTCTTGTGTATTTGTTAAACAAAACAAAAAAAAAAATTCTGCAAACCAACAACAACAACAACAGAAAAACTTGGTCGCTAAACATGATAATATTATTTGACGCATGACATTCATATTCAAAAGTCATATATGAATTAAGAATATTCACATTTAAAAACTCTTGGCCATTTTAGCAGCAAACAAAAAAAAAATCAATCCTCATTATAAAGAGGATGGGAAATTTTTTGTTTTCTGGTCCAAATATGACAATTGACGCAAATATGTGTGATGCATATCATCATTATTGTGAAATGGAATTATAGACCAACCAAAAGAAAAAAAAATAAGAACTCTTCATTATTATATAATCGCAAACAACAACAACAACAAAAATAGGAAAAAAACAAAAGTCAGTTAGTTGACATGAATACGAATGAATAAAGAATGAAAAAGAAAAAAAAAATTCTAGCACAGAATCACCATAATGATGAATTGTGTGGAATTGTGATTCAAATGGCAATAAACCAAATAGCAGTAGTAGAATTAGAATTCATTGCAAGCACTGGCAATTGAATATCCTAATTGACAGAACCGGACACAAATGATGATGATGATGATGATGATGATCCATAGAAAGAAATCTAATAGATGAAAATAGATTAGAAGCCATACTGAACATCACACACACACAAAGAGAGAATGTCCACATGTAGTGTGAAAATGGTAAAATGTCAATTCTGTTATACTGAATTCTTGTTGATTTTTTTTTCGCAAGAATTTTGGCTTCCATTCATTTATGGATTTCTTGTACTGGTATACTATACTGGAATTAAGATGGCTAATAATAGCTATGTGTATTCGCAGTATTACATAACATTTGCGTTGATATCAATCGACAGTACAATGAATTTTGATTGTGGACAAAATTCCTAAGAATCATTATGACATTTTTTTTTGTCTAGGGAATGTGGTGAATTCTTTTTTTTGTTTTTTTTTTCTATTCAGAATGAAAAACAATTTCGAAATTCTTTGAAAGAAAAAAAAATATTTCTAGCAACTCTGTCGCCATCTATTGTTGTAAACAATAACTAAACAATTTGAAATTGATTTTTTTTTCGTTGACATTTTTTTTTAATTTAGCTAAAATAAAACGATTGAAGGTCAGAAATGGAAATGTAACATTTTTTTTTTGGCAATCACAAATTGTTTATCATAATCAATCAATGAAATATTGACATGACAAAAAAAAATATATCAAAATGAATCAATATCGATCCAAAAACGAAAACACGACCACCGGACGAAAATATGATTAAAAATATTCATGAGAATGAAAAAAAAACAGTGTACTGGTAGTAATAGAACAATCAATCATTTTATTTCACACCATAAGAATTGGATCGAACAAAAAAAAAAAAATGGTCAGACCCAATTTTTTTCCATCATTCGATTTTCTCATTGTCAACGTGGATACACAAATCTCTAAGCTGTTTGGTTGCCATCATCAATCGGTGAATAATGTCCATCAATAATTCGATGAACAAATTTTCGCTATTCACATTCATTTTGATATTACACCATTATTATGAAATCGAGGTTGATGCATTTCAAAAATGGACTTATAATGGTAAGTTTGAAATGGATAGTTTGATCAATCATTATCGTATTGATTTCAGATCAAAAATCATGGTCAGATGTGAGCAAAGAATGTGATGATATTAATCAATCACCAATCAATATTCGTTACACTGATCTTATATTCAATGAATCATTAAAAATTGAATTTCGTAATTATAATCAACCTAGCGCGAATTTTCGTGCCACTAATCATGGACGTTCAGGTATTTATTGAATTGTCAAGTTTTCAGATAATGTCCGTTTTTTCCTTAATAGTTCAATTTGATTATATTGGCAATTCAATCTTGGTGCCTACCATTACTGGATCAGCATTGAATGATGAAGAATTTGCATTGGAACAATTTCATTTTCATTGGGGAATCGATCCAAAAATTGGTTCAGAACATCGTATTAATGGTCATATTTATCCGATTGAAGTGAGTGTAAAAAATTTTTTTTCTGTTTCTTGTGACTAATTTTATTGGAAAAAAATTTGCAGATGCATCTCATTCATTATAATAATAAAAAATATCGATCATACAATCAAGCATTGGATGCACGTAATGGTAATGTGGCAGTATTGGCAATATTTTTTAATATCAATAAAAATGATAATGATTATAATCCTGGTTTCGATATTATAAGCAAAAAAATTCAACAACTACAAACCACACATACAAATCATTCAATTGATTTACAAGACCAGTTAATATTACAATTGTTGTTGCCAAATAATACTGCAAGTTTTTATCGTTATCATGGATCAGTTACAACACCACCATGTACATCAAATGTAACATGGTTAATAATGGATGATCCAAATGAAATTGAATTCAATCAGGTATCAATCATTATAGTTTGAATGAATGAATTTTATTTCATTTCATTTCATCCAATTCTACACTTGATTATTTAGTATGAAAAATTCTTGAACGTAATCGATCACAAATCTGGCAAAAAAATTGGCAATAATTTTCGCCGTTTACAAGAACCAAATGGCCGTCGTATTGAATGTTCATTTTTGAATAATAATGCCGGCGGTGGTAGTGGTGATAATCATCCACCTCACAAGAATAGTGTCAATATTACAATGGTAATCATTTTCACTTTAATCATCGTTGATATTGTGGCATTTTTGACCATTTCAAAAATCTACATGTTCAAATGAATCAACAACAACAACAGGGTGATGGGTGTGATCAATTGAAATCCAAAAAAAAAAATTCAATTCATTTCAATGATTATTTTAATTATTAATGAAAATTGGAAATAAAATAATGAATAAAATCGATAATCGAAGCAACACATTCATTCATATTTTATAATACAAAATATTTCATATTTGTGTGTGGGTGTGTGTGTATGAGATAATCGATAATCAAATCGATAATGATGATCAATTTTCTATAGAAAAAAAAGACAATGGCCGACAATAATTGCCTATTGGAGAGCAGAAAAAAATGAAAATTCAAAAAAAAACAGAGAGACAGATAGACAGACAAACAAACAAACGAAAAAAAGAAATGCCTAGAAATTTGAAAAATTAATAATAATTTGAATACATAATTTGATTAATAATGAAAGAAAAAAATTGTGAAAAAAACCAGGAGAATTGAGAAAAAAAAATGATCAACAAAATCAAACAACAACGGAATAAAAATCCTAATTATCGATGATCAATGAATGAATGAATGAATGAATGACAAGATGCAAATTGATTTTTCCATTTTTTTTTTGTTTTGGCTATTTCATTTATATAATGCGTATGAGATTGATCAATCTATTGATCGATTATGATGATAATGATGATGATGATTGGTTAAATTCAAAATTCTTCTAAAACAGGGATTAATTGAATGAAATGTTTCATTATCAATGATAATAATAATAATAATAATAACAAAATTAAATTGAAACAAACGAGAGAAAAAAAAATTGGAAAAGAAAATAGAAAAAAAAACACGAATTGAATAGTTTTTTTCATTATTTATATACACAGGTAGATAGATTGGTTGTATGGTTATTTTTCGTTGTTTCTGTGTGTGTGTGTGTGTGTATGTCTCGAAATTCAATGACTACAATGAATTCATTGGAGTTTCAATAATATAACAATGGTGAATGAATGAATTTTGTGTTTTGTCTTTTTTGAAAATTGTCGTTATAGTTGTCGTTGTTGTTGTTGTAGTTGAGAATGGAAATTGCAAATTTTTATACGTGATGAGTGATTAACATGATAAATGAATGAATGAATGAATGTTTGGATTCTGTAAAAGAAAAAAAGATTATGATCAATAAAAATTGAATTTATAAATATTGCAGAATTCAAATACGAACCATTAGAATTATTCTTGATCATCATCGTCATCATCATCATCGCCACCATTACTAATATCAGATTCTTCGGTATTTTCAGCATCAAAATCCAATTGTTCATTTGTTTCACTGATTGGTGATAATAATTTTGTTTGATTTTCACACAATGTATCGGATTCAATTTGTTTTTGTGCTAATGATTCAGATTCAATTTCCATTTTCATATCATTTTTTGTATGATTATCGGTAGTGGCCGGTGATTGGATCGATGATATAGCTTCTCGTTTTGAAGTATCATTATCGTCTACTTTATCATCATCATCATCATTATTATTCTTTGGTTGTTGATCATCTTGATTCGAAATTGTTGTCGATGATGGTTCATCATCTTTTAGGTTATCCAAGGATCTGGATGATGATGATGATGATTTCGAAACGGATAGATCATGTACCAAATTGGTATCACCATATTGTTCAATTGATTTAATCAATTTATCATCATCCATGTGGTGGTCACCATCTAAACGTTTGATATGTTCAACATCATCTGCAATATCATCCACATCATCATCTGCATCAAAATCAACATAATTCATATCGAATCCATCATCACTAGCAAATAATTTTGGACGTTTTAATTTTCGATGATTACGAAATGAAAGATCATCATCATCATCATCATCATCAAGTTCATCATCAATATCATCAAGATCATCATCAGCATCATTATTATCATCATTATAATTATGATGATATTGAACTAAATCATTATCATGTCCAATAAAATTATCATCAATATCATCATCATCATCATCATCTAGATCCGAGAATGATGCTTCATGCGATGATAATGATAATGATGGCCGATTTGATTTACGACGACGTTGACGTTGTTTTTCCTGATTTACATGATTCATAGACAATTGAGCAGTTGTTGTTGTTGTTGTTGGTGGTGTTGTACGATTGTTTATAGCATTTATGGATGAATTTGGTGAATGTTGACCGCTATCACCATGACTATTGAAAGACGATATAATTCCATTCGATATTGATGCTTGATGTGTGGTTGTTGCTGTTGCTGTTGTTGTTGATGATGATGATGATAATGAACCACAATTGTTATTGGAATTTGTTGGCTGTGAATCATTTAAATGTAAAGCTGCTGCTGCTGCTGCGGCTGCTGCTGCAGTAGAACCAATGAGATCTAATGTTGATGGAAATGGAAAATTTGCTAAAAATGGTGATAAACCTGATTCGGTTAATGCCTGGAATGAGAAAAAAAAATAACAAAACATTAAAATTTATGTAAATATGACAATATTTATCACCTGAAGTGATGCATTTAAAGCTGATGCAGCAACTGGATCATGATATGATGAAGATGATGCTGTTGTTGCTGCTGCTGCTGCTGCTGCAGCTACTGGTGATGATATTGAGCCAGTTTTTAATAATGAACCAGTTAAATTATTAATATTTGGCATCATTGAATTATTAGTTGATGATGATAATGAATTCATTGCACCAGCAATTGCAGCCGATGATGATGATGTTGATGATGTCGTTGATGATTGTAAAATGTTTCCATTACCAAATGGAAATGATGCGGAATGTGAATGATGATGATGATGATGATGATGATGTTGATTCAAAACCGAATCGGATATTAAATTTCTACAAAAAAAAAAATGAAAAAAAAATTAATAAGAAAAACTAATGAATAATGATGGGCAACACAAACACACACACACACCCACACAGAATGAGAGAAAAAAAACATCACTAATCATCATCAACAACAACAAAAAAAACACACACACACACATACACAGCATTGTATCAGCAGATAAACCAAATACTAATGAATACTAATGATCATCATCATCATCATCGTAATTATTGGCAGCTAAAAATATTTTTTTTTTCTGTCATTGTGAAGAAGTTTTTTTGTACTAGAGTTATTTTTTTCGGGACAATTTCGGTCCAAATGGATCAGAAGAAAGAAAAAAAAGAAACCGAGAAAACGAGCATTTGTTTCCAGTTTATGATTACAACTGTGTTTATAATGAGAAAAATGGATGGAAAGAGAAAAATTCTGCAAATAACATTGTTTCCAGAATGGAAAGAATAAAAAAAATTTTTCATCATTTTTTTTTTTTTTTTTTGGAAAATAATAATCATCAGAATATTTAATGTAAGAAATTCTTGAAAAAGACCAAAAAAAAATGTATGGATTTGAAATTATTAAGTCAAAAAATTGACAGATTCAGCAAGAATACACACATTTCGGGATAATAACAAAATAATTGACAAGCAAAAAGAGAGAGAGAAAGAAAAGAAATTTGGAAAGTGAAATTCCAATTATGATTTCAGTGGAAAAAAAATCTTTTCTTGGGTACACCAACACCACCACCACCACCACCGCCAACCAGATGTGAAATAAATGGTATGTATATGTGTTTTTTCTTGTGATTGGCAATCGTTGTTGTCAAACAAAATGAATATGGCCACCACCAATGATGATGATGATGATGATTATGACTACTAAAGACTGGGGATAAGAATGAGCAAATAAATCTTTTCAGTTTTTTTTTTCATTAGAAATTAGAACTAAAAAATAAGTTAAATACCCTAGATGAGAGAAACAAAAAATTCCGGATTGAACAGAATATTCTGTTTTATTTTGATGTTATACAAATATGTGAGTGTTCGACAAATGACAATGGATAATGTGTGTGTATTAATACTACTAAATATGTAAAACGAGCAACGACAACAACAACAACAACAACAAAATCGTATTATTCACTAATCATAATTAATTATATACAAGCATCGAATTTTGGAATATGGAACAAAAAAAAAAAAGTTTTTTTCTCATCTAAAACAAAAAAAATGGCGTGTTCCATAATCATCATCATCATTATCATGGAACAAGGCAAAAAAAAAGAATAAGGGTTTGGTCTTATGTGAACTAATCAACCACAACACACACCATGGCCAAAAAAAACCACCAGATATTAGGTAATCATAATTAATATTGATTCAAATGACTACCATGATGATTATTATTGAGAAAATCGCAAACTTGTGTTTTTTTCGCTCTCTCTCTCTCTCTCTCTCTCTCTCTCTTTCAGTGATCAATCACACACACACAAACCAAATAATAATGGAAAAGATTGAATTGAAATTCAGGAAAAAAATTCTGGTTAAACCAAGAGAGAATATATGAAATAAAATGGAAAGATTCCGCACCCCCATTTCCCTCTCATAATCAATCGATGGAATCAGTGAAAGTGAAAAGAAATTTCAAAATTGGAATTTGAAATTGGCATTTTTTTTTGTTTCCCATTATTTACTTTATTATTATTATTATACTTAATAATAAATTATATTCTGGTCGTAGGTTTTTTTCATTTTTTTTCTGGGCGCCATATGGAACAAATACACACACACACAACAAAACGATGTGTGTGTGTGTACAAAACCAAGAAAAAAAGAAAAAAAATTTTTTCGATCCAAAAATAAAATAATAGATTAGATTCAAACACACACACACACAAATCATACATGCATGTTTTGTGTGTGTGTGTTCGTGTGCAATACATTGGGATGGATAGAACCAAACCGAAATCGAAACCAAAACGAGACCAAAAAAAATGAATGAATGAATGAATGAATGCAAATAGAATACGTACTTTACTTTTCATATTCATCAATATTTTTCTTCTTATTTTTCTTATTTTTTTTTGGTTAATCAAACATACCAGCACACACACACACAAAGAAAAAGGGTTGTGAAGGGTAAAAAAAACTTGAAAAAAATAATGGAAAATTTTTTTCGAGTGTGTTTGTGTGTTTGATCAGAAAAAAAATAATGAATTTGAAAAAAAAATTCTTTTTCTGATTCTGAAAACAAGAATGTTTGTTATGCAAAGGAAAAAAAAAGAAAATGTTGTAAATGGACAGATTGCATAATAAATGCAGATTTATTTTGCTCGAAGCTAATCAAAAAAAAAAGATGTAAAAAAAGTAGAAACAAAACAAAACAAAAAAAAAATAAAGAATAAGAGAAACAAAATCTTTCAATCATTTGAATTCTATTTGACATTTAAAATATTAATGATATGAAGATGGAAAAAATTTTCTTCCCATTTCATTTCATTTTTTTTTTCGTTGGTTCCATCATCATTGTTTTGATGATGATGAAAACAACAAAACAGGAAAACTTTTTTTTTTTTGCCATTCGCCATCGAGAACCATCATCTTGATCATCGTGGCAAGAATAACAGAATCTTCATATACAAAACAAAAGATTTCTTTTCTTTTCATTTCATTTCATTTCACTTCATTCCATTTCTTTTCAATTCATCAATTCTTGACATTACAGCAAAAAAAAAGATGAATTGAATTTGATATGGTTTTTTTTTCGACTATCTCTATCTTTCTCTCTCTCTCGATTTCATTTTAATTATTTTTTTTCTTTCAATCATTAATAAAACAACAGAATTATCAATGTGAAGAATATTCTATTCAATTCAACATTCTTGTTGTCGCTACGATATTCTAAATTCTTTATTCATTTATTTAGTGACATACTCAATTCTAACCACTTTTTTTGTTCAATTGCGTTGGCGCCTTCTAATGAATGAATCGAAAATGGAAATATATATATATTCATCTTTCGTATCACGAATTTAAAAACGATAGGCCAGATGTACTATCATTTTCTAATGTTATTTTCGTTTTTTGTTGTTGTCGTCGTCGTCGTTGTTGTTGTTGTTGTTGTTGTTGTTATTTTATCATCATCATCATTGTTACCAACAACCGTTTGGGTACATCCCAACATATTGGTCGGATATCCAATCGTATTACAGGAAAAACATAAAAATTCATAAAAAAAATCAGCCAACAAACATACACACACTGAGAGAGAAACATATTGCATATATACTCTAGTGATGATGATCGCCAAAAAAAAACTATATAGAAAGGACCCGAGAGTAAAAATGAGAAAAAAAACTAGCAAGGTCCCAGAACAAACAACAACATCCAACTATCGATGTGCTGCTCTCGTTGATGCTGTGCTGATCAATAAATAATAAGGGAAAAAATAACCAAACAAAAAAAAAATATAACATCCATCCACTTTCAACGTTTGGGCCAAACATGAATGAAATTATGACTATGATGATCCATGCGTAGTATTTGTGACTTTGATTTGTCTCTTGTTTATATATGAGATCATAAGCATCATTTTTTTTTCTTCTGGAATGCGCACAAAAACAAACATATACAATGCACCTTATACTTGAATATTATTGGTGTGTGTGTGTGTGTGGCCCAAAAACAAGGAACCGGAAAAAAATGGGATGCCCTTAACTAAAATGGAAATATAAATAAATAAAATAGAAAACAACAACAACAACAACAAGAATCGATTCGATGCATTAGCTACTCTTTCATCGTCATCATCATCATCATTTTTTTTCTGTAAAATGGGCGAAAGAAAAATATGAATAAAAACAACAAACAAACAAGGACCACACCAACATATAGAAGTCGAGGGCGTCGTCGCTGTTGTCGTTATTCAATATGAATTCACATCAAAAAAAAAAAAAAAAAGAAAGGGAACAAACATGCCAAAACAAAAAAAAAAACATATACACAAACATAAGACCTAAATCAACTAAAACAACCAGCCAGCCAAAACCAGACAACCAACCAAAAAAATGGTTGACGCCAAATGGGCAGTTCCAGAATTTGAAAAAAAAGAAAAAAAATAAAATCAGAATCATTTTCAACAGCAGCAGCAGCAGCATAATGTGTGTTTGGTGGGTGTAATATGTATCCAGAATCACCAAACAACAACAACAAAAAAATATCAAATGAAAAACAAGAAGAAGAAAAAGAAGAAAAAAAAAACAAAATCAAGATTATGATAATGTAATGGGAATAAATAAAATGAAAAAATTCTTCTCTATATCGATATGGCTAAATGGCCAATTTTCAATGATTGAAAATTTCACATTAAATGACAAAACGCCATTAAACGTGTGTGTAATCGTAAAGCAATGACAATCATCATCATCATCATCATCATTATCGGTATGGGACCAGAATTTTTTTTTCAAATCAAATAAAATTGGATTGAATTGAAATCTGAAATTTTTTTTTTCTCTCACTAACCATCAAAAAAGCAATTTAGAGCAGAATACAAAAAAAACAACGAGAAATTTTTTTTTGTTTTTACAAAAATCATAAAACAATTTCAACTAATTCCTATGTTGAACATTAAATAATTTCCAATTTGGCGAAAACAGAAAAAAATGACCACTCACTCATAATTGTGATAATCGATTTTTATTTTCATCATCATCGATAAGAAAGAAAAAAAAATGAGAGAAATTTGTAACAAAGAAAAAATAAAAATTTCCACTCACTTTCCACCATCAATTTTGGTCAATGTTTTTGTCGCTGCTGCTGTTGCTGCTGCGGATGATGATGATGATGATAGCGATGTTGGTGTTGTACGTTTTGGACGACCACGTGCACCTGGTTTTTTAATCGCTGTGGTCAATGATGATGATGATGTTCGATGATTGATTAGATCAGATTGACCATTTGCCCATAATGTATTGAATTCTTCATCACTTCTTATAATAATAATAAGGATTGGTTGATTGATTGATTGATTAAATCAACTGAATACATACCCAGATCCTTTTTCCGATTTAGGTGGCCGTCGTTTATAGAATTCTAATTCATCTACAGTCCAAACGGCACCTTTAACATTTTCAACACGCATAAAACATTTATGTAGACTTAGATTATGACGGACGGCATTCTATAATATGGAATGGAATGAAATATCGATTTCAATTATATATTGATGATGATAATCAATTATCGACAAAAACAAAATACAAAACACAAACCTTCCACGTGGCTGCATTACGACGAAAATAGACAAATGTATCCTGGAACCAATTGTATATTTCATTCAATGTAAGCTGTTTATCCGGTGATTCATGTATGGCCTATTTTGATCGTTAAATGAGAGAGAGAATTTTTTTCTTTTTTAGTTAGTTTTTAAGAAAAATTGTATAAAAAAATCGATACTATCGATTTTGTCACAAACACACACACACACACACACAATCGATACTATCACCATTTTGAAACTTTAATTTAGCTTTGTCAAGATTAAATTGTCGTAAGTTTTTTTTACTCACTCACTCACTCCCTTTCATTTTTTTTCATTTTTTTTTTGTTTCAATGTTTTTTCACTCTTCTTCGCTCTTTTTTGCTCTGCAACAAAATGATTTACATTGCCTTCACAATTTTTTTTCTTTTAATTAAAATTTATTATAATGACAACAACAAAATGACACAATCCGTCCATATATAACGTACTAATTAATAATAGATGAAACACACGCATACACACAGACACAATGTTTATCGATTCTCTGTAAAAATGAAAAGCTTTTGTTTTTTTTTTGTTTCAACTTGTTATCGTTATGGTCATCATCATTATCTATCGGATATTACACACACACACAACACATATATCCGGATACGTTAGCGAACAAAAAAAAAATCATTATTACAGTCTAATCCGGTAACAAGAAAAGAAAAGAAATTCTGTTGTCCATTATATTATGTCTTATCTTTGAAACTGAATTTTTTTTTTCGTCGGCGCCAAACCAGAAAAAACAAAAGAAAATGAACAAAAAATGAGTAGAGATAAATCTACATAACTACAGAATCTCAAATATATAATTAGCACAAAAGAACAAAAAAAAAATTCAAATTCAAAGCAAAGCTTATCTCTTATTACAATTTAGATTTTTTTTTGTTGTTGTTGTTGCAACGATACAATGAAATGAATATTCTGTGTTCATTGAAGATGAACTTTTTTTTCTTTTTTTTTAATTTGAAATTTTAATATTTTAATATCTTTCATTCATTCATTCATTCATTTGATTTGATTTGATTTTTTTTTTAAAATTCATTTCATTCCATTGCATTGCATTCCCTAAGACACACACACACAATTCCGGCTTGAATGCAAGCAAGAATCATCTTTGTTGTTGCTTGGTTTATTCATTCATTCATTCATTAATTAAATTTCTTTATCGTTGGATCAAAGATACACTGACACCATCGCCACTACTATTGGAGATGACAAAAAACAAAAAACAAGTAACCAACCAAGCGACCAAAAAAAAAAGACAGAATATCTCTATTCATATATTCTGTAACTGAATCATCAAATCAAAGGAAATTAAAATGCCAAGGCAACTTTGATGTAATCAGAAAAAAAAAATCCTTCCTCCTTTTTTTTCTTGAAAAAAAATCGATCAAAAATTTATTTCCACTCTAAATGATATGAATGTAAAGTTCACTGAACAATATATCTAAAGCCCATAATAATAATAATAATAAAAAATCTGTTGTTCAAAAAAAAAACCCTAAATGAATAAAACAAAACAAAACGAAGAAGCAAAAAAAAAAAAAGGATTTATTATTTTTTTTTACTGTCATAGAATATTCTTGTCTCAATACACGAGCGCGCACACACACACACACACAGAATAATTTGTCTCATCATTGAAATTGATGATTACAAAACTGGTTTTATCGAAAAGCTCTAATTACACTGAATGAAACAAGAAAAAAAAAATGAAAATTTTTCATGAACAAAAAAAGAAAAAAATAATTAATATATTCAATAAATGAATGAATGTGATCAAACAATTTTCATCCATTGGAACGAAAAAAAAAATCATCATCAATTTTATCTCAAAAAAAAAATTAGTCAATATAAAATATACAAATACATGGCCAAACCTAAATGAAATTTAAGCTGTCAAAAATTTCAAATACCAAACTAAACTTGGATTTTTTTTTTAAAAATCATCTTTTCTGAATGGGCATTACGGTCACACACACACACACAAAGACAATTAATTTGAATTTGAATTTTTCTTTTTTTTTTTGGTTCCGCCTTTGATTTGTTCTACTAGCACTACTACTGCTGCTACGATTTTTTTTTCTATTTTCTTCGTTAAATTGTCAAACTATAAAATTCTAACACACACACACACACAAGAAAGAGATAAGTTTCATTATGGAAAAAAACGGAAAGGGAAAAAGTTTTTTTTCCCACCACCACCACCACCACCACCAACATTTTATTCAATTCAATTCCATGTGTGAATCAACAGAATTCAGACAGAGAAAAGATTCAAACAAAGTTTGTTCATGGTTAAAAAAAGAGTTTCGGATGAAAATAATTGTTGTCGAATATTCAATATTCAATATTAAAATTTGGGGGGGGTAATGTCACACACACACACACATACTTTTCTGTTTCTTTTCTTTTTATTTTTGCCTAAATTCATTCGTTCATTCACTTTGTACAACAGAATCACAATTGTGAAAGAATAAAAAAAAAGAAAGAAAAAAAAATAAATCAAATGAATTCAAATCGAATGCGACATAGACACACACACACACACACAGAGAGAAAATGAAAACGAAAACTAAAACTAAAAAAAATGATAGAAATTCTCAAATAATAATAAAAGTTTTTGGGCAACCAGAACCAGAATCAGAACCAAAAAGAAAAAAAAATATAAATTCTGTAAAGAATAAAGAAACTTATCATCATCATCATCATCTATTGTATATACACATATATAGCATTTCTAGAAAATGCAATTCACAGTGTCTATGTCATTTAATTGGAAAATAAAATAAAAAATTCATTTCCATGCAACAAAAAAAAAAGAAAAAAAAAAAGAAAACGATGGATGATGCATAGCAGCTAAATATATAATACAGAATGAGAAAATTGAAAGTGAATGAGTGAGAAACATGACAAAGTTTTGAGAAAATTTTTTAAAAAAAAAAGAATCTTTCTCTCTGTGTATGTTTCTCAACATTGAAATAAATGAAATTTTTAAATCTTTTTTTCACTCTCTCTCTCTTTCTCTCTCTATTTCATTTTAAATTCGAATTGAATCAATTATAAAATTCATGTCTGGAATCTATTTTTTTTTTTGCTGTTGTTGTGTTGGTTGGTAGTTGGTTGCCACATTATGAAACACAATGAAAGATGAATTTTAGATGAAAAAAGATGGCATTTCAAATGCAATTAAATTAAATCTGTAATACCCACTCACATACAAACACATTGTTTTGGACTTTAAATTGAATGGAAAAAAATTTCAATTGAAACAAAAGCATCTGTATCGTGTATTGATTGATTGGTAATGACAATATCTATATATATATATATATGTAAAACATACCTGTCTAATCAATGAAGCATATGTAAATGGTGGCCGTACTTCATTTGTACGATAAAATTGTCGATTACGTGAAATTTCTGTTTGTTTATTACAGGGTGACCAAAAAAAAAAAATCAATTTATTTGATTAAATCCAAAAAAACAATGAATAACTAACCTTCAGAGATATCAATATTATTACGATCAGCAATACGACGACGAGTATTTTCAGGTAAACAAAGATCACCATTATAATTATTGTGATTGCTGCTGTTATTATGATTATGTTTATTACATAATTTTTTAACCTTTCCATGTTTATTTCCTGTTCCCGCTGTCGTTGTTGATGGTGTTGAAGTTTTTCCGGTGGTAGTGGTCGTCGTGGCCGTCGTCGTTGTCGATGTTGTTGTTGTTGTCGATGATGATGATGATGATAAATCATTTTTATGATTTTTATTATTGCTACTTGATTTGTTGTTGTTGCTGTTGCCACTACTGCTGCTGTTATTCAACGTTTGATGTCCACCACCACCAATATCATCAATCAATGAATGATGATTATTTGACAATTTCAATGTTGATGATAATATTGGCGGTGTTTGACCACCAACACCACCATTATTATGATTTGGACTACATAATTTCATCATTGCTATTGATGAATCTTTTGCTAAATTTGTTGATTGTTGTTGTTGTTGTGTTATATTGCTACTATCACCGGATAGATTAAGAATATGATTATTATTATTTGTTGTTGTTGTTGTTGTTGTTGAATGATTTAATGAAGAATCATTCATCATTAATTGATGATGACGATCAGAATTTCTTCGTCGAATCGCTAATGATGATGATGATGATGATGATGATGATGCATTACGATGATGTTTAGATGATAATGATGATGATGATACGCTATGTGTAAGATCAATAAAATTTTCTGAATTACATGAACCATTTGGTGATGCAAGCGACGATGGTGATTTATTGTTATTATTATTATTATTATTATTATGGTGATTATGATTCATCATAAACAATGAATGTGTATGACTAGATGAATGATGATGACGTGAATTTGGTGATGATAAACTCAAATTATGATGTTGATTATTAATGGTGGAAGTCCTTGATGGAATAGCCGGTGATAAACGATGATTATGATGATGTGTTGATGATGATGATGATAATGAACCATTCAATAATTGTTGTTGTTGTTGTTGTTGATTATTATGATTATTATCTAAACCATTTGTTGCAACATTTATTGCTGCATTCAATTCTTCATGTTCTTGTAGAAATTTTAATACATTTTGAAGATTTGTATTATTATTATTACTACTAGTAGTGGTGGCTGTTGTCATTGATGAATTTTCATTATTTAATTTATTATTATATGACAATTGTTGATTTTGATGAGTACTGTTATTGGCCACTGCTACAACAGCAGCAGCAGCATTTCTTAAAGAATTTTCTGATAAAGATGATGTTGTCGATGTTGATGATGTTGTTAACACATTGATTTTATCATCATTTGAATGAATATTGCCATTATTAGCAGCAGCCATATTGATATCATCATCATCATCATCATCATCATCATCATGTCACCATTTCTACCACCACCATCAATCAGATTATTGTTTGATATTGTTGTTGTTGTTGTTGTTGTTGCTGGTGGTGTCGATTTTGCCGTCACCGCCGCCATATTATTATTATTATTATTGTTATTGTTATTATTGGCAACAGCTGCCATTGCTGCTCGTTGTTTACCATAAAGATGTTGTAACATTGCCATCAATATATCTCGTTCTTTTATCAATTGTGATTCTAATTGTTGTACAACTTGCATCTGTATACGTGCCTGAGCGGTGCTACGATCATCTAGGCCATGTTCATTGGAAATATGTTTGAAAAACAATGCCAAATCATCACAATATGTTTCACATCCGGGCCATTTACACATACTATGATGATATAATGTTCCAGTATAGATATTTGAATCACCAACAAACATTGGACTATTACTACGTCCATTCATATTTGTATGATTTGTATTGGTTGCCGCTGCTGCTGCTGCTGCTGCCGTTGCTGCGGAAATAACCGCATCATTTATTATACTATTGCCAATATTACCACCGAAACAACTATTGGCTAACATTACTGTTAATTCTTGATTTAATTGTTCCAATGATTCAATCGATTGTTGTTGTTGTTGTTGTTGTTGAGGTGATGATATCGAATGTTGTGATAGTGGTTGTGGTGGTAGTGGTGGCGGTGGTGGTGGTAAATGATGAGAATTCTGATAATGTTGAGGATAAACAGATTGTGATTGTTGTTGAGATGTTGCCTGTTGAAGTAATTGACCAGAATTTGAAAATGTTGTTGCTGTGGTTGTTGTTGTTGGTGTTGTTGTTGCTGTCGTTGTTGAGACCATGCCACCACTATTTCTACCATTTGTTAATATTGATGATGATGACGATGATGAATTTGTTAATGAAGAACCTGAAGAATTTGGTGAATTAGCTAATCCAGCTAATAATGCAGATGATAATCCGGCCGCTAAACCATTAACAGCAGCAATATTGAATTTATGTTGTTGATTCTGTTGTTGTTGTTGTTGTTGTTGTTGTTGATGTTGCTGAACGGCAGCTGCAGCGGCCGCATGATTTGTTATATTAGCTAATAAGAGATCCAATAATTCATCTTGACTAAAATTTGATGCATTTGGTACTGATTTCATAAATTCCTGTATAATTGGTTGAAATGAATCTATGAAAAAAAAGTAAAAAACAAACGAATTTTACAATTGAAATTGGTCAAATTTTGCATAATAATAAAATACTCACTAAGTAGATATTGACGATGTGATGATAGCTGTAAATGTTGCATAATTTGTTGCTGTTCCATTTGTAGCTGCTGTCGTAGATGCATTTCAAATTGTCTTGATAATAATTGCTGTTGTTGTGGTGGCGGTGATGATGGCGGTGATGATTGTTGTTGTTGTTGTTGTTGTTGTTGCGTTAATTGATTACGATAATTTGTTTGTTGTTGTCTTGTATGATTATGATGAGATTTGAGATTCAAATGTGCCATTTTCACTTTGTTAACAAAATTTTTTTTTGATTTTTGTTGCTGTCTTTTTCTACGTTGTTTCGTTGGTTGTAAATTATTGTTCGTAATGGACATGACTTTGGATGTTTTTTTTTCGTTTTTTTTTTTAGTTTTTTAAATCACTGATTTATTTTAATTGAAAACAAATAAACAAACAAACACGGCCAATAATTGATTGATTGATTGATGTTGTTGTTGTTGTTGTTGTTGTTTTGGCCCACCAAAAGATTTTGTTGTTGCCATTTCAAAGATGTGATTGAAGAAGAAATAGAAAAAAAAGGAGAAAAAAAACTCGTTAGAAATTGAAATTCATTTTTCATTGAAGAAAATGAAATTTTTTTTTAAAAAAAAGAGGAAATGTATAAAAAGTGTAACAAAAAAAAAATGGCGACAAATCATCAAAAATGGTGGTGCAATGAAAAAAAAAACATTGATAGCACACACATCTTCGTCTTCTTCATCTTATCGGTTTTTTTCCTCAAAAAAAAAAACATAATGGCGAATGAACAAAACGGATAATTTATACATACATGCAATTACGAATTGATGATGATGACGATCATGCAATGACAACAACAAAAAAAAAACAAACCAGAAAAAGAAGTTGAACTAAAAATGAAATAAAAGGAAATATATCATCAACAAGACAAAACAATAACAATTATTTTCTGGTATCATCCTGGAGACCATTTGAGAAAAAAAAAATAAACGAAAAACAACAACAACGACAACTACGGAAAACAACCATATTGACAAATTATCAAATACAAATGATGACAAATAAATAAACAAACAAACAAACAAATAATAAATTGTCTGACAACAACAACAACAACGACAAAACCACAAAAATAGGAACGAAATTTGTTGATCCAATTTTTTTTGGGGTGGATTTTTTTTTCGTTTTTTTTTGTTGATTTTAAAACGGTTGTCGTGTGACCAATAATCATAATCGATAGTCATTTATTATTATCACACGATGGCGTTACCTGGTGATATTGATTGATTGATGATGGTGGTGGTGGTGGCCGAGTTTTTTTTTCATATTTTTTTGATCATCATCATCATTTCGTTGTCACATGTGTGTGTGTGTGTAATGATTAGGTTAAATTTTTTTTTTGGGTCAAAAAACTTTACACTTTTTTGTTTTTGTTGTTGTTGTTGTTGTCACACAAACACACCAAACTACAACAACAACAACAACAATATAATAAAAGGAAAAATAAACATTTTTTTTGAGAAATTTTTCTAAAGAAAAAAAATTAGGCCAACTGATGGCTACGATTTAACCAATTGAAAACCGATTGTTTTTTTTCAAAGAAAAAAAATGTCAAAAGATCCATCTGCTGTTGCTATCCAACTTGTTGATTATTATTACACATTCGGTATCTGTCTGTGTGTGTGTGTATCGATTATTATTGATTGATAAACAATAGTGATGATACAGAAAAAAAATGACAAGTGATTTCTTGAATCTGACAAATGGCCATATGTAACTGATTTTTATCCATTATTGTTTCATCCAAAAATAATAATGGATACAGCAACAATAACAACAACAACAATAACGTTGTTTAGATTTTCACCAAAATGGAAAGAAAAAAGACAAAAATATAAACAAAAAACAATTAACAAGATTTTCGGCAAGCAAGAGAAAAAAAAATGGCATTTTTAATTGAAATAAACAAATTTTTTTTTCGAAATTCATCATCTGTCTGTCTGTGTGTTATGCAAGAGAGAAACTGACAGAATTTTCTTTTCTTTTCTTTTTTTGCCATTGTGAAATAAAAATTGATGTCTATATCACAGAATAGGATCGATTTTGGTGTTTTAACAAACATCAACATCCACACACACACAATATTTATGTGTGGCGAAATCATTTATTTTTCATTCAAAAAAAAATTTCTTTCTCTCTCTCTGGTCGACCAAAAAAAACACAAAATTTACCACACACAAACCAACACAAAAAGCAGACAATTGTTTTTCTCCACAAGACACAAAAGAAAAAAAAAATTTCAATAATTTGAATATCATCATCATCATCAGCAAACAAAAAAAAAAGCAAAGAAAAATTCGATTATGATGATGATGATGATCCATAAATAATTAGTCAAAAACAAATTATCACCACAGGGATGTTTGTATTCACATTCAAAAAAAAATTCATTCATTTTTCATTCGGTACAAAAACATCACCACCAGCACCACTACCACCAATACACAGAAGTCATGAGCCCACACACTGATTTTTATTTTCATAAAGAAGAAGAATAAAAAAAAATCGTTTCTCGTTGTTTGTTTATTTTTTTTTGTTCTTGCTAAGCAGAAAATGGAATTGGATGAAAAAAAAATTTTGAAAGAATCGATATCAAATTGAAAATTCTCGAAAATTCTTGAAGAGATATACACTTGAAAAAAATGAAAAGAATCCGCACTATCGGTTTTTCATTTTTATTTTTTTTCCACCAAATAAATTGTAATACGAAATAGTGAAAAAAAAACAGCAACCTTGAACTAATGAGCAAGTGTGTGTGTGTGTGTGTGTGTGTTTGTTGTGGCAAATAAGGGGATTGGGATTTGGATTTGAAAAAGGAGTAAAAAAATCCCTGAATAATGGTGTGTATAAGTGTTAATTATTATTATCAGCCAACAACAACAACCAGCTTTTCCTAAAGGAAAACAAAACAAAACCAAAAAAAAACTTGCGACCTAACCCTTTTTTTTCCTGCCACCATGATCTGAATGTTATTTCATATTTTTCATTATTACTGAGCTGATTATTCATTGGATTCGGCCAAAAAAAAAAATTTTTTTTTAATGAATGAAATGAATAAAAAAAAAACAACAACAACGAACGATAGTGTCGGGCAATTTTTTTTTTTGGTTTTGTTTCATCCATTGAAATAGCCTCATATGGGTGACAATGAATTACTAGCCAGGAAAAAAAAAATGGAACGCTCGACCCCAGAGAGAAGAGAGAAAAAAAAATTAATTTAACCCATACACACAGTGGCAGCCAAAGCAGCAGCCACAGCAGCAGCATTAGCACAACCGGACACAGGACGAATCCAACACATTCACCAATATTCATTTGTTATTGATGATTGAATCGTCATCCAATGGATGGATGGATGCTAATGAACTTTTTTTCGGAGAAAAAAAATGAAATGATTGTATAATGGCATTGTACAGAGAGAAAAAAAATAAGAAATTGAACCCGTCGGAACATCATCATCGTCAACAACGACAGCGACAGCGAAAACAAAAAAAAAAAACATGAACATTTTACTCCATTATTCTATTGGTTAGTAGTAGTTGAATTTTCTTTTGTTCAAAAAAATTATTTTTTAACAAAATCATTCGAGCATCTATCTACACACACACACACATATGGATAAATTATCTTGCATGTCATTTTTTTTTTCATTTTCAGTCGTTGACAATTAAATTTTTAGCCTTTCAAAAGAAAAAGAAAACAAGAAGAAATAAATTCCATTGATCTGACTGATCATTTACGAATCATTTACGAACCCGGAAATTATCATTGAATCCGGTTTTTTTTCTGTCAAAAAAAAAAAATATGAAACGCATTTAGACCCGAGTAAAAAATCCGCCCTAAAAAAAACAAAAAAAAAATTTTTGTATCAACCCACATCAACACACACATACAACCCTTTTTTTCGCATATATAGGATCGGTTTGACAACAATTGAATGATGGAAAAAAAACGAAAGAAAAAAACGACAACTTTAATTTCATTTATTGTTGATGTCAACATTTTTTTTTTTCATCGCAGGAATGAGGCTTTGGTGTGTGTGTGTGTGTTCAAATATTCATTTGAATTTGAAAGTGAAAGAAAAAAAACCCGAACAAAAATGTTGTTATTGTCATCACACAATTTATATTTTTTTTTTTGCAAACATGATTCTGTTGGAAATTTTTTTTTCTGGTTAAAATTATAGGCAAAAAAAACCAGGCCGTGAATGGATGGAAATGAAAATGCATCGGGTACACACACACGCATACACACAAACAAACAATAAACAATAAATCAACAACAACAACAACAACAACAACAACATAGGCAGATATTTTGTTTTTTTTCTATTGCAAATCAAATGAATATATGATGTTCACAACATTTTTTTTTGTTGTTTTGTTTTCCACCCACATAGACCTATAACCGGTGATACAGCACAATAAAAACGACCATATGGAACAAACACAGAAACACACAGATAGAGAGAGAGAGAGAGAGAGTGAAAAGAGAAAAAACATCCAAATGAAACAGCAGAATAAAGAATGGCGAGTATAGATTTAAAAATAATAATTCGATAACCAATCAATGAAAAAACTATTGCAAAAACCACAAGAAAAATTTTCATTGAATCAACACAATGGATATTTGTGATTTTTGTCTGCCTGTCTCTCTCTCTCTCTCTGTCTTGAATTCAGAATTGCAACAATTTTTTTTTTCATTGTTGATAATGACTGGTTTCATCATCATCATCATCATCGATTCAGACATTCATTTATTCATTCATTCACACATTTTATTTAAATTTTCAATTTTCAAACAAAAAACAAAAAAAAAACAACCTTTCACTTTCATTCATCAAATCCTTGAAAACACACACACACAAACACACATTTAAGAAAGCATTTATGAGAAAGAAGAAAAAAGCAATTTTCAATTCAATTCAACAACCATCCAACAACAACGCGAACAACAACAACAAAAAAACAACAACAGCAAAACAACAACAACAACAACAATGATGAAAAATTGGCTAAAATTGGATTTTTCCATTTTTTTCTTTTCTCTCAGTGATTATTTTGATGTTTTTTTTTTTGGTATATTGCAACAATGATAATTTACCACACACACACACACACACACACACAATGTTTTTGTGTGTGTAGCTGTGTGATTGGCGAATGGAAAAAAAGTGGTTAGATTGTTTTTTGTTTTGAAATGAAATAATTTTCCACATTTTTTTTTCGTTGTCAAGGTCGATTTGATTAACATTGAAAAATAAAATAAAAACAAACACGGCGTCATTCTGTTGTTGTTGTTTTTGTTGTTGTTGTTGTTGTTGTCGGATATGGATAGGAATAGCAATGACAATGACAACAACAACAACAACGACAACAGCCGCAGCAAACAACCAAGAAAAATAACGAAAAAAAACGTTTATTTTTGTATGAAAGAAAAAAAAATTCCTAATTGGATGTTGCCATGTTGAGGCACACACACACACACACACACACACACACACACACACACACACACACACACAACAACAACAACAACAACAATTTTTGAATTGTGAAAAAAAAGTGATTTCTCTGTCTAACACACACGATGTCCATTGAGATTTTTTTTTTTGTATTTTCAATCCTTCCACATCATTATTTAAAAACAACTACCACAATAACAACAAAGCTAGTCATTTCTTGAAAACAAAATTCTGATTTTTTGTACAAGTCATCATCATTAGTATATCCACATGATTGTCCATTGTGGATGGCAACCACAACCACCACCACCACTACAGCCACCAAAAATGTAAACCAGAAAGAGATTTTCATTTTCTATCCATTTATTTGTTTGTTTGGTTTGATTTTCTATAAATCCATTTTTCCATTTATATACAATACAATCATCATGTGATTAAATCATGTGAGTTACAAACAAACAAACAAACAAACAACAACAATAAACAAATCTCAAATAACAATGGAAATATTACCTTCAAAAATGAAAATGGAAATGAAATATGCACAACAACAACAATAAAAAAAAAAAATTTTGAATTTGACAACACAACACAAAAAACAAAAAACAATTACCCATCTCATCACTACCGCTATTCAATGATGAGGATGATGGTAATGATCCTGAGACTTGATGATGATTATTATTATAATCCATGTTCCATCACCATAAGTCAAAGCGATTATCGACACACACACACATACACACACACACACACACATACAGCATGAATGCAAATGATTTTCTAGCGAAAAAAAAATGAGTGAATAATTTTCATATAATCATTATCCATTGAATCAATTTAGTGAAACAAAACACTCATGCATGATTTTTTTTTTAGCCATTGAAAGGATTGGAAAAAGAAGAAGAAGAAAGAAAGAATTAATGTGAATAAAAAAAAAAAAAATCAAAAACAACAAAATTATCATCATCATCATTATAATTCTGACTGATTTATTTATTTATTCATTCATTCATTCAGTTTTTCTTGTGGATTCTGTACATTTTTTTCCATTCATTATTCTTCATCATCATCATCATCATCATCACTTTAATTGATGTCTGTTGATGTTTAATAAACACAATAACAAACGCATACACATACAAAATTCAATTCCAACTGGTTTTTTTCTCTTCTCAAATTGAAATTGCATTTATACATATACATTGATAAAATGTGTTTTTTCCGGCTAAAAAAAAAAACGTTGAATAACGTTCTGTTTTTTTTCTGGTTTTTTTTTTCTTGGTCAAAGAATTCTGTGGCCAACAAGAAAATAGAAAAACAAGATAATTATGACAGAAATTGATTGGAAAACAATTTTTTCTTTCATACTATTTTTCATCAGAAAAAAAATTCATCAACATCAAATTTAGCAAATTTGTGCACTTGAACACGAACATTGTTTTTTTTTTTTTTAATATTATTAAAAACACAAAAACAGAATAATTGCATGAATATCAATATGGAAAGAATGGAATATTTCTCTTGTAACATACACACACACCCGTACTCACTAGAATTCCAATATTCTGGAAAAAAATAAGAAAATTCTGATGACAAAAGCAAGATGAATGTTGTCGATAAATGATCATCACCGCACACACACACACACACAAACACGAACACACGTTCACATATATAGCCCCATTATAATGCAATTAATACAATATGTGCCAATATCACTATGAAATCCTAAAGTAAAAAGGAAAAAAATATGTCGCATAGAGAAAAAAAAAATAAATTTTCAAATTTTCAATGTTGCCACTGCCTGTTCCATCACAATGATGATAGTGATATCATCTCATTGGAAAAATCTGGGAAATAATCGGTTATTTTCATCATCATCATCATCATCATCATCATATTATTATTATTGATGTTGAAACGCTATTAACACAAGATGATGATCATCATCATCATTGAGATGCGATAAAAATAAAATTTGTTTTTTTTTCGTAAGTAAAAAAAATCAAAAAAAAAAAAAAAAAAACAATAACAAGATGCGACACGATGAATCAATGTGTTTTTGAATCATTTTCAGACAAAAAAAAAAAAAAAACAGCAGCAGCAGCAGTAGCAGCCCGTAAGGCCAATAATAATATCCAACAACGATTAGAAAAAAAGAGAGAGAGAGAAATGAAATTAAAATTGAAATATAGAGTGTGAAAACAAAACAAAACAAAACAAAAAAAAAAAATCGAGTTCACCGAACTTTTACTTGGGGTCGAATGGCAAAAAAAAAAATAAAAAAATACCAAAGAAAAAGATGCCCCATACACAGGCGATAATCTTGCGCGTGCTAGTGCTCTCACACATGCACATCAAACCCTTTTTTCTCTTTCTCTCTCTCTTCAACATTTAAATTCGTTCAAAGTTCACGATAAATTCATTTGATTATTCATCCTCATCAACAGAAAAAAAACTAATAATAAACAAAACAAAACAAAAAAAAAAAAAATCACCCGAGACCCACATACCCTACCGAACGGGTTAAGCCCGTGATGTGGTGGACTAGACCTATGAGAGCAAAAAACAAAAAAACACACACACACACACATTCAAGGCCAATGTGAATAAATTTAAATTTACAAAAAAAAAAAAAAAAAAAAATGAAGAGTGGAACAAATAATAGCAAGAAAAAAAACAATACGAATCAATATAATTCAAATGAATTAAATACAACGTACAAAACACACACACACACAGAGAACATGACATTTCCATATCACTCAATCACAAGAAAAAACCCTTTTCGATTCGTTTCATTTCCAGAAACATCATTTTTTTCTGTTGTTGAATAGACCATCATCATCATCATCCACATTCGTCCATGCGTGTGGATGTGTGTGTGTGTGTGCATAGAGCAAGATAGCTAAATAATGAAAATGAAAATAAAAAACAATTGACATTTTTTTTTCGCTGGGCCTCGGGAATCTGAATAAAACTATGATAGGGTGAGCGAGTGCATAAAAAATAAAAGGAAAGGGTATGAGAATGGGACGAGAATAAAAAAACAACCCTTTAACCCGACCCTGACGGGCTATTTGAAAAAAATAGTGATTGTGGTGATGCAACTCAATTCGACTCAACCCGAGAGTGATGGGCAATAGTTAACTGGTCCAAAAAAAAATAGTAAAAAATAACTGAAAAGACCAAATAACAACAACAACAGCCCAAACTGAACCAAAATAATAATTGACAATACACACACACACACAAAAGTATTATTTCAACAAAATAAAATCAAAAAGAATTAAAAGAGAGAAAAAAAAATTAAAATGAAATGGAAATGGAATATATGAATATTTTTTTTTCTAGAATAACCCTTTCGCACACACACACACACAGAAAAACTTGGAGCAAACATTTGATAACGATAAAAATGAAAGAGAAAGGGAAAAGAATTCAGTTCCAACAACATCAACAACAACAATAAGAGAAACAGAATTGACAATGTATATGTGGTATTGAGATATGGATAATTAATATATACGAATATGGTATATATGGTACCCCTTTTTCAGAAAATGAAAATTCAATGAATGAATGAATAAATATCATCATCAAACACACCACACACACACACAATTGGAATATTTTTTCATTAATAATTCCATCGAGATATGGGTGTTTGATGATGATGATGATGATGATGATGAAAGTGATGAATGAATAAATGAATAAGAATCGATGATAAAATATTTGCTTTTTTCATATTAAAAAAAAAATTTTATCTTTTTGTTTTTGTCTATCGATAATGATGATACACAGCCACCACCAGCAGCCAAATAAACACACATACATTCCAGTAATAATAGTAGTAGATGAAAATCAATCAAAATTCAAGAGAAAAGGATGAAAAAAATATATCTATTGATTTGGAGATAAATATGGAATTTTGGTAGGTAGGTGTGTGTGTGTATGTGATAGATAATAACAATATCCATCATCAATATTCTATATATGATGATGATGATGATCGGTATCGTTATCGTTCATTTTGATTTTTTCACTGAAAAGCAACCAGCCAAAAAAAGGGAAAAATTCCATTCAATTTCAATCATCATCAATTATTGTACACGACAAAGATCGGATATATGAAAATTATTAATTATCATCATGGAGGTTTGAAAAACAAAAAAACAAAAAACAAAACAAAACAGCAGAAAAAAATTCATGATTTTAACATTGGATGAAATTTTATTATTAATGATGATCCAGGATCGAATGGTCGGTTATTATACAGGGAGAGAGAGAGAAAAAAAAAGTTTTATTTGCCCGATGGGTATACATGTACATATAACCGAGTTGTATAGTTGCATCGTGCACAAACACACACACATACAGAATTCGAATAAGAATTCAATCATTCATAAGAATCGATTTTATGAATAATAATGCTTGAATTCAAGTAAAAAAAAAACAAATAACGATTTCAGAATTTTTTTTTTGTTTGGAATAAAAGGATCATGTTTGTGTGTGTGTGTGTGTGTGTGTGTGTGTGTTAGTATGGGGATATAATACCAAATATACACATTGGAATAAAAAAAACAAAGATGATGATGATGATGATGAGTAAACTGCACAAAAAAAAGCGGAAAAAAATTCCGTGTATCCACGGGCCCGTTATGCTCGTGTGCCCCTGTGTATGTGTGTGTGTGTGTGTAAATATGATGATGTTTAGATTCTTCAGTACGTGACAGGCACGTGTTGTTTTTCTCGTATCAACATTCAATTTTTTTTTATTTTCATTTGAAAATGTTAACTCGTTACTACCACCATAAAGATTTTCGAATGAACAAGAAAAAAAAAACAATTCTGATCCTCATCATCATCATCATCATTGACGGTAACGACATGATCGATTCCACAATGATGACTATGTCATATTAATACAAATACACAAACGATTGATATGGCCGTATCATGTTCATCACCATCATCATCATCACGAGGATGATGATGATGATGATGGAACAAATTCAAATGCAATTTTCAATTTAAAACTTTGTTTCCTTCATCAATGGAATGATGATGATGATGATGATGATTGAAAAGAGAAGAAAAAAAGGGTTTCCCATGAACATTAAAAATGGAAAAATATTCATGTTTTTTATTCCGGCTGTTGTTGTTGTTTGTTTTTTGATTGATTGATTCATTCGCCGATTGAAATAGAGAAAAAAAAGTTCAATACCAACAGCACAACACGACAAACAAACAAAAATAGAAAAACAAGGCAAACCGACTGTGGAACAACAAAAAAAAAACCTCAAAATCGATGACATAATACGATCCTTTTGATCTTTTACATAATCATCATCATCATATAGCTGTTGACAGGAAATTTTCTGTTTTTCGTCGTCGCCGCTGTTGTTGTTGTTGTTGTTTTCTCCATTCTTTTTGGCCTTGAATTCAAATAACAACAACAACAACAACGAAAACAACCACAGAGAAGAAAAAAAAACCCGTCTATTCATTTTTCCTTGTACGTATTTTTTTTTACCTTTGAAATTGTAAAACAAAAATCCATCAATGCAAAGAAAAAACTAATGATAAATAATCCATAGAGAGAGAGAACGGAAAAACGGAAATCATATAAATGGTCAAAATTGTCACGTGTTATTTGTCTTTTGTTTTAATTATTTTTTTCTCATTTCATTTTCATTTCATTCGTCCAATTGATTGATTGATTGATTAATTAAATGATTAAATGATTATTATTATTATTATGATTGAATTTTCAAGAAAATGAAAATATTTTTTTAAAAGTAAAAATTAATCAATAAATATGATGATGATGATGATGATCAGGCAAGCAGATGATGATGAATAATTTCTGCCATTTTAATTATAATTTGATTTGCAATAACAGTGTGTGTGTGTGTGTGTTATTTTTTTCATTCGTTTGTTTGTTTGTCAAAAAAAAAACACTGATGATGATGATGATGATGTGATGCCATCCATCTAGCAAGCTAGCAAACATTTTGGCCGCATCATTTTATCCAAACACACAAAACATACATTGCCGTCAAGGTGAATTCAGCAAACAAACAAACATCATCATCATCATAATCAACAACAACAACGACAACGACAACGACAACAACAGCGACAACAACAACAACAACGAAAACAACATCATTAAATGAAAGAAAAAGAAAATATTTCCATGGAAATTTTGTATTAAAAAAAAGCTAATAATTTAACTTTTAATCATAATTAAATGTGTGTATGTATATATATACAAAAATAGCGGCAAGGTAGTGGTACTAAGAGTGAGAAAATAAATTTTTTTTTTTTTTATAAATTTGAAAAAAAACATCACCATCATCATCGACAATAACAACAACAAGTGATTAAATTCCTATTGAAAAACAACAACAACAACAACCACGACAACGACAACAAACTACGATGAATGAAAAAAAAGAAACAGAAAACAGAAATATTAACCAGAACTGGCAGGTACATTGTTTTTTTTCAATGTATAATATAAAATCGTTATAACTCTGTTCTACGCGGTTGTTCCTCATGTTCGAGGTTTGTTCGTTTAATTTTTTTTTTCGTTTTCGTTTTCGTTGACAAAAAAAAAAAAAAAAAAAAAAAAACACACACACACACACACACACAGACAAATTAACATATGAGAGATGGACCGAAAAAAAATTGATAAATAAGCATTTCATGTTTGTTTTCTTTGTTGTTGTTGTTGTTACTGTTACTGGGAGATGTGAAAATGAAAATCAACAAATAAACATAGAAAAAAAAGGTGCAAATTTGCCTTTACGCAAATTTTGATTCATCAGAAATAATTGATGATGATGTGATGGTGATGGCGGCCAATCAAAAGTAATTGCAACGGACGAAAATAAAAAAAAAAAAAAATTTCGAATGAGTGTGAAAAAAAAATTGCAGGAACAAAAAAAAAATTTTATTCCAATCAAAAATGGATGAATAAATTCTGAAAATGAAAAAAATCAAAACGAAAACGAAAAATTGTTTTTTGATTTTTTTTTTTTGTTCACTGTTTCAATTTTTTACCTTGTTGTTGTTGTTGTTGTCGTTTTTTTAAAAGAGCAATTGTACAACAACAACAACAACAATGTGAAAACATTGCCATAATCTAAGATCTGAAACATGATCATGAAAATGATAATTTTATGTAATAATAATAATGATGATGATGATGAGATAATCGGCAATGATTTGGTAGAAAAAAAAGATTTGAAAACGAAAATAAAAGTGGTGATAAAGAATTTTTTTTTTTTTTGTTCAAATTCACATTCTACTTACATTTGAACGTGGTCACAAAATTTTCATTTCAGTTTTTCGTTATTGAATGATTACATACACACACACATCATTTTTCGATTCAATCATTTAATGGCAATGATAATGATGATGATGATGATGATGAGAATGAGAAATGAGAAATAAAAAAAAATTCATAATAATAAAATCGATGGATAACAGATCGATTGATTGATTGATTTGTATGATATGTGTGTGTGTGTGTGTGTGTGTGTGTATGATAATGTGAATTCAATTGAATTCTTCATTATGGTTATTTATCAGGTTTGTTGTTTGTTGTTGATGTTGTTGTTGTTTTTCTATCTATCCTTTTCTTTGGGTACAATCTGTGTACAGACAGTGTATGCTAATCATCGATTTTGATGTTGGCAGCAAATAGAGAATAGAGAAAATTAAAAAAAAAAAAAAAAAAAAACATCAGGCAGGAATTTGTTGCTGTTGATTATCTATTTTTTTTCTATTCAATCAATTTCTTCTTTTCATTAGAAATTTTCCTTGGAATTTGCATCGTTAAGAATCCAAAAAAAAAAAAAAAAAATGGAAAATAAAACAACCACCAACCTAAAATAAGAGAGAAGGAAGAAAAAAAACAACACGTGTTTCAAATTAGTAAAATTTGGTAACAGAAATAAAAAAAAATCCCGTAAATTATATTTTATATAGCCATCGTTTGATGGCGCCATCTATCATATATCGTAATAAAATAATAATAAAAAAAATAACCGTCATCATCATCGTCGTGTATCATTTACCCGAGATATATAAATGTATCAAATGTACAAACAGCCAAATTGTAACATTGTGACACACACACACACACAATGTGTATGTTTCGGTGTATTTCCTTCACACAAAAAAACTATTCCTGTTTTGTGTAATAAAGTGATGATTTCATTTCATTTCATTTTTTTTCCTTGTCTATACACATGTGTGTGTGTTGTAAGCATTTTCTTTCTTTCTTTTTTTTTTTTTGTTTTCCACTCTAATTTAAATCATCATAATCATCAGATGTACATCGTGTGTTTTTTTTTTTTTTTTTTTTTTTTTTTTTTTTTTGTTTTTTCATCTAGTGACAAATCATGTTTTTATTAAACCAGACAGACAAACGATATATGACAATTTATTTGATTCGATGACGTATGAATAGTCATCATCATCATCATTACACATCTTCTAAATATAACTGGATAAAAGTAAAAAAAAATCAGATTTAAAACAAAACAAAAAAACAAAATACACAGACTACACGACACAACGGTAAAACAACGACAAAACAATTCGAACGGATCCAATCACCGATCATCGATAGATAGGATTTTGATTACAAACAAACAAACAAAAACAAAAAAAAAATACTCCCCCCTTGGTTGAGATTTGATTTTTTTTATGTACAATATTTTTATGCCATGCAGTGACAAAAATCCACCACCACCACCACCAACAACAACAACAATCATTAAATGACAACAACAACAAACGATTGTGTTTATTATCCTGAAATAACCAGTTTTTTTTTCATTTCATTTCTCTTTCACTCTTTCGAAATAAATAAACAACATCATCATCATCATGATCATCATCATCGTCGACAATAGAAACATCGTCATTGAAATACAAAGCGAAACAACAACAACAACAAAATTTCCAAGATACATTTGTTGTTGGTGGTGGTGTTTATGGTTTAATTCCATTTTGTTTATCATCATCATCATCATCATAATGAAGGAAATCCAAAAACAAAAATGTCAATGTTTATATTCTACAAATCAAAATTGTTGATTTTTTTTCCTATTTTTTTTTGCATATTTACATTCTTTCTCTCTCTCTCTCTCTGGTTTTGGTGTGTGTGTGTGTGTGCATGTTTATTTTTTCCGATGCATAAATAATAAATCCAAACCATAAACAACAACAACAACGGATCACATCAATCCACATAAACATAACAGTAATGTCACACACACACACACACAGAGACACACTGATGGATAGAAAAAAAACGAGATATTTGTAAATTGAAATAAAACCAAAAAAAAAAAAAAAAAAAAAAGAAAAAAAAATCAAATTGCTGCTGCTTATGCTGATTTAGCCTTGAAATAAAAAATGTACACACACACACACTGGATTTGTGAGTGTTTTGTTTTTGTTGTTGTTGTTGTTGTTGTTGTTTTTGGTGTGTTTAAGTTGGAAAAAAAACTCTGTAAATATCTGTTTATTTTCTATTCTCAATCACTAACTCACTATTCACTGTGCTATGTGATTGAATGTCTAAATAGATGCTCAAACCTTAAACACAAGGTTAGAATGAAATAATCCTTTGTTGTTGCTGTTGTTGTTGTTGTTTGAATGTCAAGGCTTAGTTTTTTTTTACAATGAAATAAGATGGAAGGAAGGGAAAAAAATCAAGTTCAAGAATAGCTAGATATTCTCATATTCATATATATTGAAATTAACGAATCGATCAATCAATCAATCAATCAATCAAACGATCGTTTGATCCAAGTATTTGTTTTTTTTTCTTCTTTATCGATATACGATAATTATTTTGAAACATTTTTTCTTTTTGATCCAAAAAAATTTTTTTTTTCATTTTGATTGATCGATTCCGGTAACGTATATACAAATAATATTTTATCACGGAAAAAAAATTGTGCGTTGGCGGTTATCAATATCTAGCGTTCTTCCTGTTCCTTATGTATTACCAGAAAACGACGACGACGACGACGACTACAACAACAACAACCGAAATAAACATTTTCATCATCATACATACCAACCAGGTGGTTATTATTGCAACTATACAAAGAAAAGCAGAAAAAAATGTGTAAAATTCAAAAAAAAAAAAAAAATCAGAACAATATCGCACCGCACACACAGAAACAAACCAAAGTAAATGTATGCGTGACATTAATAGAAAAAAAAATATTTTTACCTAGCTAAAAATAACTTTTTCCAGCATTTATTTCATCGCTTCATTCGTCATTCACATATGTTTCAATGATTTTCTTGTGTGTGTGTAATTCATGACCAGAATCGAGGATAATTACAAGTGATGATGATCATTACAAGTGGAAGAATCAAAAAAAAAAAAAAAAAAAAAAAAATTCAAGGAAGAATAAAACTGACCGGTGAATCCAAAAAAAAAATCAATTAATTAATCAAACGAAAAGAAAACCCATTCGTGAAACTTTATCCATCCATCCAAATATTAAATAAGAAAAAAAAACATTCAAAATGATGCTAACCAACGATAACATCATCATCATCATCATCAACAACATCAACATCAACAACAACAACAAAAACAACATTGAAAAAAACCAAAAAAAAAAAAAAAAATTTCTTGTTTCTCATCATCATCATCATCATTCTATTTGATTGGATTTTTTTTCCTTTCTCTCACTCTTTTATTTTTTTGGAGGTTTACGGATGAAGATAATTATCATCATCAAGCTGTAGGATGATATAAAGAATTTTTTCATTTCATTTTTTTTTTGGATTATGGCCATGTTTATGATGCTGTTAATGATGATCATATGATGATGATGATGATGATAATTTGTCACAAAAAACGAACGAGAGACAGACAGAGAGAGAGAGAGAAAAGTGAGAAAATAAAAATAAAATGTCGATATATAATATACGATAACTATGTATCATCTGTATTCATCATATGTAGTTTTTTTGTTTTGTTTCTGTTGTGGTAAATACGTCCGAATAGATTTGTTTGTTTGTTTGTTTGTTGGTTGGTTTTTTTTTTGAAAAAAAAAATTGTTGCAATTCTATGAACGATAAGAATCTTTAAAAGAAAGTTAAAAAAAAAAATTAATGAATGTTTTTTATCATCATAATCATCATCATCATCAAAATCAAAATCAAATGAAAAATTCAGAAAAAAAAGATAAAATCTTTTCTCGTTTTTTAAATTCAATCTATTTGATCTAGAATCAATGTTGTTGTTGTTGTTGTTGTTGTTGTTGTTGTTGTTGTTATGGTTGTTGTTGTTGTTGTTGTTGTCGTTGTTCCGAAAACAACTTTATTATCATCAGAGATGGCATAGAAAATAAACCATAACAAACACACATACACACATGTGCGTAAATATAAAAAAAATAACGATCCAAAGTGTTCCAGCAACAATAACAACGACAACAACAACAACAAAAGCTCAACAGATTTTTATCCAGAAAAAAAAAATTTTTTTTTGAAACCAAATACTGAATGGCTATATACCATCTATACACTACACACACACATGCCGGCCGGCATAGTACACACATACACACACACAGACATCTAGATTATTCCAGTAAATTCAATGTGGCAGTAGCATATAAATTCTTCATTTGTTGTTCTTATTCTTGTTGTTGTTGTTGTTGTTGTTTTCGTGTTTTGCCTTCAAGTTGAAAACAAATGAAAATTCTCAAGATTTTTGGGCAAAACATGAATGTCAAGGATTCAAAAAAAATAAAGCCACAAACAACTTGTGGGCGATGTGAAAAATAAGCAGATAAACAACAACAACAACAACAACAACATCAGGCCATCCAACAATTATTAAATTGTGGAAGATTCCACACAATTCCATAGAATTTCAGGTTTGACATTTATTCATTGTTTAAGGATTTTTTTTCTATTTAATTTTGAAAAAAAAGATTACCAAACACATACACACACAAAGAGAAAAAGATAAGTAAATAAACAAACAAACAAACGAAATGCCAAAATTTATAAGAATAAAAGTAAAGAATCAAAAAAAAATTATGAAAATATGAAAATGTCAATGACAACTATAAATGATGATAATCGATCAACTGAAAATGGACTGAACAAGCAAATGATGATGATGATGAATTTGGCAGAAGTAAAAAAATTTTTTTTTTTCAAATGAACAAACAAAACAAAACAAAACACAATCATCAACGATGATGATGATGATAACAAATGATGTGGTGAATGGTGACGAAATCGAATGAAAATTTTGAAACGAGAAGAGAAAAAAAAAGAAACTTTGCAAATTGCCAACAAACTTCAAGGATCTTTTCTTTTTTTTAGTGAAAAATAAATAAACAAAAAATAAAAAAATGATGGTTATCAAGACAAAAAAAAAATCACAATGACAACAACAACGACAACAACAACAGCAACGACAACAACAACGTTCATCACTTATCATTAAATTGACCTTTATCGATGAATGTGATATATATGGAAAAAAATCATCATCATCATCATCATCAAAATCGATCAATAGATTGATTGATTGATTGGTCGTTTTTTGATCATAAAAATAGCAAAAAAATAATAATAATAATAATGACAAAGAATACAGTGGTGGCATACAGGAATATGATAATTTTTTTTTCTTACTCTGATTCCATTCAATAAATTCTTCAAAAAAAAGAAAAGAATCGATTATGTAACACTTGAAATAGATTGTAAGACAATTTTTCCAATGATAAAGATTTCATTTGATTAACCAGATTGCAAAAAAAAATAAAACTTGGCAAAATAAAATTTCCACACATTCGATATTCATCATCAATCGTTTTTTCTAGCAATAGCAAAAAAAAAACAAACAAACAAACAAATAAATAAAATAAAATAACGACGAATGCACTGGTTCATTCGTCGTTCATTTCATTCATTTTCTATCTCTCTTTCTCTCTATCTTGGATAAGTAAACAAAAGAAAGAAAAATAAATAAACAAACAGCCATCCATCCATCCATCAGCCAAATAAACATCCAACAAAACGAAAATCACCAGAACCAACTAGACCATACCAGACCATGCCCAAAAATACTGTTTTTGTTTGTCTGTTTGTTTGTTTGTTTGTTTGTTTGTTTGTTTGTATATCGATGGAATGGAATTGGTTGAAAAGAAAACAACGACAATGACGATGATGACGACAAGGACTGGTGTTTGTTGTTGTTGTTGTTGTTGTTGTTGATAGAAGCAGAAAAAAATGAATGTTTGGAGCTGAAATAAATAAATAAACAAACAAACGAATGAACGAATGAACGAATGAACGAACGAACTAACAAACACAAACACACACAACCCAAAAAAAACTGGCCCGAATTTTTTTTTTAATACCAGAAATATTCCATCGATCGATCAATTGTGAATAATATAAATCCAAAATGGATTCTATTAAAAAAAAAATTCGATAAACATTTCATCATCATCATCAACAGCAAAACAACAACAACAACAACAACAACAACAATGACGACCATATTCAATATCTTGGAATTACCACTACATGGACCCACCAACCCGACGCCGCCACCACCATTCATTTTATTTGTATGTTTGTTCATTTTTTTCGGGTGGTGGTGGTGATGGTGGTGATGGTGGTGTAGGAGGGGTGAAATCTTTTTCTTCTTCTTTTTCTGTCAATACGTACAAACAAACAAACAAACATTCATTTGTTGATCGACAAAAAATAGAAAAAAAACACAGAAAAAAAAATTGGCAAAATTTTGTTCATCACAAACACATACACAAACTATATATATATAATATATTTATCATCATCATCATCATCATCGATTTCTCAAATTGTGCTAGTGAGAGAGACAGAGACAGAGAGAGAGAAAGATGGAAAAAAAATCGAGGTTGTTTACTTTCTTCTTCTTTCTCATTCACAAATGAAAATAAGTTGAAAAAGAAAATGCAAAAGCAAATGCAAACAAAAACATGGAATGAAAATGAAAAATAAAAATGGTGAACAAAATAAACAAACAAACAAACAAACAAACATGGCCCAATCAATCTAACCAGACTAGATCATCATCATTGTTGTTGTTGTTGTTGTTGTTGTTGTGTGTTTGTATATATAGCAGTATAGTAGTAGTCATCAGAGAAATGAGATTGCCATGGAAAAACTTGGTTTTGAAAAAAAAGAAAAACAATTTTTTTTTTGGTATATCATTGATTGTTGATTTTTGTTGTTGTTGTTGTTGTTGTTGTCGTATGGTTTTCTTATTTTTTTCTAGCAATTCATCATCATCATCAATGACGATGACGACGACAACAACGATAATTTCTAGACTTTTCTAGCGAAAAAAAAAATTAAAGAAATCGAAAAAGATATTGATCGATACAATCATGAATGCAACAATCATCGATGGTTGTATTTATAAATATAAAAACTTTTTTAAAGTTCAATTCATTTCTCTATTTGGTTTTTTTTTTGTTTATTTATTATATACAGACTGTTTATTGGTTGGTTGGTTGGCTGGTTGTTGTTGTTGTTCATTGGAAATTGGAAAAGTTGTTTGTTTGTTTGTGCAAGTTGGACATAAATGGATGGACAACAAAGACAAAATGGAATCCAAATGCCAAAAAGAGGAAAAGGAAGTGAATGGAATGGATTTTTGGTGAGAAAATGATAAAAAAAAGTTCATCATTTTCAATAAAACAAATGATGAAAAATTCTTGTGAATTCATGATTTACAATGATGATGATGATGATGATGATGACATTCTGGGATTCACAAAGCTTTGAAATGAAAAAAAAAAAAAAAAATGCAAACATTTCTCATCTCATCACTATCGCTGACTAATTCAACACACACACACACACACACGAACACAAAAAAAAAAAATTTTTTTCGAATTTAATTTCAACATTTGGATTTGTTTGTTCCAGAATCACAATAACAACGTCAACGACAACAACAACAACAGCAGCAACAACAACAACAATGACCAAATGAAAAACGAAAAAAAAAACAAACATAAACACTGACAAAAAGAATTGTTTCGATTATTATTATTATTAAACCTTGTCGTGTCAGTTTTGACCATGATGGTCATCAATGAATGGTTGGACTAAATCATCATCATTTTTGGTACATTGAAAAATTTTTTGTTTGCCATTCCATAGATTTTCATTCTCATTCTCTTTTTTTCATTTTCTGTTATTATCATTGTTGTGTTGTTAAATGTTTTTCGAATAAAAAAAAAAAAAAAAAAAAACATTCGCACATCCATTCATTGTTGTTGTTGTAGTTGTTGTTGTCGTCGTCCAAATTGGACGTACACATATTTTTTTTTGATTGTTAAAATGTGAAACAATAAAAACAAAATTTTTTTTTTGTTTTTTACACCAGAAAATAAAAACACATTCAACATCAATCCGGTTGTTGTCGTTGTTGTTGTATAATATGTTGAACGGAAAAAAAATCGTTTTGTTTCATCGAAAATGAAAAAATGAAAAAAAAACAAAAATTTTGACATTTTGATAATTTGTTTTTCCTTTTTTTTCCATATTTGTTTGTTCGGTTGTTTGTTTGTTTTTTTTTTCGTTTTACAATGAACTTGTGAGTGCGTGTGTGTGTGTGTGTGAAAAGTGTGAATCTGCACTAATCTCTATAGATTTTGAAAAAAACAAATGAATAATTTTTGTTGTTGTTGTCGTTGTTGTTGTTGTTGTTGTTGTTGTTGTTTTAAGGTTTCTAATGTTTTTCACTATTTTCAATGGAAAAATACAATAGATGTGGATCGAGAGAAGGAGAAAATCCACACTGAAATCCAAATTAACAAACTTAGAAGGATTCGATCATCAGTTTTGTTTGGTGCAAATGATTGAATCCTAAGAAACTAATAATGACATTGTATCAATGGCGTCATGTGGCGCCCTCTATGAATTTTATTTTTTTTTGTTCAGCACAAAAAAAAATTCAATTCAAACAAAACAAAACAACAACAGAATCCAAATTGATGACAACAACAACAACAACATCAACATCAAAATGTGGATTTTATTTTTTTTGAACAAAAAAAAAGATTGGATTCCAAAATTGAAAAGAATCGAAATTTTTGGCTAAATAGCGTCATATAAACAAACAGGCCAATGGTCAAAAAAAAAGTGATGGAAAAAAAAGAAACATGAACTAAACCCAAACAAACAAACAAACAAACGTACACACACACACAAAGACAAAATTCAGAACATCCGCATCAAGCATATAGCAACAGAGAGAACAAAAAAAAATAAATGTTTTTCTGATGGAAAAATGTTTTGTTTATTTTTTTTTCGTCGTAGTCGTCGTCATCGTCATCTTTCACATCCCATCAAATACATTGAATACAAAACACACAATGTGTGTGTGTGTGTGTGTGTACAAACGAAAACAAAAACAAAGACAAACTAAATGAAACTAAACAAAACAAAACAAAACAAAAAACTACAATAATAATAACAACAACAACGAGAAAAAAAAATTACGAAAAAGAAATAACGATGGCCAACCAAATAACAATCAACAACAACAACAGCAAAACAAAAACAAAAACAAAAACAACAACAACGACGACAACAACAACGAAATGAAATGAAATGAAATGAAACGAAACGAATCTAGAAACAACAACAACAACAACAAAAACAAAAACATGAACGGAAAGCTAGAAAGAACCAGGCAGGCAGGCAGGCATGTATGTAGCTCCCCCATTATTTTTTTTTTTGCATCCACAATATATACAGATATATATATTCGGTTGCCTGCTGTATCCAAACGACAAACAAAACACATCAACATCAAAATCTAAATAGAATTGAATTGGCCATATACCAAACACAAACATCCATCTAGCACACACACACACACACACAAATACAAGCATCCAACAACAAAAAAAAAACGAGAAAGGAAATAACAAATAGAGAAAAAGAGACGAAAAACAAAACAAATGAAATAAAAAAAAACAGTCAAACAAACAAACAAACAAATAATAATAATAATAATAACAATCAGAATAGACAATGATGATGATGATGATGATGATGACAACAACAACTAACAACCAACAACAACAACGACGACGACAACAACAACAACAACAACAACAGAGATGGACAAACGAACACATCAACCATTGATGTTGGCAATGGTGATGATAGAGAGACACAGAGATACAGAAAAAAAAATTGGAAATAAACAACAAAAAACGAATTCGATGATGATGATGATGATGATGAAGGAAAAAAAATACGAAAGATAATGGAAAAAATAGGAATTGTGTATGTGTGTGTGTGTGTGTGTGTGAATGTTTGACTATGTGAAACAAACAAACAAACAAACAGAAAAAAAATAAGATGGAGAAAATTGTTTGTAAGAAGAAATAAGAAAAAAGAATGAAAAAAAACATGAAACACAAACAAATGAAATGGGAAGCAGAATTGAAATGAAATGAAATGAAAGAAAGAAAGAAAGAAAGAAAAAAAACAAACAAACAACCAGAAACAAAACAAAAAAAAAATAGGATCCACAATGATGAACAGCACAGAGAAAAAAAAAAAAAAAACGGAAAACCAAACAAAAAACAAAAAAAAAACAAGAATTTGTTGTTTGTTTGTTTTGGCGTTCGAGGTTCGTATTTTTTTTTGTTTGGTTGGTTCGTCGACGATGCTAAAAAAATTTTCATTGTTGTTGTTGTTGTTGTTGTTGTTCTGGTAATTGAACAGCCAGAAAGAATAAAGAATGAAGAAATGAAAAAAAAATACAAGGACAAACAAACAAACAAACGAACGAATGAACAAATAAAACAACGTCAATAACAACAACAACAACAACAACAACAACAGCAACGGCAGCAGCAGCAGCAGCAGCAAGAACCAGAACCATTTTCAAAAAACAAAACAAAAATAAAAATAAAACGAAAATGAAATTCAACTAAATAACAAACAAACAAACGCACACACACACACACACTATTCTATGGCCAAAACAAATAAATAATTTTTTTCCCTCGTCATTGTGATGATGATGATGATTCTGAAGAAATGATGTTTGTCTGTATGTTGTGTATATTACTGAAATAAAAGTGTTTGCGTGTTTGTTGTTGTTGTTGTTGCTGCTGCTGTTGTTGTTGTTGTGTATGCCATCAAACAAACAAACAAACAAACAAACATTGGAAAAAAATGAAAAACTATAACGGAATAAAATGGAATGAAGAATTTTTTGTTTTGTTTTGTTTGCAGAATATACAACAAAAAATACATAAATGAACATGGTGCAGTTGTAACAAACAACAACAACAAACACAATATTCGAGATTTTAGCTGTTCAATAATTGAATTGAAATGAAATAAATAACATACACACACAAACAGAACGAAAAACAACAGAATCCAACAACAACAACAACAAAAAAACCGAATAGAATTTGGTTGTTGTTGTTTTTGTTTTTGTTGTTGTCTTTTATCGAGAATAATAATAATAAAATGGCAGACGACAAAGAAAAAAAAAAGAATAACAAAACAAAGTTTTTTTTTCATCTTGTTTTTTGTTTCTGGTAATACCATTTCATGGCTCCCAAAAAAAAAAAAAAAAAAAAATTTTTTTTGCAGCCTGTCTGTTATATTTGTTTGTTTGTTTTTTCCAGAAATTGATTATGTTGTTTTTGAAACTTTTGCAACAACGAAAACAAAAACAAAAACAACGAGAACAACAACAAACGGTCCATCAACAACAAATTAGACGACTAGAATAGCTGATGTAGTTGTTGTTGTTGTTGTTGTTGCCGTTGTTGTTGTTGTTGATGATGATGATGATGATGACAACAGCGAATAAACAAACAAACAGATAAACATGATCCAAAAATGGAAAATTCAAACTAACAAACCAACTAAAATGAATTCTGGTTCAAAAACAAAAACAAAAACAAGAGCAGGAAAAAAAATGTACCAGATACTAATCTATTTATATATTCAAAACATTAACAGAAAGCAATGGCAAACAACAACAACAACAACAACAACAACATCCAAAAACAAGAGAGAAAGAAAAAAAGGAACTGGAAACTAACCATCAGAATTGAGATTAAAATTCTTCTTCCATTTATTTTCAACTTGTTTTCGTTGTTTTCATTTCATTGTTTATCAACTACTAACTAAGACGACGACAACAACAACAACAACAAAGTTGATTTGTTTGTCAATGTTATTGTTGTTGTTGTTGTTGTTGTTTTAATGAAAACAAAAAACAAACTGGAAGATTCGAAAAAATTCATAAACAACAGTGTATAGCAAGAAAAATATTCGTCCTTCACATACACACACACACACACACACACACACAGAGAGAAGACAAACACACGATTTTTTTTTTTCATTCGCCATATGATTAGGCTCCAGAATATTCTGTATGTTTCTTTTTTGTGTTTGTTTTTGTAATATCTAGAAAAAGAAAGAAAAAAAAACAGAAAAAAATTGATTGGAAAGGAAATGGCCTGTTGTTGTTGTTGTTTATGTGTATTTTGCAATCAAAATAAAACAAACAAACAGACAGTTTATTTATAATAATAATAATAAAAATGATGACTGATGATGATGACTGATAATGGTCGTATTTTTTTTGTATATATAGATATAGATAAATAAATGAGAGAAAAACAACGGATGTTTACGCGTGTTTTTTTTTGTTGTTGTTGTTTTACTACCATCACCAGATGTATAAAAAAAAATGCATGCATCAGATGCATGTTGTCTGCCATCAATGATGATGGTGATGGTGGTGGTGGCCAAGGATCAACAATACAATGGCATTTTGACCTTGAAATAAACAAAAAAAAAAATGAATATATGAAATATCATCATCATCATCATCATTTGTTGTTGTTGGAAAAAGTTGATGATTTCCATCACCATCATCATCATCATGATTTGTATAAAACAGAAAAATTAAACAATTTGTATTTTACACACACACACACACCATCAACCAGTAGTAGCAGCAAAAAATAGAAAAAATTTAAAATTTTTCTGTTTTTTCAATCACTCAAGGTATATTTTGTTTTGTGGTTGCCACAACCACCACCACCACCGCTTTTGACCATTATCATCACCACATGATGATGATGATGATTGTAACAAATTAAAATTTCACTGCAAATTTATATTTCGGTTGACTGATTCGGCCTGTATGTGTGTGTGAGTGTGTGTGACATAATCGTTGTTGTTGTTGTTGTTATTAGTAATTCTTTGCTTGCTTGGTTGATTATAATGATTTTTTTTTTTGGCTTTTTTTTTGTCAAATATGTGTGTCGGTTATGGTTTGAAAAAGAGAGAGAAAAAAATTCCACTAAATAATCTTCATCATTGTTGAATGTTTTGTTTTTTGTTTTTTGTTTTTCAATCAATTTGTTGCTTCATTGTGTTGATAAAATTTCATTTCATTGTTTTTTCATCATCATGAAACTGAATTTCTAGTACTGGCCAGAATCGTCATCGATATTTTGGCAAAGCAAAAAATTAACCAATTACATACAGTGTTAACACACACACACACACACACAAAGCTATCAATCTACCCTCTCTACAGCATCACGATCGCACGCACAGCAAAAAAAAAAAAAATGCCATCCGGTGCATCATATCAACAGCTAACCAGCCAAAAAAAAAGAGAAAAAAATTCGTAAATAAAAAATGAATGAAAATCCAAAAAAAAAAAAAAAATTCAAACTGCAACCAAAGGCAGAAGAAAATGAAGGAAAAAAAATTTGAAAAAACAAGACATCAGCAACGGCAACAAAAACATCATCATCTACAACAACAACAACAACAACAACAACATGGTTGAGAATAAGATGAAGCAAAAAGAAAAACATTGTCATACGACAACAACAACAACAACAACAACAACAACGACGACGACGATGAAGACATGCACACACACACATGTATAACAGGATGGAATAAAATGGAAAAAAAATGCAGGCAATTTGTAGATTAAATTTTGTTGTTTGTTGTTGTTCAATGTTCAATATAGTTATTATGTACAAAATTTGAAATGGACAAAAACAACAACAACAACAACAGCAGCAACAACAACAACAACAGCAGCAACAACAACAACAACAGCAGCAACAACAACAACAACAGAAAGCAAATAAATTGTTTCTGTGTTTATTTTGTTTTGTTTTGTTTGATACAAATTCTATTTATTTATATCAATCAATATTTTTTTTTGGGTTTTCTGCAAACAACAACAACAACAACAACAGCAGCAGCAGCAAGACGACAAAAACATAAAAAAACAATATGCAAAATTGATAAGAATCGACAACAACAACAACAACAACCACAGAAAAAAACAATTGATCAAAAACTTGCTTGGTTACACACACACACATACATGCATTACACATAAAAAAAACAAATAAAAATAAACCTACCTATATCTGCCTACCTACATACCAGTATACAGAATATTCTATATGGCAAAAAACAACAACAACAACAGAGTTTGAATCAAATGAAAACAAGAATTGTATAAATAAGTGGGTTAGGTTTTTTTTGTTGTTTGATGACAAATGTCGATCAATTCTTTTTCTTTTTTCTTTCCACAATAAACTGATGATGATGGAATTGAAAATAACAAAAAAAAAACAAAAAAACGAAAACAACAGAATAAACATTAGGATTTAAAGAATTATATTATTCGAGATTAATCAAGTTGTGTTTACAGTCACATGTATATGTATGCCTACGTGTTAATATTAAGAAAATCATCATGAAAAAAACAACAACAACAACAACAATATTATTAATGCTGGGTTGGCTGCTTGTTTTTTTTTCTGATAATTTTTGTACAATTTAACTATCGCTAGAAGTAGTGAAAAAAAATAAGCAAAAACAACGACAAAATCAAAAAAAAAAATGATAAAAAACACCCACGCTATTTATATATAATGATGATGATAAAATAACGACAACAACAACAACAACACGAGGGTTGACAAAATTTTCAACAAACGACAAAAAAGTATTATCTATACACAACCGGATTCTAGAGAAAAATGTCTGTCTTGATGACCGAGAGAGAGAGAGAGAGGGAGAGAAAACATTCAAATTACCGATGATAAAACCTGGTGTAATATAAGAAGAAGAAAAAAAAAGATTCACATCAAAGAATTTTAATTGAATTTTCCGTGTACATTTGATTCACACCAAACAAACAAACAAACAACAACGACGAAAAAACAAATTCCAAAAATCAATCAATCAATAGAAGTGAAAAATTTCCGGAAAAATTCTTGATCGACAAACAAACAATTTTACATTTCACACACACAAAAAAAAAATCAATTGACAAACACACACACACATAAACACACAAAAAAAAACAACAGAAAAAAAAATTTTTCAACGAAATCAACATGGGAATATAGCACCTAGACGTAAAACAACAATCAAATTATGAAATGATGGAAAAAAACGACTATAGTCTATTGTCATCTTGCGCCAAAAAAAAAAAACAACAACAACAACAACAAATTTGAATGTGAAAATTGAAAAAAATAACCAGAATAAAAGGTGTTGATGATTATATGATTGTTGACCAACAATAAATTCTTTGCAAAAGCATCACAACAAATGACCAATTAATAATGAAGGTTTTTGCATACCTGGACTGTTTGTTTTTTACATAATAATTCATTCATTTAGTATATTGTTTGGTTTGTGCATCTTTTCTTTTCTTTTATTAACCAATTGTTGTCGTGGTTTGATGTGAAAAAAAATTTCTCATTCTAGCAGTAGTAAAATAGACAAACCAAACCAACTGATTATTAATACCTGAGAATTGGCTGTTTTGTATATGTAAAATAAGAAGAAAAAAAAATGTGAGAAAAAAAAGCCAAAGAATCTCACACATTTAAATGTCAATCACATTGTTGTTGTTGTTGTTGTTTTTATCTAGTCAAAAAAAAAAAAAAAACAACAACAACAACAAACAAAACAAACAGACGTACCTTTTCATTAGATTTTCGAGATGATGATGATGATGATAATGAAAATTTATGGAATTTTTTTTTATTTAGAAAAAAAAACTGAGATCATTTGGTGTTGAATAGAAGTTTTTTTTCATGAATTAATCACACACACACAAATGTCATGTTCCGGATACGGATGTTTTATTTTGGCGGTTAATTTTCATTCAAATCAACTAGTTGTTGTTGTTTTTTTTGTGTGGCGGTTAATTAATGATAACGCACACACACACACACTGATGAATAAATCAAATTAAATGGTGACTTTAAAAAAAAAAAAAAATTCACGGTCATGGTCAATTCAAGTTGTGTAATTGAAAAAATTAATCAATTATTAATCATCATCATCATCAATCAATCAATAAAACACATACACACCTACACAGGTAAATCGAATTAAAATTAACAAAAAAAAGGTCATCATCACCATCAGCAGCCAATCAATCCATCAAAAAAAATGATGATGATGATAAAGATACAAAGAAAAAAATTTTTATTATTAAATGTTGCGCTGTGTTGCAAAAAAAAAAAAAAAAAACTGATCCAAACAACAACACAGCCAACTGACAATCAACCACAGACTGATTCAATGATCACATGGTGACTTTGGTTTTTGTTCAACAATCATCATTTTTTTTTATATTTTTTTTTTTTTTTCATAAGAATCATCGCTACTGTAACCACCACTTTTACTACTACTACTACTACTACTACTAATGCTACTACTACTACCACAACTGTATACAAATGTGACAGTTGTTTTTTTTTGAATGAAAACAAACACACACACATACACTAAAATACATAAAAGTAGACTACTACCACCAATCATCATCTTCAATATCATAATGTTTGTAAATACAAATGTTGCAATTGATGATGATGTTGATGACGATAACGATGGGTATTAAATTCAAAAACAACAACAACAACAACAACAGCAGAAAATAAACGCGCACATCCATAACGGTGATAATTTTTGAATTTTTTTTTCTTCATATTGAAAATGAAATCAAAACAAAACCAAAAAAAAAAAAAAAAAAAACATCACCCAGTCGCGCCATCTATGTGCAGCGACTACGAAAAAAAAAATTTATTTCTTTTCTCCATCGTAAAATTCCATTTTGTTCCAAAAATTTTTGACATTGAATAATGATGATGATGATTTTGTTCGCAATAAAAAAAAACAAAATAAAATTCAAATTGGAATTTTGTTTGTTGTGCAGTATGCAGAATTAATTGATTTTCATCAATTTTGATTACAATTTGAAGAATAAGAAAAAAAAGCAAGAAAAAAAACAGGAAAAAAAGAACGAAATAATAAAGAATCAAGAATTGAAATTCCAATGCTCATGTGTTTATGTGTGTGTGTGTGTGTGTTAATTAATCTAATTTCATGGTTCTTCGAATGTGTGTGTGTGTGTGTGATATAAAATCGCTAGCTAGAAAACAAAAAATGAACCACTGAAAATTGTAAAAATAATAAAAAAAAAACAAATTTTCAAAACATCAGAAAAAAACCAGTTATACAATCGAAAATTTGTCTGTTTCTGTGTGTGTGTGTGTTCATCTTATTAGTTATACCACATCCACCAAATTGTATAATTTCAACGACAACAGAAAAATTGAAAAAGAACAGAAAAGATAAAAAAAAAAAAATTCTTTCCATTGCATTTAATGATAATGACGACGATGGCGACGACGACGACAAACACAGAGATAAATGGAATGAAACGAAAATTAAATATCACAACCAATTCATTGTGTATGAATTTTTTTCTTCATTCTTTTACCAACAACCATTGAATATTCCAACATAACATTCTTAGACGCCTAGCTTAATTATTATGATGATCATCATCATCATCATTAAGAATGGAAATGAGCACACACTACACAGAGAGAGAGAGACAAAGTTGAAACCAAATGCAAATGAAAATGAAATGAAAAAAAAAATCGGAGACAAATAATGTTTGCCGCCAAATCATCATCAATGTTGTTGTTGTTGTTGTTGTTGTTAATGTTTTCGATAATGATTGTATCGATTTATCGAAAAAAAAAATTATTCCATTCGTTTGTGTGGTGGTAGGGTGTCTACAGCAAGTTAAAAATTTTTTATTGAAAAATTTTCCCATAAATATTTTTTTCGGAAATATTTCTTTGCATTCAAAAACAAAAAAAAATTATTTACAACCAATAATCTTATCTGGATTGAAAATCGTCAAAAAAATTGACAATATCCATGTACAACAATTAACACATAACCAGATATTTTTTTAAAAAAATAGGGATATCCATGTGTGTAGTGGAGGGTTCGAATAAAAAAAACGGTTTCCGGCAGATTCTCATGCCAAAAAAAAAATTATCGAAATCGAAAGTCAAATAAACAAGTAAAAAAATGATAAAATGATTGAATTGAATTGAAAGAAAAAACATTTGCCATTTCCGTTGATTTTGATTTTTTTCAACAAAAAAAAAATCCAAACAAACATTGAAGAGAGGGACAGAAAAACTAGACCAAAAAAAAAAAATTTAATGTTATCATAGACCTAGTGTTGGTTCTAGTGTGTGGTCAAACACATTAACCTTTTTTTTCATCATCATCATCATCATCATTCAATCAAAGCCAATACACAAACACGGGATCTATAGAAAAAAAAAAATTACGATACAATAGACCCAGTGTGTGTGTGTGTGTGTGTGGACGATGACCACGACCACCACCACCACCATAAGGTTCCGGTTAGATTAACAACAACAACGGCAACGGCTGCCCATTTCGTTAAATTGTTGTAATTTTTTTTATGAATGAACAACAATTTAGAAGAATAAAAAAAAATATCATTATGATTGGTTGTCAAATGGTCAAAAAAAATAAATAAATAACCACTTGAATGAGGAGAAGAAAAAAAATGTAACAAATAAACAACCGACATTTTTTTCTGTGTTCTGTTGTTGTTGTTGTTGATTACCTTTTGTCCTTGACAATATTGTTCATTTTTTATTTCTCTATGGCCAAGTAATAGGTGAGTGTGTGTGTGTATGCCACAATGTCACCGGGTCATCGCCGATTTTGATAGGTCATCGACAATTGTTCAATAATTTTTTTTATGGTATAATGACAATTGAAAAGTAAAAGTGAAACTGTCGCTGTAGCAGCAGTAGCAGCAGTCAATTTTACTGGAAATTAAAATGTGTAAAAAAAATTCTCTACACTAGAATCAAAAGAGAAAAAAATTCAGGAATTGAAACACGATAATCCCTGTGTAGCAGTTTGTTATAAAAAAGGGATAAATAATGAATAATTTCGATGAAATCGACAAGGTAAATCTGTCTGTGTGTATGTGCGCGTGTATCATAGTCGAAATTGCATCAATCAATCAATTTGATTTTGGGTATTAAACACACACACACACTGAAAAAAATTCAAAATTTGAAATGAAAAGCAACCGCGTAAAAAAAAACGGGAGAAAATAAACAAATCCTAATGCATAAAAAGCAAAAAAGTATCCTTGACGTCTAATTTATAATGATTAAATTAGATTAAATCGATGAATGAATGAATGAATGAAAAAAAATCGGCAAGAAAATTGAGAGAGAGAGTGAAAACGCAGACATGCATAGATCAAGATAATCTTTGGTTTTTTTTAACTTGTTGTGTGTGGCAATTATTTGTTGTTTGTCATGGAAAATGGCTGTTTTTAGTCGAAAAACAAAACAAAACAAAGCAAAAAAAAAACCTTTGTTTACCCAGTTCATATCGATAAACAATCAATAATAAATCATGAATGAACATCATAAATGATGATGATATGATTCTGGCGAAAACAAACAACGATGAATTTTACTTTTTTTGACATTTAAACAAATGGTCGATTGGCATTGAAAAAAAATCCGTTTGAAATAAACAACAACAACAAGTGTTGATGAGCGGAAACAAAGAATCGATACAATCACATTGTTGTCATTTAGAAACAAAAAAATTGTACATTCATCCACAAACAACAATCTACTTTTTTTAAAATTCTAAATTCATTGGAATTGTTTTGTTTGCCTGTGAGAGAAATTCGAGAATTTCTTACTCTGTACACACACACACGATATAAAAATCGAAAATTTTATCGATTGTGTTGTGCGTGTGTGTGTGTGTGTGTGTGATTTCTGGTTATTTGTTTTCCGGTATTTTTTTATTTTTTTTTTTCATTGTTTATTCACACATGGAATATGGGATGTACGAATTCATCTATTAGCCGTAATAGTACAAACAAAAGTCTAAGTTGTGGTAAAGAATCTGATTCAATTTCAACGATAATAATGCCATCATCGATACGTACATCAAAAAAGAAACAACAACAACAACAACAACAGCCACAATCATCTAGATTGATTCAATCATCTAGTAGTAGAACAATAAATATCAATTTTTTAACAATAAGAGAACGTAATCAATTAGCCAATGGTTTAATACCATTAATACAATCATCAACAAAATTATTGTTGAGTGCACCATTTTCAAATTTTAGCCAATACACAAGACGACTATTTTTGACCGGATTCGCTGGCATTATACCGGAGAATATTAATAATAACCGTATTGGATACATAATCATTTTGGCTAAAGAAATGGCCAATATAACAATGGCGAAAGATAAAACAATGATTGGTGCTGAAGTTTTTAAATTTATGGTAAATTTTAAAAAAATTTCATTTCAATTTTCAAATTAATCATTTTTCACACACACACACACACACACACATGTATTTAGCTACCAGAAAGTTTGACCACATCGATACGTGATCAATTGACCACCATAGTTGATTTGATTGATAAAAAAATACGTGAAAATAGGTGAAAAAAATGTCGTCGTTTGTTGTACAGCCGGTATGAGTCGATCAGCCACAATTGTATTGGCATATGCTATAAAACATTTACGTGTATCATTACGCAGTTGCATTTCAAGAACTACAACAATCACGACAATGTGCAAGGCCAAATCCAAATTATTTTCAACAATTAATCAGTTATGAACATGAATGTTTGGATAAAAATAGTGTACACATGATTGATATTGGATCAAAAATTCATTTGAATGAAAATGATAAAAAACGTACTACATCGGCAATGAAATCAAAAATTCATTCAACAATAACAACAACAACAACAACGACGACGACAACAGCATCATTACGATTACCGGACATTTATCGTGATTCATATCCAGAATTGTTGAAATATGAACAGAATACACATGAATATTTGAAAACAAAATCACAAAAACAACAATCACCAATGGCACAAAGCAGCGTTGGCGGTAGAAGAACCGATGAAGAATATACTGGTGAATTACGTCCATATATTATTGAACATGTTTTTTATTGGAAATTTTTTCATGATATCGATTTAGCACGACAACAGCATACTGTTTATGTGAAAGAAAAAACTAAAAGTTGAATGTTTCTCTCTGTTATTGTTGTGTTCATTACAGGAAAAAAAATCAAGACAATAAAAAAAATCATTAATACAGAAAACAAAAAAAAACAGAAAAGAAAATTGATTATTAATTGATTTTAAAAGTCTGTTTTTTGTTGTTGTTGTTGTTGTTTCTGGTATCGATACCATCGATACTAGCACAATTATTATATCGATTGTTTGTTTTTGTTTTTTCATCATCATTATTGTTGTTGTTGTTGTTGGTAAACACATCATTATACACAACAACAACAACAACAACAACCCCTTTTGATGATTAATGAAGATTTTTTTTATTCTGGTAAAAATTGAGTTAGATACGCACGAAAAAAAAGAAACAAAAATTCTTTAATGAAATGAAAACAAAAAAAAAACAAAAAAATTTCAATTGAATTAATGATCAAATTAATGCTTTTGTTTCAGTTTCCAACAACAACAACAATAACAACAACAACAACAACAACAACGGAGAGGAGAGAAATGGCGCATCTTCTCGATTTTAGAAGCAAAAAAAAAAAGAAACAATCATCATTATGTGGATATCTATGGAAAAAAAAGTGTTTTAAATACTCAATAGACACTGGGAAATAGAATAGAAAAACAATTAAAATATATGATTCACGCGATCCAAAAACTTGTTCCAATAACAACAAATGAACAACCGAATAATAATGGAAAAACCTGAACCGAACAAAAAAAAAAAACAATCAAAAGCAGATGACATGCACGATGATGATGATGATGATTATGATGGTTATCAGGTAAATTTAATTAATTTCAAATGTAAATTTGTTCTTGGTTTTCGTTTTGGTTTCAAAATATTGTGTCTGTGTGATGGTTGTGAATAATTTTTTTTTCTGTTTTTCATTTGTGAACCCAATGCTCTAATTTACATCAATGTATCGGTGGTTGTTGTTGTTGTTGTTGTTGTTGTAATTGAGATTTTTTTTACATCAAATCACAGGAACCGTAAAAAAAAGTTTGATAAAAACAAAAAACAAAAAACAGAAAAACAAAACGAAAAAAAAAAAACATCAATCCTATCGAATTCGGTTGTTGTTGTTGTTGTTGTTGTTTGTTGTTTGTTTGTTGAATATGGAAACAGATTCATTCTCATCATCATCATCAACACTGTACAACAATCAACAACAACAACAACAACAGCAGAAATGAAATGAAATGAAAAACACAAACACGCACACGAACATGATATGTGATCAAAAAAAAAAAAAAAAAAAAAATTCAGAAAAATCAGAAATAAAAATGAGAAACAACAAAAATCAAATTAGCTCTGATTTCATTATCATTTGGTGTAGATAGATTGTTACATATAGAAAACAAACTTTAATTTATCATCATCATCCATAGCAATGAACGAAAAATATGAAAACATTTGGATTTTCAGCAAACAAAACAAATGAAAAAAAAAGTTTTGCCAGAATCATAATGACAACAACAACAACAACAACAACAAAAATCTAATAATTTTTTTTTTAATAATAATGATGATTATTATATGATTTTAGGCGCCATAATATCAAAAATCTAGCGACATAGCAACAACAAGAATTGTATATTTGTTTATCATACACACACACACACACACACACAGAAATACAATTGAAACGAAATTTTTTTTTTATTTCACACTCGAATTTTATTTGCCAACAACAACAAACAAAATAATCACATTTATTTATATATATATAAATAAAGAATCCTTGCGGGCGAGAATTTTTTTTTTTTTTGAAATGAGAAAAAAAAGTGCAAAGAATCGTCGTCGTTAAGCTTCTTTTTTTTATGGTGTAATATAAGAATAAAAAAAAAAATGAAACGATGTAGAATTGAATCGAATTCATTTTGTTTTTGTTTTGTTTTGTGTTTGTTTTTTTGTTTGTTTATAGAGTTTTTTTTTCTTCCTTTGGTACACAAACACACACACACACACACATATTTCATATTTTTTTTCCAAATCTATGCATACAAGAATATTGTGAAGAAGAAGAAGGAAAAAAAATATGTTTGTTTAAACAAAAGATTCAAGAATCGTAATAAAAAAAACACAATATACACACACACACACACAGAGAGAGAAGTGAGAATTTTGTTTTTGTTGTTGTTGTTGTTGTTGCTGTTATTATTATCGATATATTATTATTATGGCTCCAGGATGATGAAGAATCCATCCAACCTTGTGAGAAAGAAAGAGAGAGAGAGAGAGAAAGCTCTAAGACCCGTAAATACCACACACACACACACACAAATGAAAATCATAATAAAATGATGATGATGATGTTTTTTTTTCATTTTTTCTTTCTCTTTTCCAATAACAACAACAACAACAACAACAAAAGACTCAAGAGTTTTATTTTTCAATCATCATCATCATCAACACAAAACATAAGCATCATGGAAAGGAACCAGAAAACAAATTCCAATGAAACCATGAAAAATCAAATGGATATTTTCATCATTTTTCATTTCATTTCATTTCATCACTCATCATTTATTCCCATTCTCATTATTATTGTTTGGCCATACATTCTATGTAAATATTATTATATTCCATCATCATCATCATCATCATCAACACATGAAAATCGAAAAAAAAGATAGTTTCAAAATAAATTATCTAGGCCGAATGATGATAATAATAATAATAATAATAATAATAGCTACGGCAACAACAACAACAACAAAGACGACGACAACAACAACAACAACAGCAGCAGCAGCAGCAGCAAAATTATTGATAAAAAATAATTGTTGATAAATAGGATAAACAAATAGAGAAAATTTATATATTTCATTTATTCATCTTTGTCATATTTTATACACTTATTCCAAGATGATGATGATGATGATGATAAAAAAAGTGGAATATAATGAATATTCTTGTTTGCTTCCAATAACAACAACAACAACAACAACATCAACAACGACAATAACAACAACAATGATGATGATGATGATGACAAACAAACAAGAATGCTGGGCCCCACATACAAACGAAAAGGAATAATTTTTTTTTCAATTAAATATTCCAATAATTCTTATGACGTAAAGAATTATTTTTTTTTCGTTTGTCATCTCAAATGAAAGAGAAAAAAAAATTTTTTTTTTTCACGGGGCAAAGAAAAAAAGAATTGGGTCTCACGAGAATGTAGCCAAGAGTGAGAGATATGAGTTTGTTTTGTCATGGAAAAATAATGTTTGCATGAAAAAAAAGAAATTGTCATACATACACACACAAACATTGTGTGATGAAAGGAGAGATTCTCATTTTATTCTTGAAGCTCACAAAAACCTGTAACAAAGATTCCATCATGATGATGATGATGATGAGTAACCGAAAATGAATGAAATACAAAATTTGTTCGTATTCCAGATCGATGTATGTGTGTTGTGTGTGTGTGTTTAATAATAATTTTTTTTTGTTCACGAATTTTTCCAATCGAATGCATTCAAATTGAATATTTATTCACAACATGGATGATGGAGAATAATATTTCTCTCTCTCTCTCTCTCTCTCGCTGTTAATCGTCATTATCAAACAAATAATAATGATAATCAGAATTGAAGGGGAAAAAAATAGTTTGATTATTATTTTTCGGTTAGCAATGGAAAGGAAAATTATTTTTTGAATATAAACGATTCATTCAGGCATCAACACAAAACATCACAACAGTGAGACACACACACACACACAGAGAGAGAAAGAACAGCCAAATAACTTTTTTTTTGGCCATTTTCACCACCACCACCACCACCACCGCCATCATCATCATAATCATCCAAAATGATGATGTGCAATGAATTATAGAAATGAGAATATCATTATCATTATCATTGTGTATGCGTGTGTCTTATTTGATATAATTTAAAACAAAATCATCATCAGTACCTATGTAGCACCAATTAATTAATTTACAATCACATATACATATATACATTGTATCACTAGATGAGAATTTTTTTCAAGGAAAATAAAAATGAAAATTGGAACATTATGATCATTTAGATTTGTAGTTGTTGTTCTCGTTGTTATTGATAATGGAACCAAATGGAAACAAAAAAAAAAATTTCTGGTAAACACCTATGTTTTTTGTTTTTATTTCTGGAAACAATTTTATCAAATTACAAAAAAAAAAAAAAACGAAATGATCAAAATCACGAGACACACCTTTTTTCACAAATGCATTTACACACACATACACACATCGAGCAAAAATCAATAACCAGCAAAAAAAAAAAGACAATCGAAACAAATAAATTTTTTTTTCTCTTTGATTGGTAAATATTGGTTGTTTTCTCTCTCTCTCTCTCTCTTGATCTTCTCCAAATTCAATATATTCAAAACCAGAAAAAGAAAATCAACATAAACGAGAGAAAGAGAAAGAGAAATCCATAAATCATGTCATCGGTTTTTTTCCTTCATCATCATCATCATCATCATCACGATTCCACAACGCACACACAGACAATAATTATGAGATAGATTGTAATCCATATTTTAATGATTCATTGCTCGTTCTATTCAATGGTATTTTTTTTCCTTTGATAGAATGAAACCTAGAGAAAAAAAAATTTTTGTTGTTGTTGTTGTTGTTTTTATTTTTGTTTTCCTGAAAATTATTAATATTGAGCTTACCGTAAAAAACCGGAAAATGGCGATGGTCATCATCATCATGATCATCATTTCAGGTAGAAATTATTTTCACTATTAGACAATTCAGACAAGAAAAAAAATTGATTGGCCTAATTTTTTTTTTGCTGGTCTATAAAAAAAAACATTCCGCTGATCATATCGCATACAGATACCGAGAGAGAGAGAGAGAAAAAAAATACGTCAACCAGTGTATATAACATGATAATAATTTCGAAAATACAGAGAGAGAAAAAAAAATAAAAATAAAAAAAAACGACGGGAATTTTTTTTCGGTTATTTCATCATAAATATAAATTATTCGTCATTTATTTTTTTTTTATTTTCATTCAGATCCATGATGATATTGGATTATGATGAAATTGGCCATAATAAATGCTGGCCACAATTGGCGGCTAGCCACAATCATAATTGATCGATTTTTATTGATGATGATGATAATCAAGTGATATTCACCCGGAATCATCATCATCATCAGATATGGGAATGACAGAACCATGGTTTTTATTTTTATTTTTCAGACAAAAAAAAACAATAATAATCAAGCACATAACGTAAGTATGTATGGAAAAAGGAAACGGAATTTCCAAAAAAAAAACTACACCACAACCATCGTATGTATTTGATTATATGGCCAAATCAACAACAACAACAACATCATCATCATTGTTGAATGTCGTGATATTTGACAATCAACGTGTATAATAATAATTCCTATGGACAATAATAACAATAACAACAACAACAACAACAACGACGACTACGACAACAACAAATTCAACATAATCGTATAATGTTTGAAAATAAATTAAGAGAGAGAGAGAGAGAGAGAGAGAGAGAGACATGCAGACTGGTATATAAAGTTAGCGAACGAGTGTGTGTGTTGTGCAAATTTAATTAGCGGTTATGTATGTATTTGGATGATTCAAAAAGAATTATTCGCCGTTATATCATGGTTGAAAATGAAACTGGAGAAAAAAAAACTAAATTGGCGTCATATCTATATATATAGATATGGATACGTTTTGTAAATTTTTTTTTCTGTTTTTTTTGTTTTGTTTTTTTTTCATCATTCTGCTTTCAGAATAAATTCTGGTATGAATTATTATTGTGTGTGTGTGTGTGTGTGTGTGTGTAATATAATCAACAACAACAACAACAACAACAATGATGATGACATAAATTCCGTGTATGAAAAAAAAATAAAAATAAAATAAAAAAAAAAACACTTGACCATCGATACACACGAACAACAAATAATGATAATTCTGACTTTTACACATTATGGCTGATGATATTTGCTTACTTTGGTTCATGGACTAGAAGGAGTTGCTATTTGGTATAGCTAGAGATATATATTAAAAAAAAACCCCGGTCGGTAAAATCCAATAATAATGATGATAATAATAATAAACTGATTAACTGGTCTATAATGTTTAGCAATAGTAGTAGTATCTCTTGATGAAATGCCGACAATGATAATCATCAAGATGATGATGATTGTTGAGGTTCCATTAGACGGTTATTTTTTTTCTCATCATCATCATCAAAAGGTAGAATAGAAATAGAAAACAAAAAGCAAAAAAAAAAACCCGAACATTAATGTTTTCAGAGTGGAAAAAAAATGAAAATACCGTAGATCGTAAATTGCAATCCGTTGTAACCACACACACACACACACACACACACACACACACACACACACACACACAAAACAAAACAAAAAATAAAAAAAAAAAAAAAAAAAAAAATACTGACATTCTGTGTGTGTGTATGTGTGTATGGTGAAGAATAAATATATCTGATTCCGTGTTCAACGCAATATACTACACACACACATACAAAATTATTCAATTCATTCCACATTCATTATAATTTTTTTTTTAGTTTCTTCTCTTCGGTTCTCCACCCAATAATAGATTCAAACAAACACACACACACACAGAGAAAAGAAAATCTAATTAAAACCACCAAAACGATAGATTTGTTGTTAATAATCATCATTCATTATTATCATCAATTCCATTGTAATTGTGGTTAATAATCGACCAAACTAGCTAATCATTCACAGCAGCAATAAAAAAAAAGAAACCAAATGACCAAACAGGGTGATTTTTATTTTTATTGTGTATTTAGAATAATCAAAAAAAAAAAAAAAAAAAAAAAAAAATAAAAATAAAAAATTCACTGTATGATAAACAATCGATCGATTGTGAATAGTATCGATAGTTTGAATAATTTTTACCCCACTTTTTTTTGTTTTTATTTGAACAAAAAAAAAAGAAACCATAATCGTCATCAGCTTTTTGCACGCATACATCTTATGGGAATTCACCGCATACGCACACACGAAAAAAATAACCGCTAGGGACCAGAATCAACAACCAACACGCTATACCTGTGTTTTTCATCAAAGCTAATTATTCTAAACACGTTCCGTAGACAGAAAAAAAAATTTTTGAACAAAACAAAAAAACACAATTTTACAATCATTCACGCAATCCATAATCGAATCAAAACATGACGATCAAAGATGATGATGAAAACAATGATGATCATCATCATCCAGAAACAAAACAAAAAAAAAATTCAAATTGAAATACCGGCACATACAAATATGACATGCAAAAAAAATTCATAACCGCAGCGTTGGGGGTGGTGGAATTTTTTTTTTTCGTTAATTAATATTCATCAGAAGAAAACAAAAACCACATTCAAATGAGAAAAAAAGAGAGCAAAACAAAACGAAAAAATCCAATCAATCAATCAGTAGAGAGTGATGATGGTGGTGGTGGTGGTGGTGGTGGTGGTGAAACAACAGATGACAGACACACATATACTAGTAGTCTACAACAACAACAACAACGAATATTCAATTCAAAGATAAAAATAATTCATTTACGTCAAAAAAAAAAAATTTTTTTTTTGAGATCAAAATCGATCAAAATTCTTTTGAAAGTTTGAAAAAGTTTGTTTTCGTTTCGTCAAACAAAACAAAACAAAGCAAAACAAATCATAAAATTCTACTGTAGGTGGTTGGCCAAAACAAACTTTCAATATTTTTTTTCCTCAGATAATTCTGAATTCGCAAATTCTGTATAAAAAAAAGAACTAAAAAACAAATAGAATTTTTTTTTATCCCAGAATTCTATGGAAAACAAAAGTTTGTCCATAACCAACCAACAAATCAACAAAAAATCTTAATGCTAAAGGGATCCACCCAATATCAGTGGAAAAAAAACAAAAAACAACAACAACAACAACTAAAATTATAAAACGCAAATAAAATAAATGAACGAAATGAGATCTGAATACATAATAAACATCTACCACCTACACACACACACACATAAACAAACACATAAAAATGACCATTGTGTGGATTGGATTCAACTGACAAACAGTGGAAAAAAAAGATTATGATAATGATGATGACAACAACAACAACAACAAAAAAAAGTCAATTTTATGGATTGTCCACCATCGTTGTTGTTGTTGTTGTTTTTTGTTTATTTTTTTTTGTTTTTTTTTCATTTGCAATTATTCAACCGCGATACCCACACATACACACACACGAATAGACAATTAAATTATGAATCGCCACCCCCTCCTCCCAAAAAAACAACAACAACAAAAATAACCGAATACGATACCAAGACGACCGATTTGTAGATACAAAACAACAACAACAACAAACAGCAAACAACAATCATTGGTGGAGATAGCGAGTGCAAAATAAGCAAAATAAAAAAAAAAATTAGATCCAAGGTAGAATGAGAACCAAAAAAAAAAAGTTTCAAATATTGAATTGTAGACAAACAAATGAATAAAAAATGTTGTTTTCTCATTCGGTTGACGGGAAAAAAAAATTCCCCTTTCCATAGAATTTGTCCATAGATTGATCGTTGAGATGTTTTAAATGTCAAAGTTTTTTCTGTTTCTTTTTGTTTGCTAAAAATTTCTGGTTAAATCATCATCATTATCAATGGAAAATGTCATTTCTGGAACAATCTTTGTGTGTGTGATTAGAAATAGACAATTTTCAAAAATTGACGACAACAACAACAACAACACACAAGAAAAACAAATCGATTTCGATCGTTGAGATGGTTTTTTCAATTCATTCAACAATCACCAGCACCAGCACCACCACCGCCATCAACACCACCACGAAAAAGAAATTTTTCTATGGAAATTCTGAACTAAAAAAAAGACCAATTGTTTGTTCATTCGATGTATCATAATCAAAAGTGAAATTCTCGTTTTAAGCAATCAACCAACCAACCAACCAACCAATCAACCAAACACAAACATGTTAATGAAGCGCATATGAGATGGAAAAAAACATTGTTTCAACATTGAAACAAAAAGAAAAACCGTATGTCAATATCGAAGAATTGTAGATGAAGAAAATTTTCAATTTCTTCCACCTGAATTCAAGTGAATGAAGAAAAAAGAAACAGAATTCTTTTCAGAACAATTTTAAAAGTGAAAAAAGAAAATCGAAATTGGAAATAAAGAAAAAAAAATATTGAAATGTCGTCAATAAATAATAACAATGCAAAATGCAAAAAACAACAGGAGCAAAAGAAAAGAAAGAAAGATGCAAATGATGGCCAAAGGCAAAATTTTAATTAAACCAAGCTTCAAGAAAAAAAACAAAAACAAAAAAAAAACAAAACCCCACCGTGAAATGGGAACGAAAAAAAAAGAAAAAAGTTTTTTCCATTGCTACCCATGATATCGCATATCATGTAATATTTCCATTACCCAACAGTCAGATAAAAAAAAACAACAGGGCTAGTATGTGCTAATGAATCAACCCGTTGTTTTTTGCATTCACAATGAAATGAAATGAAACCCTTTCTCATTTCGGCAGAAAAAAAAGTTAAAGTTCCAAGATGAATCCAGTGAATTTCTATATGGAACACAGAAAAAAAAGAATATTAATTGCAAACATGCCTTGGGTTTGTTTTTTTTTGCTGATGTGCCATTACATTCACATTCTATATTTCATATGGCATTTTTTTGTGTGTGTATTCAGGCTTCATTTGTTTCATATATGCAGAATATTCTGATTTTATGGAATATATTGGTTGATATACAAAAAATAATAATAACAGAAGAAAAAGAAAATTCTCTCATCATCAAACTGAACTAAATGAAATGAAAATAAAAACCCAACGATGATGAGAATGAATAAAACATCATCATCATCATCATCATCATTTACAAATCGTAGATATAAAATTTTAATTTTGTGTCTGATTCTGTTTTAAAAGTTTTTTTTTCTTTTTTTTTTAATAATTAATATTAATTCAACTTTTTTTTCAGTTTCAAATATTTATAGATAAAATGAGTTGCAACAAGAAAAAAAATTCTCTCTCTCTCTCCGGCTGAAAAAAAAGATTCAATCAGAATCTGGTGGAGAATCCACAGAATTTTTTTTCAATTAACGAACTGAAAATGATTGCTGACTATTGAAAAAAATTTTTTTTTTCATCAATTGTTGATGACATCATCTCTGCATGTATGTATGGATGAATGAGAAATTCTAGACGAATTTCAAATGAAAAAAAAAATTGTTTTTTCTCTGGTAGCAACTTTGAATTCAGTTTTGGTTGTTTGAATATATCAATATGGATTGAATTGAATTATCCAACACATACACATATACAAGAATCGAAAAATGAAATGAGATTATGACAGAAGTAATTCAGTAAAATTCAGATATTAAAAAAAATTACCACCACCATCATCACCACCACCAGTACCACCAGTCGAATGTTTATATTCCAACAATTAAATTCATCGGTGGGTGTTGTTTGTGTGCAGTATATATCGGTCATACACACACACACACACACGAAAAAATAGCCCTCACCACCACCACCACCACCGCCATCGCTAACAATAACAATGATGATTTATTGGACAGTGAAAAGTGAAGAAGAAAAAAATTTTTTTTTTCCATTTTCACATTCAATTTGATTTCAATTTTCAATTCATAAATCATTTTTTCATTTCATTTCATTCATTCGTTTTTTTTCTCTTTGTGTTTCATGAAAATTAAATAAGAGAAAGAGAGAGACAGAAAAAAAACAACATTCAATGGTCAACCACCACACGTGTTTGGCCACAACAATCACTACCACCATAGATGACAAAAAAAAAATTGAATCAATGAAAATTAAAAATCAATTAAATTTGCCATATTGGATCGATCAATTTTATTGGAACAAAAAGAGAGAGAGAGAGAGAGAGAGAGAGAGAGAGCGAAAAACTTTTAAATTAATTCAACGGTGGTCATGTGTTAATCCTTAATCTCAATTTACCGACGAATCGATCATATTGAAATAAAAAAAAAAAATTCAAATCAATTTAAGCTTCCTATCCACCACAAGCCCATAAAAAAAAAATTTGATTCATAAAGTCCAGAGAGGAAAAAAAATAAAATCCAAATTAAAAAAAAACCAATGATGGTTTATCATCATCATCATCGTGATAAACATAATGAGCGCGCATGAGTTTTTTTTTTTTTTTTGGTTGAATTTTTACACAACAAACACCAGCAGCAGCAGCAGCAGCTATTTATGGCCCAATGACATACATACGCATATATTTATATAATTCAGTTGGACCACAGAAAGAGAGAGGGGGTCTGTTCTTTTTTCTTTCCTGTTGTCAATTGGTTTCACTGATATATCGATCGATATATCCTCAGTGTGTGTGTGTGTCTGTGTGCACAAGGTTTTGGTGTTGTTGTTGTTGTTGAAAAATATTTTTATATTTACAATTGGATCAATTGGTGGATCCCGGGGTACACCATACATAACCGGCATTTTTTGTTATTTTTTTTTCATTTTTCGTTGAAAAATAAAACTAAAAATTCAAAAGAAAATACAAAAACCAAAAAAAAAAAAAATCGATACAACAACAAAATTTCGCTGTAAATAAACAAAACAGAAGCAAAAAAAAAAAAAAAAAATGGATCCATTTTGGGCAGCACCACGTAAAAACGTAGACGACGCGTGCGAAATTGGCCCAAAAAAGTAAACATCATCCTTCACCATCATCATGATCATCATGATCATCATTTCATATTCAGTTGTTCAATTCGCTTTCAACGCACACACAGGCACACACAAAGACACACAGATGTTACAATGAGGACAATGAAAAATAAAATATAAAAAAAAACTAACAAGATTTGTCATTCAATAATAATCAAAGAAGAAAAAAATGGAAAGCAAAAAAAAATAAAATATCAGTCTCATCATCATCAAAAAAAAAAAAAAAAAAAAAATTCGTGGTTGTGTTGTCACAAATATGTGTGTGAAAATAGTGGTGACATCTCTCTAATTTACGATTTATTTGTTGTATAATAATATTTGGTCGGTCGATACAGTCGGACAGTTGGTCGGTTTTGGATCGAGGACGACTCGAAAACTCGAAAACATCATTTTGGATCATTCATTTATTCTGTATTTTAATACCAATATAACAATAATAATAAATACCCGAAAAAAAACAAATCTCAAACTTGAAACAACCGAAAAACAGAGAGAAAAAAATGAAACTGGATTTTTTTTTACATTTCCATAAACCAAATATTGACTCAGATCACAGTGTCAGCAAATTTTTTTTTTTTTAATTCATACGATGCTTATTGTTCACACCATAAATAATGGCTATATATTGAAAAACTGTACAGCATCCAATGGAAATTCATTCATTGGATTATCAAACAAACAAATATGGATCATCTTCGAATGATTTTTTTTTTCTATATTTTGTTTTGTTTCAAACGGAAACACTTGAAATCACAACAACAACAACAACTGCGGCTTCTGCTGCTTGTACCATTTTTATTTAGATCAATAGATTTTTAAATTTTTAAAAATCTAGGTCAAGTTCGTTCGTTTTTTTTTGGATTGATTGAAAATAAATTTTTGAATCATTTTTTGTTTTTTATAGGAAGATTCACACACACACACACACATGAACACATCTGCGTAAATGTGTGTGTGGCATACTCTCAACATAACATCGTCATCATCATTCTTAAAGGCAGGCCTCTTTTTTTTTGACCAAAACAACCAAAACATTGAAAACGCATCCAATTGGCCGAAACAAGTTTGTTGTTGTTGTTTGTTTGTTTGTTTGTTTATTTATTCATATGGTGGTGGTGTGAGTGTATGTGGGATAGTCCGATATGGCATTCCAAGAGTGGTGGAGAGATTCATACCAACCAGAATGGAAAAGAGATGCAATTTTGCACAGACACTGTAGAACAAGAATTCTTATTGCTATATATACGGGGATGCATAGCCAACCATGACAATAAACAACCAGAAGTTTGTTTGTTTGTTTATTTTATTTCATAATTTCTCTGTGTTTTTTTTTTGTTCCAAGACAAACCCTACTGCTACAAATGACATTCTATATATGGCAAGAGCCAATAAACCAAAAAACCAAAAAAAAAAAAAAAAAACCCATTGCAGTCAATGGATGAAATTTTTTTCATTTTATTTGTAATAAATTTTTATCGATTATAAAATGGTTATTATTATTACAAATGATTTATAAAATGGTGAAAATTTTCCATTTTCACATCTTCATCCATCATTATCATGTTTATCATTTAGACGAATATATATATAAAAAAAATAAGGAGATTTTTTTTTCTTCACCATTTTGTCAAAAAAATAAATCGATAATAAACTGAATAAAAATGGCATCATTTATTGAATTGAGATTGTGATTGGGAAAAAATATTTTGTTACAAAGTACATTCAATGGCAGTGATTGATTTGTAAATTGATAAACAAGAAAAAAAAAAATCAATTGATTGATTGATTGATTTATCGATCGAAATATTTTCTTATAAATTACAATTTTTTGTTTTTTTTTTGGCAATAATAAATAATATATATCTAGTTGTAAATGTTCCAATCGAATAAAATAAAAGTGAAATAAATTGCGATAAATCAATCAATCAATCAATCGATTGATTGATTCATCGAATCAAATGGTAATCATCATCCATAATGATAAAAAAATGTGACCATTTTTTTTACAAAGAAAAATAATAATTTTAACCCGAAAAAATTTTTTTTTTGGTATAAATAAGGGCGATTTGCTGGCTTGAAAACATCATATCGTCAACAACGACCAACAACGACAAATAAGCTGCATCAACAGTGATTGATCACTTGAATAAAATAAACTCTTTCTCTCGCTCATTCTCTCTCTCTATTTTTTTTTGCTGAATCAATTTTAAATTGTCGAATAAAAATGGCTGAATCCAGTAAAACATCACGTGTACGAATGAATTTTCACAAAGAATGTGAAGATGGCATTAATAAACAAATCAATATGGGTACGTTTAATAACCAAATTATTTTTGGATTGATTCAAGTTTTCATTTTTCATTGTTTTTCCACATAGAATTGTATGCATCCTATGTATATCAACAGATGGCCTATCATTTTAATCGTGATGATGTTGCATTGCCTGGTTTTGAAAAATTTTTCGATGAATCATCCAAAGAAGAACGTGAACACGCTGAACGTTTTATGAAATTACAGAATCAACGTGGTGGACGTATTGTATTGGATGATATTCATAAACCGCAACAACAAGATTGGTCATCAGGATTGGAAGCAATGCGTGCTGCATTGGAATTGGAAAAAACAGTCAATCAGGCATTGTTGGATTTGCATGCCGTTGCCACCAAACACAATGATGCACAATTTGCTGATTTTATTGAAACACATTATCTAACTGAACAAGTGGAAGCCATCAAGAAATTGGCTGATTATATTACCAATTTGGAACGTTGTGGCCCAGGACTTGGTGAATATCTTTTTGATCGTCATACATTGCATTCATCGTAATGTGTAATTGACAATCGATTGATTCGATTCGATACACAATAAACACCAATTTGTTAATGATTTAAATTTGAACAAAAAAATTTTTCATGAAAAATATGATTTTCACACAAAAAACCAGTGGTTTTTTTTCTCTTTATTTCAATCAAAAATAAAATAAAATAAAATTTGCTATGCATAATCGTTGTTGTTGTTGTTGTTGTTGTAAAGATGTGGAAAAAAAATTGGGGAATTAAGCTGAAAATTACCGGACGAAACAAACAAAAAAATCTCACCATATACCACCACCATATGGCATTGAATGAAAATTTCGATTTGTTTGTGTTTCATGTTATGTCATACTATAGAAGTGTATTTTTAGATCCAAACAAAAAAAAAACAAAAAAAACGGTGCACAATATCTGGTCCATTATGGACGACAACAATGTGAAAGAGACCTGACAAGACCCTATTGTGTTGATTATTGTTGGTTTGTTTTTTTTGTGCCATTTGGATCATCATCATCATTTTTTTTTAGCATCGAATGACGCGCATTTATTATGTTTTTTTTCTTCAACTTTAAAATATTCACACATTCAATAAAATGAATGATGAGCTTCTTTCTCTTTCTTTCTTTCTAATCAACCATTTTATCACTATTGATTTGATTTTTTGTTTTTTTTTTAGGTTTAGTTTGGTTTGTTCAATATACAAAATATTAATCAAATCGAATGAATTTCAATGAGAAGAGTATGTGCGTGTGTGTGTGTGTGTGTGTGTGTGTGTGTGGATCACAAAGAAAAAAGGACATTTATTAGGATTAGGCAGCATTATCCATCGATATAAAAAAAAATAAAAATAAAAAAAAATAACGGGCAAAGCAAAAGGTAAACAATTATCTAAATGTTCCACCAACGGTAGTGAGTATGATCCACAATGATTCTCAATGTCAAAATAAAACATGGTCCAAAAACAAACACAACGCACACACACACAGACACACAGACAGATAGATAAAGTCAATATTTGACTGAATGAATGAACCAAATTTTTTTTTCTAGGAGTAAAATGAAAAAAAAATTTTTTATAAATTATTATTTGGTTGGAGATAAATAACCAATTTTTTTTTTGGTTTTGTTTTGAGGATTTCAACAGGATTTATCGCTGTGTGTGTGTGTGTGTGTCTGTGTGAGTATATAAATCGTGCTGCAATTTAAGAAATGTGAAAAGAAATCATCATCATTGATCAAAAAAAAATTCATGATTGGAATGAATCGACAAATGGAAGAAAAAAAAATCAACAACAACCATGGGGACAACCTGTTTGTTTGTCAACATAAAACACATCGATTATCGTTGCACCAGTACCAGCACCAGACCTGTGACCACAAATTTTTCACCAACAAAAAAAAAAAAATAGACACACATAGGTCATCACAAACAAAAAATTGATATTTTCTGTTGCGTAAAATTTCTTTATTTCTCAAGCAATTTTTTCTCTCTTCTGTGTGTATTGGGCTATAGCTAACATTGTTGGCTGTTTATAAATTTTTTTTTCTGGTTAGACAACAAAGAAAGATTTTCTCCATTTTTTTCATTTTTTTTTTTTGATATAGTGTGAAATTGGATTTCCATTCATTCATTCATTCATTTAAATTTAGGCAACACAACAAAAAAAAAAACATTTATCGCGTTCTCAGCATGCTAGGTCGTTGTGCATGATAAATAATCGCCTTTTCTTTTTCTTTTTCTGCTTTGTTTTGTTTTGTTTGTTTGTTTGTTTGTTTGGCCCTATAGGAATCTTGGGACCTTGTTGTTGTTGTTGTTGTTTTTCCGTTTGTGAATTTTTTTTCTTCGTTCTTTGTTGTTGCTATTTGCACCACAAGAAAAAATTGTGATAAGCCAAACTAAACAACAACAACAACAGCGACAACAAAGGCATCAAAATGAAAAAAAAAAACAAATTTTCAGTCATAGCCCACCACTAATCACATAATCGGTATATAAATATACAAATTGGATTGGAATACAAAGAAAACAAAAAAACGTTTTTCTGGGTGCAGATGCCAAGATTGTTGAATTTAAATGTTTGTTCGCTAGTTGGTTTCTATTAATTTTCTGGTTGTTGTTGTTGTTGCTGTTGTTGTTTTGGGAACGAAAATTTAAAAAATAAAATCTGATGCATCTGTGTGTGTGTGTGATTTTCAGCAAAGAAAATCATCCGAAAAAAAGACCCAGAAAAATTCAAATTCAATCATTTGGTTCATTTGGTGGTGTTGTTCTCAGGGCTGATAAAAAATTGTGACGAATAAAAAAAACCGGATTGACTTCATGAATGAATGAATGATACACATCAACAACAAAGTATCGGTAAAGTTAACGAAAAAAAAATCGAAAAATCGAAAAAATCTAATTTCATCCATCAAAACATTATGACAAATCATATCATGAACCCGAAACAAAACAAAACAAAACGAAAAAAAAAATTTTTTGATTTTATCAAATCAAAATTTATATAGGTTATGTTTGTTTATTTTCGCTATAGATCAATCATTCATAGGACAAACACAACACCACCTTTCTGATGACGACAAAAAACGTTTGACCCGCACACACACACACACACACACAAACGAAAATGTGAAAATTTTCTCTCAGATTTTATCATCATCATCACCATTGTAATGGAAAATGGAAATGATTAGATGATCACAAACAACAACAACAACAACAGAAAAACGGAATGAAAATTCAATAGTTTAGCGAAAAAGCTAAAGATAATCTGATTTGATTTACAAACACACACACACACACACACATACAAACACTGAGGGTGAAAAAAAATAACCAAAAAACAAAATTGAAATCGAGACATAAATGAAACTTATGAAAAGAAGAAAAATTCATCATCATCATCATCATCAGCTTGTCTCGATACAAAAAAAAAATGAGAAAAACGAAAATAATCCTATAGCTCTATTTGTAATCATTTACATAAATAATAATTGTCAGCTGAATTATTTTAATCTTTGCGTTTGGCCCCCGAAATGCAGCGGCAGTGATTTCAAAAATAAAAAACAACAACAACAAAAAAATAAACACGGCCTGTAGAAAATTTCATTTCATTTCTCTTTTTGGATTCATTGCTGGGGAAAATAAAATTAAAAAAAAAATTGAAAACGGGAAATAATTTAAAATCCTGCTGGATTTGAAAAAAAGTTGACATTTTTTTTTCTTCCTGTAAGAAAATGAAAAAGTAAATCCTTTCTTTTTTCTTTTTTTTTTGAAGAAGAAGAAGAAAAAATACCGACCCAATGAACGAACGAACTAGTGAACAACAAAATAAGATGAATGCGACCCTAGTCGGTTCATCCAAACAGAAAAAGAAAAAAAATTAAATTAGAATTTATACAGAAGAAGAAGAAGAAAAACAGATAAATTCCAAAATTCTAAAAAAAAGAGATGAACAACAACAACAACAACAAGAGAGCCATTATTATTAATTAAGTCTTTTCTTTTTTCTTTGCCATCGTTACATAATTCATAATTTATAATTAAACAAAACAAGAAAATATTTTCACTATTTGGCTGCAAAAAAAAATAACTGAAAACTAAAAAGGGACCACATTACCAAAAATCTTATCATTCGTTCATTTGATTTTTGAATTTCTTTTTGTTTTTCATTATCATGATCATGATCATATATACAATGGATGAGGCAGATGGATGCCATGATCTCGATGCTCGGCGTCTTGTTGTTTTTTTTTGTTTGTTATTATGATGATTGTTTTTTGTTTTTTGTATTTGTTTTTTTTTCTGTTTCTGCTCATCATTTTTGCGTGCAAACGTGTTCGGTGTGTCTGTTTTTTTTTTTTTTTTTGAATGAATGGAAAAAAATGAAAATTTTTTACATTTGAATTTTTTTTTCTCGTTTTTAGAATCAAATAAATTTGCGTGTTTTTATCATTTGAAAATGAAGAAAAAAAAAACAAAAACAAAACAAAAAAACAGATGCTACTGACTTTTTTCGTTCGTGCAATCATTGTTGTCGTTGTATTTCATTCAAAGTTAATCAAATAAATTGTTTTGGTTAACAAAACAAAACGAAAAGAAAAAAAAATTCATTTCGGATATACCTCACACACACACACACACGCACACACGAATTCGATTTACAATCACATACACACACACACACACACAATTTATTAATGATGATCATCATGATTTTGATTTTTATTTTGATTCAAATCAAAAATCAATGGGGATAAAATTGAAAATTTTGAAAAAACAAACCGACGCCCATTTATTCACCAAACATCCAAACACAATTTGACATGTTTCAGGAACAAAAAAAAATCAATCAATCGATCTCCATTTGATTTGAGAAAAAAACCAAATGATCATTGTCAACGTAACACTAATTAGAATGAATGTTTTTTCTTTTTCTTTCATTTTCATCTTCTCATACACATACACTATTGTGTTGTCAATTAAGATCAAAAATCATATCAATCAAATGTAAAATATCTCCTTCTCCCCCCACAACTCACCCATCACACCGATCGCCTAGCCAATCAAACAAACAAACAAATAAATAAACAACAACAACAACAACAAAAGTGAATTCGGACATTTGATTGATCCACCGTGTACACAACGGTCAATCTCGCCACTAGGAACCCTATGTCTTTCACACACACACACACATAATAGACTTTTGTTTGTTGGTATGTCTAAGGTCAAAGATTTTTTCTTTTCTCTCATTGTCACACAAATAAACAGATTGATCGGCGTTATTATTATTATTATTGGCGATGATGATTATGCAAAACAAGTAAACATCAATATCAATCGAATCATAACCATAACAAAAATGATCACTGAATGTTGATGATGATCAATAATAATAATAATAATCACTATATACGGGTGAGCTAAATGTTGTATAAAGGTCGTCTAAATATAGCAATTCAAACAAAACAAAAAAAAAAAAAAAAAAAAGTTTAGGTCAGTAGTGGTTCACTAGCGGTCCAAAAATGAAATTGACAAACAAACGACAAAGAGACAGAGACATAATAGCCAAAAAAAATGTCCTAAGGACCATATGGCCAATATATTTGACCTGGAAAAAAATAATATCATAAGGGGTCATCATCATTGTTGTTGTTATTTAATAAAGTAGAAAATAACAACAACAACAACAACAAAACCAAATTGGTATCGTGATAATTTGAGACAATTAAGCAATAACAACAACAACAACAACAAAGAGAAAGAGAAAAATATGAATCATAAGAACTTATCATCATCATTTATGGATCACAAGGACCATTTTCATTTCATTTCCTTTGGTTGTTTTTGTTCCAGAAACATGCACACACACACACACACACACGGAGGTCATTTGATACTCTTTATTATTATTCGATACATATTTATATCATCAGTGAATAATCAACAACAACAAAAAACTTAAAATCTGTATCTGAAAAAAATGGCAAAAATATCCACTTCATCACTATTGAACGCAAAAAAAATGTATCGCTGATCCACTCAACTCATCATTATCATCAGAGAAAAAAAATTCATTTCACTTCATCCAATAACAACAACGACAAAGATCAGGGCCTTTTTCTATTGTTGTTACATATATATTCTATATAAACACAGACACACACACACACAATGGGCAACGAAAAGACTAACCTAGACAGTTTGATGATGACTAGACAATAAATGAAAAAAAAAAAATTTCTTTTCTGTCGTTGTTGCTGTGTTTCAAATCGTATCGTATTTATACCGTGAAATGGTACAACAACAACAACAACAATCAAAAGCGTCAAATTTACCATTTCAAAGAAAAAAAATGAAACAAACAAAAATGAAATGAAATGAAATGAAAAAATTTGAAACACAACAACAACCAAAAAAAAAAAAAAAAAAAAAAAAAAAAAAACCAGAGAAAAAAAATAGACAGGTCACCAGAGACATACATTGGATTCAATGGATCATCATCATCATGGGGAACTGAATGAAAAAAAAACATGACATCCAATCTGTCCATTCCAAAAAAAAAATAAAAAATTTTACCGTGCAGAAGATAAAAAACATCAACAACAACAACGAATGAATGATGATGATTACTGGTGAATAAATATCATCATCATCATTCATTCATTCATTCATCGTTGATCAGAAAATTGGAATCTCAATGGTTTGCATTCCATTTTCAATTTTCTTGCGATCAACCACATTGGTGATGATGATGTAATTTTAATTTCATTTTTATTTTGATTTTTTTTCCTGACATTCAAGAAAGCCCTAAAGGTCTTTTTTTTTATTTCATTTCGATAAATTTTTCTAGTGAAAAAAAATAAATACCGAATTGATGCAAAAAAACACTGTGATGCTACACAATGGCCATTTTCATCCTGTTTTCATTCACAACTATTGAAAGTGCAGGATTTTTTTCCACTCTCTCTCTCTCTATATATATCGATCTACAATAAACACAGGAAACATGATATCCGAGAATTCAAGTTTCGTTACATTTCGTTAAAATTGTTCAATTTTGTTTCTCTCTTTCAAACAACAAATGGCAAAAAACAAAATAAAAAAACACAAGAAGAAAAAGTTTCGTGAATAATAATGGTGAACAACAACAACAACAACAACAAAAATTTCCTAAAAAAAATAAAAAGTTTCAATGTCACAAAATAACAACAACAGAATGGAAAAACGAAAAACCATGTCCTTGTTTTCCATTTCCATTTTTTTTTAAATCACTAATTCTATGGGGAAAATTTATTGGCACTTGTGTGTGTGTGTTTTTTTTTTGTTTTTCATTATTCTGAATCATCAAATTGGATGAAAATTTCGAAAAAAAACGATTCAGATAACCATGTTTGTTATGGTCAATATATTAATCATCATTCGATTAAGATTTATACGATTTTTTTAACAAACGCAAAACAAAGACGGTCATTGCAAAGACAACAAAAAAAAAAACAAATTACGAAACAAATTTACAAGTTTGATCTGTTTTTTTTCTCTCGATCGATCTACTCTGAAATCGATCGATTCAAAATACAAAGTTACATACATACACACACACACACACAGAGAGACATGCATAAATCGAAAACTTACATTGCTTTTAGATGGTTATTCATTGTAATAACAAACAAAAATAGATTCCAATGTGAGTGGTGATTGGTAATGGTGATGGTGGGGGATGATTGGTTGAGAAATTCAAATTCCAACACCTAAAACAATGTTAAAGTTGCTCCAGAAATCAGAAAGTTTTTTCCGTTGTAATGTTTTTTTTTTCTTTTGCTCGGACAAACATCTATTTTTTTTTTGAAAAGTGGAAATAAAATTTTTAAAAAAAGAAAAATTCTGTACAATTTGACATCAACAACAATATCACATTACCGATTATTGGTTGGTCAAACCAAAAAACAAAAAAAAAAACAAAGAACAAAGAACATCGACGAAAATTTTTTTGCAGAATTTCTAAATGATACTCGATTTTTGTTGGAAAATCATCAAAACTCTGCCATCTAGTAGTAGAGTACACTTGTTTTTTTTTCTTCTGCACATATATTATCGATTGTATCGATGTTTATTTTGAAAAATAAACACTAAAAAAAAATCACGTGATCCGGTAAAAGGTGATTTGAAAACAAAAAAAAAAATTATGCTCACAAATCATCAATTGACAATCATATTCATCGGTCTGATTGTTTATTCTAGTCTTTCTTTTTTATTTATTTATAATAATAATAATCATTCAACAATGTCAATTCTTTCGGTTAATTTCAAAGTTTATGGCCGAGTTCAAGGTTTGTTTGTTTTTTTTTCGCATTTATTGTTTCAAATTTTCACTTACATTTTGTTTTTTTAGGAGTATTTTTTCGAAAAGTAAGCTAACAGAATTGCTGTTTGGCATCGATTAACATTGGTTTACTTTCATTCTGTGTTATTAGTATACACAAAATCAAGCCAAATCATGGAATTTAAAAGGCTATGTACGAAATGAAATCGATGGAACCGTCATGGGCATAATGCAAGGTCCGCCGGATAAAATTGAATTGATGTTAGTGATATTTTCAGACATTTTCCTGTCATTGATTTGTATTTATTCATATTTTTTTTTCGATAGGAAATATTGGTTACGTACTGAAGGCAGTCCACAAAGTCGTATTGATCGCTGTGACTTTACACAGGAAAAATGGATCACAGAACCTGAATTTGAATTTTTCGAAATTACTCGATAGATCGTCAGAATTTCATTTTATTTCCATTGTTTTGATTCGATCATTTTTCATATATGGTTTTAAACATTCTGGAATTTGAAAATAATCTTGTTTTTCATTTTGATTTTGTTCAATCATGGCAATGATAATTCGTGGTATAGCACAGGCCGTACCATTGACAGTATGTACATAATTTTTTCTCACTTCAGTGATTGCTTCACTTATTGGATCTAGATAATATTTCTGATATGTTATATTCAATCGTTTTGATTGATAATCAGTACAATTTGAAGCTGAAGATATTTCACCCCAAAAATCACGACCATTCATATAGGCTTCAATATCAAATTTACGATATGCTGCTGGTCCCAATTCATTTGGTGGCATATCAACAACACGAAAATATAATCCAAGTTCTTTGAATAAAGATTTTTCAATCTCAACAAATTCATTCAACATTCGGTCAGAATCATTTGCCTGTGTCAAAGCAAACATTTCAACTTTATCGAAATAATGAACTCGATACAAGCCAGACATTTCACCAGATGATTTAGCTTCAGCACGATAACATCGACTAAGCGCACAATAACGTTTAGGTAGATCATTTTCGGTGGCAAAATTTTCACCCAAATTCATCGATGCTAATGGCATTTCAGCTGTGCCGGCTAAACAAACATTTTGTCGTCCTTCCATCGTATAAACTTGTGTTCGTTCACCGAATGGTTCAAATCCACATGCACGAACAAAATCAGCATAAATAAGATTAGGTGTGATCACAGATGTAAATCCATATTCATTAATCAATTTAGTCATTGTCCATCGGGCCAATGCTAGTGATAATTCAGCTAACTGTTCAACAAACATATAAGATCTTGGTCCACCAACCATACCAAGTTTACCACGTGTCATTGATGAAAATCCGGCCAATTTCATGTCGAAAAGGATATCTTCAGCTTTTAATGGTTTAAAATTGAAATTTCGTTTCTGACCAATATTATCAACGATCGTTGTTTGATGTTGACGATCATTCCTTTTTGGAGGGATAAAAAAAAACAGTGTTAAAAAAAGGGGATAAACACGGAATTTCAAGTAAACATATGATACCAAATTGGATGGAAATCATTAGGTAATGTTCGACTTAATTTAATCAATCGATCGCCCAATTGTTCGGCATTCAGATTGTTTTCGAATAATTCACTGAAATTATCAACAATTTCTCTGGCACGAATATTTTCCATAATTCTTTGCTGATTCTGTACATTTCGAAAGAATTGTTCATCAACATTGAATTCATTCATAAATAATTCATTAAATTGTGGACTAGATTTATTTGTTGAAAATTGATTGACCAAAGTTTTACATAATTTAAAATTTAATCTTGAAACATTAATCTGTATTCGTTGTAGCATTTTTTTTGTTTGATTTGATTTTGTTTTTCAAAATTAAAATTTAAAAAAAAATCACATTTGTGACACTTCTATTTCTACCGTCATCGCTTCGTCACTGTTGACATAGAATTCGAATGTAAAAAAAAAATTCAAAAATTATCGTTTTGTGTTTCTGACCTTGTTATTTTTGCCCTTTAAGATACATATATTTAAATTCAATTAATATGGGTACATCCTGGAATGTTAGGCATTACCTTTTCAAGATATCCGTGCCAAAAATCACATTACCAGTTTTATCATCATCATCATTTAATTCACTTGTTGGTTTGTTGCATGACTCGTCTTGTGTAAAGTAATTGATTACGATGATGATAATGATTATTATTACAATAGAAAGTCGTAATCACATGATGATTACGGAAACACTTGATTCATAATAAATTTCCATAACCAATTATGGCGTATATTTCAACATATTTTAGCTGCATTTTTGACTATATAAAAATCTCATTTGGACAATTATTGTTCATCATTCATCATTTTCTGTGTCACAATCAATATCATTTCGAAGTAAACGAAACATAATTAATTTCCAGAGAAAAATGAATCATATCATCACCATCGTATCTCTCGCCCTTCTGATCAACGGTAATTAATGTATTAATTTTGAATTCTCATGAATAATCACATTTTTTCTATTTGTTTTATAGGCATCATTGCCGATGTTGATAGTAAAGAACAATTACTGAAAAAAGGTGAAGAAATTGGCAAACAAGCTAAAGATGCATTGGAAATGTTGAAATCACAGCATCGTAATCGTGAAGTTCGTCATTTGGAAAAAGATATACCATTGTTGAATGAATTGATGCAAACTTATCGAAATCAGCAAACGGATGATGAAAAAATGGCAATTCTTGAAAAAGAATTAACATTAGTGATCAAAAAAATGTCATTGGAAATCGAGATGGCATATTCGGATGCACCAGATATTCATACAAAGTTGGTGAATCGTGCCAAAGATATGGTTCAACGTGGTGAAAATACTCTGGCATATCTTAAAGAGAAAAATCGTCAAGATGATGGTAAAACAGTACAGAAAAATGTCAACGATTTAAAAGCAATCATTGATCAAGTTGAACAAGAAGATGATATGATCAAATTGAATGATCTTGAATTGCAGATGATTAAATTGGAAAACAAATTGAGTAACGACATTTTTGATGTAATTAGTCCACATTAGCCTATTTTTTTTTGTAAATTAATCTTATTTTTATTTTATTTATTTATTTCAAATAAAAAAACTTTTTTTCTGAAAAAAGATGTCGCTACATGCATGAAATTTTGTTATTTTTTTTAGAATTTATTGATCAAAATCGAATCAAATCAGAAACTTATTTTTCTCTATATAGAATGAAAATTAGACAAAGATTCGTTGTCGCCAAAAATTCTCACAAAAAGGAACAAAATAATTATCAACCATACGATGTTTACCACGTACATCCATTTGTAAAACAGTTGCACTGGAATTTGATGATAATGATGAATGCTTTTTCAATGTTGGTTGCCATTCGATATTACCAAATTTACCTGGCTGACCATTATGTGCAAAATTAGACCATGCTTTAATCATGTCCATTGATTGATAGAAATCATCCTCTGAATAGCCGATACCACGTAATTCAATGGGAAAACCAAATAAATATACAAGATCATCACCATGACATACACCCATATATCCAACACATTCAACTATAGCCGATATTGTTGGTTTATGCACCAAATGATAACCATATACATTGTTCGATTCGCTGTGACTGGCGAAAGTTTCGCCAAAAAATATTGATGGACAAATCAGATGATAATCACCGAATGCTGAATTGACAGAATTACGTAATCCATCGACATCGGAATCGGAAATATTTTTCACATAAAACTCTGCAATAGTTTTTGGATCTTTTGCCTTGAAAACACCAAACAATAATTCAATCAATGTTTGTGCCTGGATTCGTGTGAATTGTGGATTCTTAATCGTGGGCGATAAAAATTTCGGAAATATTACTTCAGCAAAAACGGATCCTTCATTTCGTGTTACACCAAACATAAGATCTACTTCACGATGAAAATCGCCATTTTTCAATGCTTCAACTGGATTTTTTGGCAATAATTCCGAACCATATACGGGTGATAAAACCATCCCAATATTACGGCCATATTGATTAGCATTAACAATATCATTGGCCGATGCATTACGTATACATTTCACCATCTGTTTGATATCATCATTTGGACATTTCAATGCATTGGCAATTAATTTAGTTTTTTTCAATGCTTCATTTTTATTGTTCGATCCCATCCATGAATTAACCGCACCAGATTGCATAATAGCACGTTTGAATAGACCTTTGGTTAATGGTGATAATAAAAGAGCCGATACACTCATACCGCCAGCTGATTGACCAAAAATGGTAATCTGATCGGGATCACCACCAAATTGTTCGATATTATCGCGTGTCCATTTTAGACCGAGAATTTGATCATAAAGTCCTGCATTACCTGGAGCTTCTTCATCGTCGGCATACATAAAACCAAATGTACCCAAGCGATAATTGACAGTAACAACGATGACATCACCAATACCGCTCAAATATGATGGATCATAAACAAAAGAAAAAATTGTACCGGTTTCAAAACCACCACCATGAATCCAATACATAACTGGTAATTTTTTTTGCGTTTCAGTAGCTGGACGAAATACGCTTAGGAAAAGACAATCTTCTGATTGATGTTTAGTTTCAGGAAATTCATTATCCGGTTTAATCAAGTTTGAATGCATACAAGCATTTCGATAACCATGAGCATCATAGATACCATTCCAATTATCAATCGGTTGTGATGGTTTAAAACGTAATTCACCAACAGGAGGTTTTCCATATGGAATACCTTCATATACGAATAATTTTCGTTTTTCATACAACAATGTTTTCGTATAGCCACGAACTTTGCCATTTTTTATGGTCACAATGGGCGGTTGCTGTTGATCATCTTCGGCCAATACAAATTGACCAATGAATAGTAAAGAAAATGTTGCGATTATCAATGAAATAATTTTCATCATCATTGTCATTATTAAAATCGAATGAATGGAATCAAATTTTTGTCATTTACCATATATTTATTTGGATTTATTATCAATTTCTAATCTTTTTTTTTGGACAAAAAAAATTGATTTCAAGTGATTGAAAAATCCTCGATCACATGATGACTTAATTATTTATCTAATGAATTTTAAACCAATTTTATCCCAATTTTTTTTCTGAGTACACACACCAATATAGATAATTGATTGATTGATTTCAATTTTTTTTGGCTTAAAATATTGGCAATGTAAAGCAAACAAACAACGGTGATAACAATCGATTGATTGATTGATCGATTTTTTTTTTAATTTTCTATCCAATATACCATCCACCGCCACTTTATTATTCGCCTCTTTATTTTTTAATCTTATCGATTTGTTAATAATATAAAATCCAGGTAATGAAAATGAGGTAATAAAAATTCAGTTGTTTTGAATATAATAATAATATAATATAATTGTTTATGACTTTAATGAATTTTTTTTGTTGTTGTCTTATTATTTAGATTTTTGGACAATCGATCATGTTTTGAAGATATACCACCTTAAAAACATTCTCAATGTATACCATCGATTGATGAATCGATCGATTCATCATTGTCGTTGTTTTTTCTCCATATATAATTCGATCATGGTCGTGTCTCTCGTATGTTGGTAATTTATCTTTTTTCTTCATTTATTCTATTTTGGCAGCCACCATGCACAGAGACAACGATCATTTCTTGGATTTTATTGGATTCTGGCCAGGAAAAAAAAAAGAATACGTAAATGAGACTGCTGTATATATATCACCATTATAAATCTTATTCACGTACGTTTTTTTTCTTGTTTGTATTTGTGTTCATTATTTGAATTCAATTGCAACATTAACGTTGTTGTTTATTTTTAGGCCACTTTATTCTTTATGTTTGTCTGTATGTGTGTGTGTTCAACACATTATTCAATGCACCAAATTACACCAATTGTTTTTTCTTCTGCTACTGCTGGTTGTCATGATGCCATCAAAACTTAACTTTGTTAATAAACCTAAACCAAAACGAATGTGAAATGAATAATGTAGAAATGTTATAAAGAATCGTTACTTTTTTTTTCCATCCTACGAGCATGTTCGAATTCGAAGAATAAATGTAAAAGACAAAAACACCATTACCGACGTCTTTGATCGTCTCTACAATAACCTTTGTTGTTGTTGTTGTTGTTTTTATTGAATCGAAAATTTTCCCATTTTGTTCGGTACCATTGTTTTTTTTTGGTGATCCAATCATTATGAATTATCAACAACACGATCTAAGACATACGAAACGTTTCCAAATGAAATCATTATTGTTACATATTCTGTTTCCAATTCGTATCATTGTCTGTGTGACATTGGCCATTTTATCCTATTGTCATTGGATTGATGTGGCTAATAAAGCCGATAAAGGTAGTGATGAATCACGTATTGTAAGTATAATTTAATTTTACACATATCCATTCAATCATTGATTTTCATCTTTGTATTATCTTCTTTAGGCTGGTAAACTTCTTTATATTACATTATTTGCTATTGTTATATTTTTGGCATCATTATTCGGTTGGTTCGGTGTTATACGACGTAATTGGTCATTAGCCGTAGCATTCAATGGAACGGCAATGTTAATCATAATGATTGATATCTATATGACAATATTTGATATACAATTCTATTTGATTGCATTGATTATCACTGTTTTGTTGCTTATCGTCAATATATTTTTATCAATCGATTTGGATGGTATTCGTAAACAAGAAGATTTAATTCGTCGTGCACGTATTGAAGAACATAATCGGCGAAGAAAATTGGCACAAATGGAACAACAACAACAGTATTATAAATCATTGAATTTGATTCCTGATTCGAATTGAAAATTGAAATGAAAACAAAAATCGACTATTGTCACTCATATGACATGGAAATAGTGTTTTGTTTATTTAAATCTGAAAAATTTGATTAAAAGCAACAAATTAATAAATAAATAAAAGAAAATCTGAATCAATTTTTTATTTTTTTTCATTGAAAAATTCTTATATAATCAATTTCCATTGTATTTTTTCGCCAATATTTTGCTTGTTCCGGTGTAACATAAGGTGGTGGACCAAAAAATGTACCACCAACAGCAACATTTAGTATGAGAAAAAATGGCTGATCAAATGGTTGTCCTTTTTTATTGTATGGTGATTTTATATTAGAATCATTACAGCACATCATACGATCTAAATTGACTGAATAATATGGTTGATCATCCAATAGCCACAATAATTGTTTTGATGTCCAATCCAATGTGTATGAATGAAAGCTTTTACTTAGATCAATGGAAAAATTTTTCACACCACTTGTCATTGATATCATTGTTTTTTCAGTTGGTCCATAATGTACACTGGATGACATTAAATCGGCTGTATTGCCAATAATTTCGGCAATATCAATCTCACCATTTGTTGGCCAACCACCATAAGTTTCATGTTTGGCCAACATCCAAATGGCTGGCCATAATTGATAACCATAAGGCATACGAGCACGAATTTCAAAACGGCCATATTTCCATGCTTTTCGTGTTAATAAACGACCAGATGTAAAATTATAACCATTAAATGGTTCCACACATGCTTCAATAATAAGATGGCCATTTTCAATTCGTACATTTTTCGTTCGATGTCTAGTATAACATTGTAGCTCTTTATTAAATCGGCCACAATGTTGTTCATAGATCCATTCATTATCGTTCAATCGATCTGTATTATCAAATTCATCATTCCAAATGAGATTTTTTCTTTGCCCATTAATCGCCGATGATAATGATGGCTGTATAATATTCTCGAATACCGAGAGCATCATAAAAGTATTTAAATTCATTATTGATTGAATGTTTGTCGAAACAAATGATGACAAATAACATTCGTCGTTTTGTTCATCATTTATTTTTATACAAACAAATACTTTTTGATGATTACATATTTCAGGGGTAATATAATCTTTTATTTTTCTTCTTTTTTTTGAAGAAAAATAAAGAAAAATTCATCGACCTTTTTATTTGGAAAGAATTAAAAAAAAAACACAATCGCTAATCAATCATTGATTGATGGCTATTTTCGGTGGGCCAATAACAAACAAACAATCAATCAATCAATCAATAGAATGACAAGAGAAATCGCGATTCAATGATGATGATGATGAGGAAAATCCAAAAACGCAGAGATTGATCATGATCAAAACAACAACATCATGAAATAATGAAATGTCATTGCCATTTTATGTGCAAGAAAAAATGGACAAAATAAAAAACATAAACACAAAAATCATGTAACAACATATGTGTGTGTGTGTGTGTGTGTGGATGGGAAAACATTTTACGGGAAATTTTTTTATTTGTGATTTTTTTTTTTTTTGGAAAATTATCACTAATCGAAATTGAACTTTACAAGTTTACAAAATTCTAATCTGAACATTTTCATTTTATTAATTACATTTACATGTATGTTTACTGTGAAAAGAAAAAAAAATTACCCCCGATAAACATTTATCTCTCGTCGAAGAAGTGAAAAAAAATAATGATGGTCGGCATTTTTTTTCTCTTTGTACAGTCGTTGTTTGATTGACATTACAATCACAATCAACAGTTAGTTTTCAAAACAAATTTATCGTTAACAACAAATGTTGATTAAATTGATTATATGATTATTATCATCATGATGATTGATAATTGGATGTACTCAAATACACCAACAAAAGTGTAGCTCAATTTCGATTCAATTTAATTGTGTCATTGATAATGTAGAAAATTTACGGCGGATACACTCCACCCAATGAGAAATAAAAATGTCAACTTTTGGCCATTCATTTCGATCAATCGATTTTTTTCATTTCATTATTGAACATATTATTCATTTCATTATTGATTTCAAATTTGTCTGAATCATGTCTAAAAATCAATTAACTGTTTTATTCGTCACTTTGGATAGTTATGGTCATCTGAATTCATGTATTGGTGTTGCTGAAAAACTTGTTAAACGTGGACATCGTGTTATATTTGCACTGGAACGAGCATGGTCTGGTAAAGCTAAACGTTATGCTGGAATCGAAGAAATAATTTATGTTGATCCAAATCGAGATCCAACACTTGATGCTAATGAACATTGGATCAAATTTATGGATGAAATGAAAGAGACGTTTGGTTTATCACCAATGGAAGCGTTGAAAAAAACCGATACAAAACTTGAACAGGACTTTGTCGATACAATGTTAAATGTAGATGATGGAATCAAGAAATCGATTGATCAAGTGAAACCAGATGTTATAGTGGTTGATAGCTATACAACCATACCGGCCGTATATAAATCCGGTATTCCATGGGTATGGCTGACCAGTGCTCATCCATTATCATGTCTACCACATGATGATTTACCACCAAATGGAACAGGTTTGAATTTGATTGATGAATAATATGTTTAAATGATTTTATCTTGATTGAATTGAATAGATTTTCCAACCAAAGGTGATCGTAAACAATGGCAAGAATATATGGAAACATTTTTCGAGAAAATGATGGATTTAATTGTTCATTTTAATAAACGAATGACCAACGAATTTGGTTTGGAACCATCAATGCATGGTGTTCATCATGAATCACCATATCTTAATATTTATGCATATCCAAAAGAAATGGATTATCTTGATATTCGGCCATTACCAGAAAAATGGCAAAGTTTTGATCATTTTATACGTTTCACTGAACAAGATGAATCATTCAAGATACCGGAAGAATTTATACAAAAACAACTTGGTAAATTGATTTATGTTTCAATGGGATCAATGGGCTGTATGGATGTTCGACTAATGAATCGTTTGATATCGATTTTGGCTAAATCACAGAATCGTTTCATTTTTTCATTTGGTCCACGTAAAAATCAACTTATAACATTACCAGATAATATATGGGGTGAATGTTTTGTGCCCCAAGTACAAGTGTTACCTAAGGTCGATTTAGTCATTACACATGGTGGTAATAATACTGTTTTAGAATCATTGTATTTTGGTAAACCAATGATTGTAACACCATTGTTTGGTGATCAACACAATAATGGACAACGTGTTACAGAAGTTGGTTTTGGTGCCAAAATCAATCCATTTTATTGTGAACCGGAACAATTTTTGCGATTAATCGAACAATTATTGAATGATAATGAAATGAAAGAACGTTTGGCCAACATTTCTAAACGTATGCAATCATCGAATAGTACGGAAAATGTTGCCATTGCAATCGAACAATTGATCAAATGAAATTAAATCATGATTTTTTTTCGCTTTCTTTTAGAATTAATTGAATTTTGTTTTTTTTTCATGGTCGACGAAATAAATTCTGACGATAATTTGAATTTCGTTTTCATTTTCTTTTATTTATTTTATATTTCGGTTGTTTTTTTTCCACTGAACTCTAAATACCAACAACAAACAAACAAACAAAAGCAAAAACAAAAACAAAAACGATGCCATTCTATCAGCAAAATCAGGCAAAATCACCAACAAAAGAAGAATTGAATGAAAAAGTTAAACAAATCAAACAAAGTGTATCGGCAGCTGAAACATTGAAAGGTGATAATAATTTTCTTAATTACATCATTCGCAAAGAACAAGTACTGTTTTCGGGCGTTTATTCACAAATATTTGCTTGCCATAATCACCAGGAACCGGATTCAACGTTAATATGTCGAATGTATCAATCGAATGCTTGTATTGATCCAGTGGATGATTTATATTTGAAAATTTTACGTTTTGTAGGTAATTATATTGTGTTAATTATAAAAAAACAAAAAAAAAAATTCCTAACTAATTGCAATACATTTTTATTAGGTCGTAAATGTCCAGATATTGTGGGAACATTTGATATTTTCTATGATCAAACACGACGTATTTATCTGTTTCAGGAGCTAGCAAATCGTGGCAATTGTTTGGAATATTTAAAAGCAGGTACATTTGTCGAACCAACCCAAGCAATTAGATGGTCATATTCAATATGGAATGCAATGGATTTTCTTGGCAATTGTGGTGTCGTACATCGTGGTATACGTCCTAAACATATAATGCTCAAATCACATCCATTAAGTGGTACATTGACAGCAAAATTGGGCAGTTTTCGTGATGCAATCATTTATTGGAATCATGAAACCGGAACAATCATGAATATGGAAAAACGTCCATGGGCTAATATTAAGTATGCAAATTTTCAGGCACCAGAAAGTTTTACTAAAATACAAGATTCAATTGATACAAAAGAAACATATGATCCAATTATGGCAGATATTTGGTCATTTGGTGCAACATTTTTCTACATCATATCCAGACAATATCCATATGATCTGTATAAAGCAAACGATTTGCAAACGAATTGAACAAGAAATTCAAAATCGTATCAATACGACTACGGTATTGAATGATGATGCAAAAAAATGGTTCACTAATTTGTTACAAGTGGATCCAAACAAACGTATCCAATTCGATGATATTGTTCAAGATTCATGGTTTCGTTCGGAGGTTAATTGATTAATTTAAAATTTAATTAATGTGAAATGAATGAATGGATTTGCATGAGAAAAATATGATTAAAACAAGAAATTTTATTCATAAATTTTACAGAAAAATAATATATGGTTAGATTGGTCAGTGTGTGTGTGTGTGTGTGTGTATGGTGGTCAAGTAGTCTCGAGATCCATATTAATCACATTGATAGTGGCAACATTGCCAAAAAAATCTCTCAATGGAACTTTTGATGGATCACGACCATAGAGATCTAAACGAGCAGTGACTGTTGAGATGCATAGATTTTTAGGACAAACTTTTAAAAATTTTGAAATTGTTATATTCGTATTTGATGGTTGATATTGTTTTTCAAGGAATTCAAGTACATAATATGTATAACGATCAATAACATAGACACCAATAGAAGAATCACCATGATGTGAGAGGGAATCTTCACCAATTTTTGAGCTACCAATACCAATGATATTGGGTGAATAGAATTTTGCCGACATGGATTCTGCTTGACATGTATCAATAATGAATAAAATTTCATTATAACGACGTTTCTGATACATTTGTTCGAATGCATTGGCCAATTCAACGGATGTTAGTTCTTCAGAATCTTGAAATTTCAAAAAACCATCACCACCATGACCAGTCATATAAATGAGAATATTTGATCCAGAATTCGTAAGCAAACGTTTTGATTTTGGTGTATGTTCATGAACACGACCGGTGAGCAGACGGATTAGATTTTCAACAGTAACATCATAACCACGATAATCCACTTCAACATCATCACCATAAACATTGATATGATGTTGACCATTATTGAATATTGTAGCCGGTCTTGGATTACGTGATTCACAAGCCATATCATCCGAAATCATCAATATAATCTGTGAATCTGGAATACCGAATCGTTTACAACTACGATAAATGGATAATGCATTCGCTACATGACGATAATTGAACCAAAATCTTGATGCACCAACAATCACTGCCCAATTATTCGTATGTTTTGATTGATTCGGATCATTGTCGGCGTTATTTCGGTTAAAAAAATCATTAACCATTTGATCATGATGTTGTTGACTAGAAATCATACATGGCCGCATAATCAAAGTCAATATGATGATGATGATGATGATGGCGGTGTATGCATGGCGAAACAATTTCATTTCCATTTGATCCATTTGGATCAAATAAATAAATATTTTCTAAATACTAAAAAAAAAAATCTGATTTCACCCACACAGCTGATGAGAGTGATTTCAATTCGATATATCGAAATGTTATATTTTTTTTCTACCCACTCATCCAATACTAGGTAGAAATAGGTGATTTAAATTTTTCAAAACAAATTCAAGGCGCCAAATATTTAATCACAATGTGTATGTGTGATGGTCAATTTTGTTTTATAACAAATAATAATAATAATAATTATAAACTAAACTAAACTAAAAAAGAAAAAATCTAAAATTTCAAAAATTTAAAAGAAAATCTTTGTCCATATTACGATAGAATGCTCGCAAATATTGTTCAGCTAAACGTTCAAGATAAAATGGTCGAGATGATTTTGACATTGGCCATATACCATCCATAAAACCAATGTGGCCACCACGTTCAGTGATTAACATGGCAACATGATTGCTTTCATTTTCGATTCGTTTGCATGGCAATGCTATGTATATACACAAAAGATTTAAAAAAGAAAAAAGCTGGGTTAGCAAAAAAAAAAAAAAAAAATGATTCGAATGAGATCATATACTTGGTCCAATGGAAAACATATCATCAAATGCATTCAAACATAATGTTGGCCTTTCAATACGATGAACACGTTCACTATTACTACTAGCACGATAATAATCGTTGGCATTTTTGAAACCAAATTGTTTGCTAGTGAATTGATCATCAAATTCACGTAATGTTTGTGAACTAAATACACGTTTTAGATCAACGTTTGGCATTTGTTCAAAAAGTTTTTTGTTCTGTTCAACAATTTCAATCAATGACCGAGTTAGATATCGATTAAATGGTAAATTTGTCCATCGTTCAAGATTATCACAGTTTGGCATAAAATCCCAACAAACCGATACAATGAATGCTGAATCAATTTTCGATTCTTTTCCAGTTAAACTTAGATATCTTGACAATATTATGCCACCAAATGATAATCCAATGGCTATTAATTTATTTGATGGATATTTTCGTCGTAAATGTGCTAAACATGTTCGTAGATCATCATCATTGGCGCAACAATAAACACGTGGTGTTTGTAAATGATTATTGCCAGTACCACGTGCATTCAAAACTATTGAATGATAACCAATTTTTGAGGCAATCTTGACCAATGGTGTTATGTATTCAGATGATGATGATCCAGTAAGTCCAGACATGAATAATGCAATTTGACAATGGTCATCATCATCGTCATCATTTTGATGATGATCCAAATGTAAAACGGCGCCATCTGGTGTTGGAATTGTTTCCCTGAAATAAATGTAATCATATGATCGAATCGAATGATGATGATGATTTTATTTTTTGCAAACTAAAAAAAACCTTTTATATTTTATGATTGGTGCACGTAAACGGCGAAATGCTGTCGATAAAGTGCTCATCAAATGTGATTCATAACACCAAATGGTTGGCCAATATTTTTCCTGAATAATTGGACAATTTGTGATGAGAAAATTTCGAAATTTAACATTACGGCAAACCAATCTAGGTTTCTGTGGAATAGAACAAAAAAAATGTTACAATGTTTGGTATGGATGAATGAATAAAACTTACTTTAACAACGAAAAACAGATAATGACCAATGAATAATGTAAAAATGAATGAAATAATGGTCACTATGTTCAATTCGATCAAAGAATTTGGATTGAATATTAATAATGAATTGGTGAACATGATTGAAATTGCAAAATAATAAATGTTTCCTGTGGGTGTCATGTATATATATATGATGACTTGATACAATCAACGCATGGCAACAATCAATCAATCCACTAACTGTTCAAATTCAATGAGATGGAGACTTTCGTAATAAATGTGTGAAAAAAAAATTAATAATCAAAAACAATCTCTACAACAAACCAACATCAGAATAAATGAAATAAAAAATTCAAAAAAACCAATCATTCGTGAGTTTCAGAAAAAAAATTGCGAAATAATATCCTTGGTTATTGTGAAATATCCTTGAACAACAACAAAAAAAAAATTTTAGATTAAAATCGACCAGACAACTTGGGTCCTGGAGTTTTTCCACTTGTATATTTTTTTTTAAATTTGATTTAATTAAAATAATCATTTTTTTTTGGAGTACTCAAAAATAAATGGAATTACTGTACCAAAAGATCAAGTGGGTATTAATTGATCCATTCTATTTTTTTCTGTATTTTCCCTAGTTTTTTTTTAATAAACCTATTGTTGTTTGTTCCCAGATTTTCAATGAAAAACAATAATGATGATGATGATAAAATGTATTCAAATCAAGTGGAATCTATTCTTATCATCATGGATTGATCATATTATTATTCTAAATTTGGGAATAATTGAAGCAAACTTTTTAAAAAAAACCAACATTTTTTCCACTATATAAACCTGATCATAAACCATGGTTTGATCATCATCAAATTTGAATTTACATTCTAATTTCAACTCAAAATAACAAACAAAAAAAAAACAACATAACCGAAAATGATTTCCAAAATCTTGTGCCTTTCATTGTTGGTAGCAGCCGTTGTTGCCGATCAAGTCGATGTTAAAGATTGTGGTAAGTTTGTTTGTGTGATACATTTTTTTTCTTTTCATTTATTCAACACTAAACACAATTTTCTTTTTCTTGTTTATATTCATATAGCCAACAATGAAATCAAAAAAGTAATGGTCGATGGTTGCCATGGTTCTGATCCATGCATCATCCATCGTGGTAAACCATTCACTTTGGAAGCCTTATTCGATGCCAACCAAAACACTAAAACCGCTAAAATTGAAATCAAAGCCAGCCTCGATGGTCTTGAAATTGATGTTCCCGGTATCGATACCAATGCTTGCCATTTTATGAAATGTCCATTGGTTAAAGGTCAACAATATGATATCAAATATACATGGAATGTGCCGAAAATTGCACCAAAATCTGAAAACGTTGTCGTTACAGTCAAACTTATCGGTGATAATGGTGTTTTGGCTTGCGCTATTGCTACCCATGGTAAAATCCGTGATTAAAAAAAAATAAATAAGAAAATTTTCACCAACATCGAACAAAATTCAATAACCAAAATTTGAATCCAAAAAAAAAAAAAAAATGAATTGAAATAAAGAATTTTTTTTCTTTAAAATAATTTTGTTTTTATTTCTTCCCATCTATTTATCATTCATTTGATTTTTTTGTTTTTCGTTGCATTTTTTTTTTATCACTTCCACCTTTTTATTGGTGTATACAACAACAGGTTGACAATCGTTAAATCAAGATTGATATCAAAGTAAACATCAACGCACACACAGGAAATATTTCATGAAATGAAAATTTTTATTTTTGGCTATTGCAATCCATATGGGTTTGTTTTGTTTTGTTTTGTTCATGTTTGTGTGTATGTTTTTTTTTTATCGTTCGAACGAATTTTGAAAAACTTTACGGTTGTTGACATCTTGATGTGTAAAACATGATGATTGTACTCAGAGTTTATTAATTTTTTTCTGATGAATTTGAACAGAAAAAAAGTACTTCAAGTTTCTGGATCATGATATAAAGAGAGATTCAGGTTTATTTTTCTTTTTGAAAAATAAACCATCCAGATCATCCAGTGGTGTATAAAAACATGAACGAAATGATTAAATTGACGACATTTTTTTTGTTTTGGTCTGGAGTGTACATCGAAATTGATTTCAATTTATCAATTGGAAAAAAAATAAACAACAACGAGAAAAATGCCCGACAATAGATCATCATCATCAATAAATGAATTGATGGCACAAGCCGATGCAATGCGTATGATACAACCGGAAGGATCATATGAATGGTTTGATGATATGATACCGAAAGCGAAAAAATTATTACAACAAATTCAACGTGAACAAGCCATTTATGGTAATGGTGATGGTGATGGTATGACAACAAAATTATTTAATAAAGTACGTGATTGTTGTGATACATTTGATAATTGGATACGACAATTACAACGTATACGTGATGATCTGGAAAAACAAAAAGGTAATATATTGAAAAGTGAAATGAATCGTTTATCCATACATAATGGTGCCTATGGTGCATTTCGTGGTTTTTTGGGCAAATAAAATCATCATTCAAACAAACAATTTATATGGCCAGCAAAATATAAAACAACAACAACAACAACAACAATTCATAAATGTCATCGAATGTTTTTTTTTGTAATTTGTAATTTTTTTAAAAATTTTGTTACTTCCTGTTTTTATCTTGATTTTTTTCATCAAAAATAAAAATTCAATTAAAAATTGAAAAAAATTTCCGTTTCCGTAGATTTCTGAGTTTTTCCGTTGTCTGTTGTTGACCTTGTGTGTGTGTGTGTGTGTGTGCCATTATTTGATTTGTTTGATCGATTAAAATCTAATCATCAAAGGACAACAACAACAAAAAAATGGAATCCATTAATAGAAAATAATTTTGTCGTTGTTGTTGAAAAGACTTATTATTGATTTATTCGATTACAGATAAAGAAAAAAGAATCAATATATATCAATATAATCGATTTATCGACTAAAATCAATTAATCAGCAATAGTCAATACAAATACATGAGAAAAAACGACTATATAGTGGATAAAGCATAAAGCACCTGAAATGAGTCCATCGATTAATTTTGATTAAAATGATTGAATGATTAAAGAGACAAAAAAAATGATTGATTGATTGATTGATTGAGAATTTCCAAAAATTACTACCAAATTATAAAACCAGGATATGGCCACGTGTAATATTTCTCTCGTATATACGAGAAGAATGAAGAAGAGACAGGTAGACATTTTCGTTTCTTTGATTGATTGATTGATTGATAGCAATCAATATTTGTCAATTATGGTGGATGGATGTGGGTGGGGTAAGTGGCAATTATTTAATTGATCCGCCATCCAAATGGTGAAGGACAATTGAAGAAACGAATATAAAACCGAAATATTCATTCATTTGGTTTGTCTTTTTTTTTTTTTTTGAAAGAGTCTCTCTCTCTCTCTCGTATGTGTCCAGTAATTTTTTCCTTGAATGTTCTTTCAATGAATTGAATTTTGAAGTTGAATGTGAAAATAAAAAAAAAAACGAATTAAAACGAATGGTCGTCGTCGTCGGTTTGGTTGGTGGTTAGCTCTCGCTCTATCTCTCGAACTTGTTTTTCAATAACAGTTGTTTTTTGTTTCCTTGATTTTTAGGTTTCGAGGTTTTGTTTTTGTTGTTGTTGTTGTTGTTGTTCAACCAATACCAACACAAAGTTGCTGCTTGAATCCTCTTTTTTTCTCTCTCTCATTTATCCTGTTTTTTGGTTGGTTGGTTGGTTGGTTGGTTGGTAGGTCGTTTGTTGTTGTTGTTGTTGTTGTTGTGATTTTTTTTCCTTTTTTCGACATCATCATCATCATCATTCGAATGAATTTTTTTTTCTTTCTTTCATTCAATCGATCATTAGTTCGATGGTTTGTTTTGGCTAAAAGCAAAAAAAAAAATTTTTGATTGCTTTGCCTGTTGCCAAGCGTGTGCGTCTATTTATATATATATATAAATTTTCTATTTTGGCTTCACTATTTACATAAGGATAATTTGTCTATGATGATGATGTAATCAACAATCTGATGAAAAAAAAACATAAATATCGGTTCGTTCAATTTCATTCAAAATTCATATGACTAAAAAAAAAAAAAAAAATGTTTGACCGTTGTTTATTATTAATTTCGAGCTAAAAATATTGCTCATCATCGGAAAAAAATACGTCAAGAATATTCAAAGTGTGAATCATCATCATCATCATCATTTGGTTTTTTGTTTATTTCTAAAAAAAAAAAAAAAAAAATACAGAAATATTTATTTCATCATTTCAAGCAACCGAATTTTATTGTTGCTGTGTGTGTGTGTGTGTATGTAATGATTCAATGTTCAAAGTGGTGTCATAAGTTTTTTTTTTTTCTTTGGAAAAAAAAACAAGATAGATTACCAAGTGTATGTGTACGTGCTAGTGGTGGTTGTCAATGACAATTTTTCATTAGTGGTGACAAGAAATTTGGAGATAATTTTTTTTTTTTTTTTTTTGAAATTTGAAATTTTGTTTCTTTTCGAGTGCATCTTTTTTTCGTTGTTTTTTTTTCTTGATCGTTCTCACACCATACACAAATGTGGTTCTCAAATTTGATCGATATTGAAAATTGGAAACGAAGAATGGTTTCGATTACGGAAAATGTTCAACAACAGCAGGTAAAAGATCAGGAATCTGAACAACAGAATATTCAAAAACAACAACAACAACAACATGATATACCAGATAAATTTTATGGCCGTTATCGTCTAACACAGAGTGATAATTTTGATGAATTTCTACGTGAAATTGGTGAATGAATTTTTTTGTTTGTTTGTTTGTTTGTTTGGTTGTTAATTTACATTTCTATTTATGCACATAAAATAGGTGTTGGTTTTCTTTCAAGAAAATTGGCCAATCTAACAAGACCACATTTGGACATTGTAAAAGAATCAGATGGTTATATTGCCATGAAAGTTGAAGCACCACATAAATGTTTGGTGAATCGTTTCAGGATAAACGAATATTTCAATGAAACACGTATGGATGGTAAAGTTTGTAAGGTATGTGTACCAAATCATCATCATCATCATCATTGTTGATCCAGGTGAACTAATTTATTCCAATAGTCATTAGTGGAATTTATACCGCCAAATAAATTTGTACAATTTCAATGGGACGATACATTGGAAATTAAATATATACGTGAATTTGTGGATAATAAAATCAACGTGGTATGTTTATCATGTTTTTATTTTGGATTCTGTTCCATTAATAATAATAATAATAATAAATATCCAAACACACTAAATCAAATAGAAATCCATTTGTAACAATGTGGAAAGTTTTCGTGTTTATACACGTGTTGATTGAATATGACAATATGGACCCGGAAACAACACCCGATTAAAAAAAAAATGGCTCACAAAATTCTCACACATTCCAAATATTGACGACCATCATCATCATCATCATCATCACTATCTCCATTATTATCGATTATCGATTATTCATTTTTATAATTATAATCAAATTGCTAAACACAAAATATTAATGTTATTATTACCATTATTGCCATAAAATTATCATTCCAATTCATCATCATCATCATCATCATCATTTGAATTAAAATAATCAATTTGAATCTAGAAGAAAAAAACGTTCAATTTTGATGAAAAAAAAAAATTTTTTTTTCTGTCTACCAATTTCACTCTTATCTTAATTCTCACCGTCAATCATTATCGATTGTCACTGGTTCATAAGTAACAACAAGTGTTTTCTGCTTCAATTTGCCCGTGGTTCAATTATCTAATCGTTGATAATCATGGATTTTTGTATTTTTTATTTTCTATTTTTTGCTTTACCATCAATATCTCTGGATTACAATTAGAATTTTTCTTCTTCTTGTTTTTTTTTATCAATCATCAACTACAACTTGTATTTGATGTTTAGATAATAAAACACTTATAATAATTATCATCGACTCACGATTGTTGTGACACTTGTTTTTATCAATAAAAATGAGAATGAAATCAATGGATTTTATCAAATCAATAATCCGTTATTGGAAAGATAAAAATTAAATGGGTTCACACATTGAATGTGAACCCATTTTTTTTTTAATTGATCATCACATCGTGTATATATGTTGTGGTAATAAATCTCGACCATTTTCTGTGGTTTATTATCCTTTTTGATTTGATCCAGTTTAGTCAGCACAAATTCTCTAAATCTAAATCCCATTCATTTACCGACGAAAAAAAAACCAACATAGACAAAATGGCTCAAGTTGTACCGAATGATGAACGATTTTTTGGCAAATTTAAATTAATTTCTAGCGATAATTTCGATGCATTTCTCAAAGAAATCAGTAAGTGTTGAATTTTTCCATTATTTTTTTGTTTGTTTTCATTTGGAAAATTTTCTCTCATTTGTTTAGAAATTGGTTTCATGCAACGTAAAGTGGCCAATATGACTAGTCCAGATTTACAATTGATCAAAGAAGATGATGGTTGGACAACGATCAAAGTGAATACACCGATTAAAACGATTACAAATCGTTTTAAATTGGGTGAATTTTTCGATGAAACCCGTGTGGATGGTAAAGTTTGTAAATCCAAAGTGGATTTTGAACCACCAAACAAATTCATTCAAATGCAATGGGATGATGGATTAGAAATTAAATATGTACGTGAATTTGTCGAAAACAAAATCAATGTTACATCCACCTGTAATGGTGTCGAATGTTTTCGTGTTTATGAACGTGTTGAATGAGCAAAACGACAAAAAATTAAGTGATGAAACAAAAAAAAAATTTCCAATTTTTTAAACTAAAACTAAATCTAATGAATTAAAATTATTGAAAAATGACGCATTTGTTTTGTTTTGTTTTTTTTTGTGTTCACTTTTTGTACCCGAAAAACATTCACGATGATGATGAATGAACACATTGTGTGTGTGGCACATTGCCAAATACGTCGGTGATTCATTTATTCATCCATTGAAATCAAGATATGATAACCAGACATTGGAATCATTGAATATTTCTGATTTATTTATATATATATAAAAAGCCATTTATCATCGAAATGAAATAAGATTAATACATAAATTGATTGATTATTAAATAGAGAAATGTGTGTGTGTGTGTGTGTGGAAATAAGCAACAGAAAAAATAGAATAGAAAAATCCAATATTTGTGTACTGTTTGTTAGTGCCAAACAAACAAACAAAATTAGGCACGAGTTTTACCATCCAGTTGTCGACGATGTTTTTGTTGTTGTTCCATTTCGAATACAAGCACATCTTTTCCCAATGAATCAAAATGATTATGATGATGATGATTATGATTATGAACATGAGCATGTTTTGTATGTTTAACACGATATTTTACAGATTCAATTTCTTTTGGATCAAAACCAATATTTATCTTTTGATGTTTGCCAGTTTTTTCATCAAAAATTCTACAATGATCAAATGGTGGACTATATAAATGTAATGAAAATGCTGGTATTTTTGGATCCGGATTCATCACACGATGTAAACCGATTGAATCGTTAATGTAAGCAACGTTTTGTGTTTGTAAACGATTTTCATCTACAACAATCATAGATTCATCATCATTATCATGTCCGCCAATACCATTATCACTATGGTCATCTCTATATCTATCTTTAGGCCAACAATAACGTACTTCGGATACGGTTCCAGCCAAGACCTGTAATAATTAAATGGAAAAATTAATCACACAAATTCTTCATCTTTACAACAAAAACATACCTTAAGAATACAATGCGAATCCGGATGATCATGAATCGATGAACCAGTATTGGCTGGCCAACACAACAACATTAGATTATATTTTCCATTACCACCATCGATCAATACACGTGTGTAACGTTCTTTGGAAAGATTCACATATTTAATCCAATCAGCAGGATTACTTTTATATGAATGCATCAATTGTTTTAATTGATCAACATCAACTTCATTTGATTCGAATAATTTACCAATCTGTTGTAATAATTCATCAAATGAATTGATTGTTGTTGATTTTGTTTTCGATTGTATTTGTTGGCCATAGATGGCATTCGTTTCGGTTGAAATTGGAGACATGGTTTTGCTGTTTTTTTTTGTTACTGACGGTATGCACAAAAATTAATATATCAAGAAAAAAAGTGCGATCAACAAATTCGAAATGGATGATATACAAAAAAAAATTAGAAGAAGAAGAAGAGTTTATTGTCTTGAGAAGAAAAGAAAAATCAATTTATGATGTTATTTTGTTTGATGACCCGAATGAACCCATAATCATTTCCTTTTATACTATTCTAAACTTGGTAACTTGGCTGCCTCTACACACACACACACACTCTATTCGAATCATGAATATGGTCATTATTTGGTTGATGGTGATGATGATGATGATCCACATTCAAGATATGACGCATACATTGTTCATGCATTTTATCTCGAAATTGAATAAAATTACGACTACGACAACGAACAAAATCAAAACGATATAGCATCCAATCAATTGACCGAATCATTTCGATTTGAATTGTACATTCATTGATGATTGGTCAAAGATAATGATCAAAGATCTATTTTTGAGTGTGTGTGTGTGTGTGTGTGTGTGTATTGTACATTATTTTGAAATTTTATTCAATCAAAGATACATCATATTTCATTCAATTGAATCATCATTCGATCGATGATCAAATGTTAAGCAAAAAAAAAAAAAAATGAGAATAGATAAGTATTGACGCACATCCTGATGAATCAAAAATTAAAAAAAAAATAGATAAACGGCTCAACAGAAGATTGTAATCAAAAAATGAAAAAAAATATCGATCCATACACACCCCTTAATAATAATAATAATAAATTTGGTCATGGATGCATGTCCAAATAGAGTGAAGAAAAAAAAAAATACTACGCTGTTATTGCCCGATTCAAAATGGGTTATTTTTCTTCTCTTTTTTTGTTACTGTCAAGATAAAGAAAAACAAAACAAAAAATGAAATGTTCCCACATAAAATTTTCAATCAAATTCTTGTGTAATCAATCAAATCGATTCAGTAAATAGTTGAAAAATAGTTGATATCATATTTATTATCACGATGATGATTGATATATGATATCAAATAAACAAAAAAAAAATCGAAAATTCAAAACGTTCGATTTGTTGTTGTTGTTGTTGTCGTATTCGATTGGTCGTAATCACTTATCAATCAAAATTGCAAAATGTTTCATAACGAAGAAATGATTTATTTTTTGCTGATATCAATTTGTGTTGATAACCATCCATCGATATTTTATTTTATTTTTTTTTTTATTGAATAATTTTGATGCCGTCCGGGTATTGCCTGGCCCATTAATGATGATGATTGATCACGTACGCAGAAAACGATCGTTTATTTTGCCTAACTTTTTATTTTGATCATTTTAAATATAGCACGTTGTCGATAGTCAATCAATCAATCAAATAATGTTGATAAATAATTGACAAAAAAAAATCAATAAATCAGCCATACACATATTTTCAATTTTTTTTTCTATAGATCAAATCATATCACCAAAAAAAAAAAAATGATAATATACAGACGTAAATGTGATTAGAAGAAAAAAATTCCATCAACAAAATATTATTGATTAGTTATTGATTGATTGATTGCGACGGAAACAGAATAGCTTCATCCGAAACAAAAAAAAACAAACAAGAAAAAAAATTTTTGGATTTTTTTCTGCTTTCGTTCAGGAAAGAATCATATAATAATTAATAAACTAGTTTAATCCGCATTCATTGGAATTTGACCATTTAAAAACATAAACACACACAGAGAGAGAGAGAGAGAAAGACATAAACAAACTGATGATGATGATGATGACATGTCCAAACCAAAATAGCGGGTTTTCCAATTTTTTTTCTAAATATTCGAAAGATTTTGTTTCGAATGTTTTTTTTTTATTTTATTTTTTTAAAGTTGAAATTGAAATGAAAAATGAACTAATTTCTTGAAACAGGAATCGCCGCTGTTCATTTTTCTCTCATATTGAATAGGAAATTTGTCGATAATGATGATGATGATGATGATGAGAATTTTTTTCATGTTTTTTTTCGTGGACATTTTAATGATTCCATTGGATCATCATTATCGGTGAACAATATCGATGTTGTCGATAATTCTGCTTTCAATAAACGTTTAATTTTAGCCATTTTATTGGCTCTTTCTTCATCTTTCAATGGTAATGAATGATCTAACGATGATTCAGATCTATAATCATCAAATGTTTGAAATTTTTCATCATCATCTTTAGTGCTAAGAAATGATAAAGATGTTGGTGTTATTTTGATTGATTTTACGCCAACAATATGATGATGATGATGACCCTTGCTATTATCATCATCATCACTATGTTGTTTTTGTTTTTGATTTTGTTGCTCCAATTTTTTTTGACCAATCAAAATTAAAGAATCCTGTTTTTTTCGTTCGATATGATTATGACGATCATCATCATCATTATACAAACTACTCATAGTCATCATCTGGTTTGATTCGGTTTCGGTCATTGTTAATGTTTGTTTATCGGATAAACTTGTCCAACCAGTTTTCGTTGTTGTTGATGATGATAATGTTGATAATGTGTTTAGGTCATCATTATCACCATCTTCCGGTGTGAATCCTTCCTCCATGGTCGATGATAAAAATGATGATGATGATGATGATGATAATATAAATGTGGTACGTGATTTTTTCAATTTATTTTTCCTTATTATTTTTTCATTATTATTTTCATCACCAGAAATCAATAATTTGATCATTTTATCATTCAGATAGTCTTGAATTCTATTTCGAAATGATGTTGTTTTTGTCGATAAAAATCCGACAATATTTTGTCCAAAATATTTTGATTTTCTACGATCAACAACAACCACATGATCATTATTATCGATTATAATTGGTCTATCACAATTTTTATCCATGTTTATCTTAAATTCCGAAAAATGATTGTTGTTATTGGTTGAAATTTTTGTATGAACTTTATCAACATTGTTGTTGTTATTATTATTATTAGCCAATATTGTCAAATGATTCGAATCTCTTATCGATTGTTTTGATTTTTCATCATTTTTTCTTTTTGTTGATAAAACATTGTTACTACCACCACCATTCGAAGATTTATTCATTCTATTTGTACTAATAGATTTTTTAATATTTTTTTTGTTCTCTTTTACATCGCCATCATCACGAGTACGATGATGATGATGATGATGATGATTATGGCGGCCACGATAATGACGATCCCATGATGATGGTGAATGTCGTATTAACCATCGTAAATCAATACCAGATTCTATATTATGAAAGAAAAATTTATGAAAAAAAAAACAATAAAATTAGTTTGTACAGTATACATACGTTTGATCATACAAAAATTTACAGCAAACAATATTAACATTGTTATTATGAGCCAAAAAATTACATTATTGATTGATTCGAATGAATTAAATGTGATCATCATTCTTTTTTCCGATTCCAATGATGATGATTGATTTGTTTTCGATTGATCATCTATTGTTGTCAAACGTGGATACGATGATAAACGATGATGATCATGATTTACCGTGCGTAACAATCGTATTGATTGTTCAACAGCTGGTGAATGGTCATTATCATCATTGACATTGATTGATGATGATCGTTTTTGTCCATTAATGTTGATTATTGAAGAATTGTGATAACAATTGAAAAATTTTTTATCACTTTCCTACATTTAAAGATCAAATCATCATTTTTTTTTTGTTTTAGTTTATAGAATTTTTTTGTAAGAAAAAGAATTTACCGTTTCTATTAATTTAAATTCAAACGTTCGATTCGTACGATTCAGATAAATATGATCGATATAGCCATGTATTGATGATGAATCGAATCCTAACACGATAGCATAGATTTTACCATTGTAACTCAATAACGAATTATATGAACGATGTGAACGTAAACAATTGGTTCGATATGGATTATTACGGAATAAATTCTTCAACAATGGTATGGCCATATTCTTTATCGATAAAACATTATCTTGTTGAATTCGTGTCATACAAATCTGATTTAATCGAATAGAATGTGTACTATAATAATAATTGCCATTATGATTATCAAATGTAATCGAACTGATTGAACCAAATGTATTGAGATGTTTTACCAATGATTCAAATTCAAAAAATGGTTCATCATCATCATCATTCAATTCGATAAGATGCCCATTTCGATATGATAAATAGATAACATTCATGTCCGATAATTGAGCAACGATTGTATTGGATAATTTTCGTATTCGAACACAATACGAATATTTCTTATTTGCTGCTGATGATGATGATGATGATCCATTAGAATTGCTAAGACGACCACCATCATTACCACCATTGAGAAGGCAATAATCATCAATGGATGAATCAAAGGTAAATGCCCATAATATTCTTAATTGTTGTTGATTATTATCATCATTTGTTGTTGAACCAAAATTAGGTATCTGAAATTCTGCTGATAAACGTCCATTCGTTATATTGAATAAACGAAAATTATCATAAAAATGTAAACTATTTGTAGTGAAAAATATTTGATCATGAAAATGAAAAAATTTTGTCACACGTATCTTTTCCCAACAGAAATCCATTCGTGTAGAAATTTTGCCATCAATCCAGATGATGAAAACAACAAAAACATTGACAAATAATAATGATCTAATCGATTGGGCCATTTGTTTCTTTTTTTTTTTGAAGACTTGAAAAAAATTGAGATCAAACGGTAAAGAAATTAATTTTACATAAGAATAGAATGGCATTTTATATTGAACCAATCAATAAGAATGAAAAAAAGGAAAGAAAATTTTCGAAAAATTTTTAATTGTAATAAGCAACAATAGCGGGTAAGTTGGAAAATTAAATCTTTTTTTTTCACAATGTTCAATTCGATTAACATTTTTGCATTTATTAATTTTGTCTACGTTGTTGTCGCCGTTCTTCACGTTCGCGTTTACGTTCATCACGACGTTCTTCACGTTCACGTTTACGTTCATTGCGATCACGATTACGATTATCATTACGGTCATTATTATAAGAATTATTATTTCCATATGAATCATATGATGATGGTGATGAATAAGAATTATCTCCATAAGAATCACCGGAAGAATACGACTGTGGATTGCTATCTTGATTCTGATTTCGATTTCTATTATTGTTGTTATATCGATCACGGTCATTATTGTTGTTATAGCGATCACGGTCATTATTGTTGTTGTAACGATCACGATCATTGTTTTTATTATTCTGGTTACGATCACGATGACGATTTGGTCTCGATGTTGTTGTGGTTACATTATGTTTTTCTGCTGGCAATATTTGTCCATAATCTCGTGGTGGTCGAAGATCAACGGTCGCTGCTATGACCAGAATTAATAACGGTACGATCAATAGATAATGATTATTGAACATTTTATTTTTTTTTTCCAAATTTCAGATTGAATGTAAGTCCAAAAAAATTTCGAATGTTTTTTTTCCAAAAAAAAAACGATAAAGATGCCAAGAAAAATTGACAACAATATTTTATATCTACCTATTTATATATGAACATTCGAATCACATCACCAAACATCATCACCTTTTTCAATGACTAACTGGTTTCTTTCTTTCTTTCATCACAACAGCATCTGCCATTTTTTTTTTATTGCAACAATTCCATTTATTCAATTTGTTATTTCCATCATCATCATCATCATTTATCATTATTTTTATTCATTATGACAATCTTGATCGACGTCAATAATGATGATCAAAATGTAGTCATAGCAGTGAATATTGAATGGTTCATCATTAATCATTTTTATTATTATTATCATTCAACGAATGACCATTTGGAAGAATCAATTGAAAAAAAACAAGTAAATTTTGTTTTGATTCATATATGAATGTATGTGGTTGCCAAATTCTTGTCGTCACAAGGTTAAAAATTTAACTTTTTTTTCATTTTAAATGCAACAGATGGCAGCGATCCCAACATTTTGAAGACAACAACAAAAAAAAATTTTTTTTTTCATATTTTTGACATGAATGAAAAATATTCTTCTCATTATTTTTTTCTCATGAAAAAAAACATTTGTTTTGGCATGATATATGGCCATCATATGATATACCGTATATTATATATTATATAATTGACGAAAAGTGCAAATGAAAAACAGAGACAAAAATGAATCGATCAATCGATCACGATATTAGAATTGTTAATGATCATCAATCGATTCCATTTCATTATAAATTGGATTTTTACCATTTGTTTTTTTTTGTCAATTAAATGGGTACATTTATCAACAGAAATGACAAGATTAAATCTGGCTGGTCAACGTTTTCGTGTGGGATTCAATGTTGTAAGTTTTTTTGTTTTCTGTTTTTTTTTTGCTTAATTTCATTCGTTTTGTTTTTCATTTCATTTCGAAAAAAGGGTGTACCATTTTTGCGTATGGATGGTTGGAATGAAACTAACCATTCATATGAAAATTTCGATGGAATCGATTCATGGATCATACGAATATTGGCTGATTATTATAATTTTACATTTGAACTAAGTGATTGTCATGGTCAATATGGAATGCAAATTGAAAATGGTACATGGACCGGTATAATCGGACGATTAGTACGTAATGAATTAGATATCGGTATTGGTGGTGTTTTATTATCACCAGAACGTTCGATAACGGTTGGTTTCCTGAAACCACATTGGATAACACATTATACGTATGCTACAACCAGAACCACACATGAAACGGATTTATTTACATTTTTACGTCCATTTCAAACCAATGTTTGGTATTGTTTACTTGTTTCACTTTTAATCATCTGGATTATTGATCAGATTTCCAATCATTTTATCAATAATTGTGATTTAATTGTAATCACATTATTTCTATTGATACAACAACCATATCATAAACAACAACATTTGAATATAACCAAGAAATTATGGTTAATTATAATGGCAATATCAAGTTTAATTCTTGTGAATCTTTATTCTGGTAATCTTAGTTCAATGCTCACCATACCAGAAATAATGGAAATCAATAGTATTGATAAATTGGCTAATGCATGTCAATCTGGTCAAATTATACCATTAGTATTGCAAAATAGTAATGGTCTAAAAGTTTTACAACAAAATCATCATCATTCAAATGAACAATTGATAGCTATACGAAATACATTTGAAATAGTGAAAAATTATGACGAAGGATTCAATATGATTACCAATGCATTTGTTAATGAACAAAAACCATTAGCATTATTGGGCGTTCGTGAAAGATTATTATTTGGCCATTTAAAATATGGTTATTATTTACCACCAGAAAATGATGAAACATTCTTTTTTTCATCATATTTTGCCATGGTCACCAGCGTATCGTTTGAATATCGAAAACAATTTGATATGATGTAAGTTGAAATGATTTGAATCAACAGAATGTTTTTTTTTTGATGATTTTTTTTCATAAAAAAAAATTTAGCTTATTACTACTAAAAGAATGTGGTTTCATTAATCATTGGCGGAATAGAGAAATTCATGTGGCTAAAATACAATATTGGCAATCACAAACAACAATATTATGTCAAAATGATGATGATAATAATCGTATTCAATTCATATCATATACATTGAAAGATTTTTCCATCATTTTTAAACTTCATTGGCTAGGAATGATATTGTCTATATTTATGTTGATTATAGAAATTTTCCATCAAATACAACAACAACGGTCAATAATAAAATGTGTGTGTGTGTGTGTCTGTGATGTATAATTTCCATATATAATTTTTATTTTTAATTCTTGTGAATATATATTACAATTCTCTTCCGCTCTTCTTGAAATAAATGATGATGATGATGATGATGATGATGATAATTAAATTCCGTATTTAACTGTTTGGTACATAATTATCAATGAATATATATAATTATATTCCATATATATCCAAGGTTTTTATTGATCGAATTTCTTTGAATATTGCGCACCATTCATTATCATCATCATCATCATTCAGTCATTTGTATTTTTTCTTTTTTAGTTTTTCGATATTAATGAAATTTTTGTGAAAAAGAAAAAAAAAATGTCAAGATTAAATCTTCATGATCAAACTTTTCGAATTGGATTCAATAATGTAAATATTTTTTTTTTGTTGCAGAGAAATTTTTTTTTTCATTTAAATTTTTTACTCAGCTACCCCCAATAACCAACATAAATGGATGGGATGAATCACTACAATCGTATCGACATGAATATGGTTTCGAAACGGCTATTTTGAGAATTTTAGCTGAACGTTTCAATTTTACTTATCGTTTAATTGATTGTCATGACCAATATGGTTCACGATTATCGAATGGATCATGGTCCGGATTGATTGGTCGAATGGCACGACATGTATGAATATTAATAGAATTGTGTAATAATTCGAATTCATTTGTTTTTTTTGTTTTGTTTCGTTACAGGAACTCGATTTAGGTATCGGTGGTTTCGCCATTTCATATGATCGTAAAAGTGTTGTTGATTTTCTTTATCCATATCTTTATGGCCATTATACATTTGCAATGGCTAAAATACCCATTGTAACTGATTTTGATATATTCATCAAACCATTGCAATCAACTGTATGGTCATGTTTATTGATCACATTGATCATGATATGTTTATTATATTTGGCTGCCAAACATATGATGCCTAGACATGTGAATTTAATTTTGATCAGTTTTAGTATACTATTACGGCAACCATATCATGTTCAACGTAATCATCAGATAATAAGTTCATCAGCGAAAATTTGGTTCCTCATATGGGCTATTATGAGCATGGTGCTTGTTAATGTTTATGAATCATATGTATTTTCAACATTGACCATGACAAAATCGAATGACATTGACACTATTGAAAAATTGGCAGAATCATGTCGTAAACAACAAATTTTACCATATTCAATTAATAATAGCTATGCGAATGAAGCATTTCGTCATTATAATCAACAAAGTCATATATATACGATATTTAAATATATGAAATTTTTACCAATATTTAAAGATGGTATCGATATGATTATGAATTCTGATTCAATTGCATTCATAGCTGCACGATCAAGATTGGAACTAGCACAAACAATTATTGGCAATGATAAATTATATTTACCAATCGATGGTTATGATACTACATTCTTTAATACATTGGCATCTATAGTGACAAGTTATTCGTTTCTATATCAAAATGAATTTAATCAAGAGATTTCCTATATAACTAATAGTGGTATTTTGAAAAAGTTAGAACAGCTAGAATCTTGGCGAATCACACATCAACATAAAAAACTTGATGATTCAAATCTAATCGAATCTGAACAAAATGATAATATTCATCAAATAAAGAAAATATCTTTAAAACATTTGAAAATCATATTTTTATTATATTTATTCGGAATATTTATTACTTTTTGTTCATTAATCATTGAAATTTGTGGATATTTTTTTTTATCATAATACACGACAAAAATCAAAGACAAGAAAAGTGTTTTATTTGTTAATCATTCGATCATTTAACACTTTTATCATCAACGTTATTAATACCCTCCAACAAAAAATGGATGATGATCATTCACCGCCTTTCTCTCTCTCTCTCTTTCTCTCTTTCTCTTTCGTGTTTCGTCTGTTTGTTGCACCATTATCAATTGAATGAACAATTTTGAGACTATGAAAAAAAACCAGTTATAACATGTTTAATCCAGTTAAATAAATGTTCTTCATCATCATCATTAACAACAGTAGGAGTATGTGACCATCAGAGAACTAAATAAACACAACTAAACGATCATCATCATCATTATCATTACTGTTGCCGAATACAAATCATTCCATATTCCATAGCCGAACATTTGAACAAAAAAAAAACTGATTATTACATCAGCATTATATTTTGGAGGAAAAAAAATAGTGACAATTTCCTTCGAATCAATCAAACAAACAAACAAAATACATTGCGATTGAATCAAGAAATCATGAGATTTGTTTATTCGTTTGCCGATATATAGTTTGCAAAGACATCATTGTGTGTGTGTGACGCTCCCAAATCTGGTTTCATTCCACCAACAAAAAAAAACACAAATTGAATATATAAAATCATTCATTCTACCATCATCATTATCATGATGATGATTATATAGTTGTTGGCGCCCGCGCCCAAACTCCTTTTTTTCTCTCTCTCTCTCTCATTATTTCTTCTCTCATTTTACTCATCGTCATCATCTTTCGTGTCATCCATCTTCAAATAACAACAGCGAATGAGTGTTGTTGCTCCGATTTCAAGTATTTTTTTTTTTAATTTCTTGTTCGCTTTACATTTATGGCATTCATTTGTCCCTGAGTGTTTTGATTATACTTCCGTCGTATTTCTTTTTTTTACACAGCACAACACAGCACAATTCTTCAAACTAAATAAGCCGTTCACGTGCAAAGAACAAGAAAAGAAAAGAAAATCAAACACCAATCTTTTGGTAAATAAAATTTTTTTTTCTGTTTCGTCATCTTCATCATCATCATCGTCATCATCATCATCGAAATTTATATCATAAGATTTTTTTTTCTCTCGCTAAATATTTGGTGCGTCTAGGTTAAATCCACGACAACGTAGTTGTTATTGTATTGTTTTTCATTCACATATTTAATTTTTTTTTTATTTTATTACAGTGTTGCCAACAAAAGAAAAAACAAAATATGACAAATTCACCAGATCATTCACCAGTTGATGATTCAATCGATCCGGACAAAGAGGCAAGGATGTTGTTAAATCCACCAAATGATTCGGTAAAAAAAAATGATTTCGCTTTTACAATCAAATAGTATTGTAATCTGAATTTTTATTTTTTTCGTTTTAAATCAGGTTCAATTTACACCGAATTCCAATGCACAACGTGATCCAACCAATGGACAGGTTTTATTATCACCATCTGGTTCCAGTGGTGGTGGTGCTGTGCCGAATTCCGCTATACGTAGCGGTGTTGGCATGACTAAACAAGAACTGATGAAATATGCTAACGATCCATTTTGGGTTCGTTTACGTACCTTTTTATTCATCTTATTCTGGGTAATTTGGTTCGCTATGCTTATTGGTTCAGTGATTATTGTGGCAATGGCACCTGGTTGTCCAGCTACAGCATCACTTCCATGGTGGAAAAAATCATCAATAATGGAATTATATTTGAGTGAAATACCAATAACTAATCGTAGTATTTATGTTGATCAATTGGCAGCTAAATTGGATAAAGTTGAATCACGATTATCAGAATTGGCCGAAAAAAATGTCGACACAATTATTATCGGTCCATTTGATCCGTATATATTGATGGATGAACCAAACGATAATAATTCTACTCGTGATTCAATTGGTCAACTTCGATCGAAAATCACTGCATTGGCTAAAAATGATAAAGAAATTAAAGTTATTGTTTCATTGCGATTACAACAAACACCAGAATCATTTTATTGGTATAATTGGTCCAAATCTAATCAATCCGATTATGAAGATGTATATCTTTGGTCAAGTGAAAAACCAAAAACTCAGTTCTACAAATATGATGTTGATCGACTACAATACGTTGCATTGAGTTCAAACAATAGTCCACTATTGAATTATGGTTCATCTAAAGTACGAGAATTAATTCGCGATACTATATTGTCATGGATGAAGACCAAAATTGAAGGTATTCAAAATGGTGCCGTTTGGATTCAAGATCCGGCAACCGGTGAAATGACCAAATCTAAAGAGGCTGAATTGGATATGAAACGTGCAGTGAAAACAGCCGGACAGAATAAAGTTTTTCTTATCACTGATCAACAATTGGCTGAAAGTGCATTCGAAGATGGTGAAGAAGAAGCTTCATTCGATATGGCACCGGATTCAAAATTCTGGAAAGATATACAAAAAGAATTTCAACCAGATACACAAAAAGGATTGAAAGAATTATTTGAAAAAAGATTTGCACCATATGTTGAACATGAACAACGAACAATGAGTAATGAGAATAAAACCGATGCTGATAATCTGGTAACCAGAGAAAATGTTGGTAAACATTGGCGTACATATCAGATACAGCATCCAGCCGATCCAAGTAATCGTATCAATCGTGAATGGGGTCTATCAATGGCTGAAGGTGCAGCGATTGCCATATTTATGATGCCACGTGTTACACCAGCATTACAATTTGATTTGGCAGCCATACCAGATATACAATCTGTATTGAATAAATCAAATATACCGGAAAGAATGCTAAAATTAAGACAAGATTATCCAGAAACATTTTTAGCTGGACGTACTATCCTGCCAAAAGTACAAGGATCATCATCAGTGTTTGCATTGTATCGTGGTGCTAAAAATGATAATGGCTATCTATTGTTGATTAATCAACAGACAAAACCACAAACCATATCGATTGATTCTAATGAATTACCTTATCAAGATGTGGTCATTTCTAGACGTGTCATTATGGTCAATAATGATTCAAAGACAAAAGATTCAATAATTGGTATCGATATTAATCTTAGCCAGATAAAAATGGATGCCAAACAAACATTATTGATTGAATTTAGTGTCAATTAACACGTACAAAAAATAACAACAACAACAACAACAACAACAAAAACACGTTCATAACTCATTCATAACCAAAATATGAAAAAGAAAAAAACAAATTATTAGAAAAATATCGATTTTAATTATTTAGCAAAACGATTTCAATTGTGTGAAATTTTATTTAAAATTTAAAATGAGAAATGTTTTGAAAAAATATAGAAATTAAATTGAATAAATAAATAAATATTGATGATGATTTTAAAATTTCAAATAATAAAATCTTCACCTCTAACACGATCCAATTGATTTATATTATCAACAATAGAACGGCGACGATTCTTTACGGTTGTGTCCGTTAATGATTGTACATCTGAATTTGAATGACAAAATTTAGCAATAGTACGAAATTGTTGCCGTATAAAATCGGATTCAATTACACGTGATTTAATTTGTTCAAGTTTTTCTAGAAATTTTTGATGTACCTGAAAACATCCTTCAATATTGCGGGTATCATTCTGAAAACGATACACAGTTTGTTGTATTAATTCTTTTAAACGATATTCCATTTGATAACCAAATTGAAATATAAGATTAGCCAAACGAAATCGAAAAAGATAGATATTTTTCTGCAGATCATTATAACGAAATTTTGATGATAATAGAAAATCATTACCAATTAGATATTGAAAATATCGTAACCGAAGTAGAAATTGAAACATTTCATTGAAAAGATCATTAATTTTTGCATTAAACATGAGTGTTAATGGCCAAAAATTATCAATTTCATCATGATGATCATCAACGGTAATTTTTGTTCGTTTTCTTTTTTTTTGCGATAAATCAAATGAATATCCATTATCATTAATGAAAATCGATGATGATGGTACATAATAGAATATATCGAATGAATGTATAATCCAATCGAAATCATTGTTAGTGTTGAAATAGTCTTTAAATTTTTCCGTTTGAATTGTCATTGAAATATGTGGTTCGAAAAAATCAAGACCATCATCATGATCATCATTATGTAGATATGAATGATGAATTTGTTTCATTAATGAATCCAATTCTGAAAATGAACGATGATGACGTGCCCGATGAAGATGATCTTTCAATACGGGAAACAAAAAATACATATACAGTAATGTATGGTGGACATTTTGACAGAGAAAAAAATTTGTATAATAATTAAATAGCCGTAAATAATGGTGACGAAATTTCGGCAAGAATTCCAATACAATTGGTCGACTTATTGTTTCGAATGTTTCATTCAATGCTTCATTCAATATATCGGTAATATTCAATACAGTATTTAATGGTAAACGAAATGTTTTAAACCGTCGTACATGATATTCCATCAGATTTGATTCAATATGAATTTCATATGAATCACAATCAATATCGAATATTTCGTGATCCGAATTTCGACAATTAATCTTGAGCAATCGAGACATTATTGAACGAAATAAATCCATAATTTGAATCGATGTAAATCGATCCAATGATTCAAGTCGAAGATGATTTATACGACTTACAAATGCACATTTTATAGCTTCAGCCATCAATTGTAATGATTCGAATTGAAATAAATGCAGTGATTTGAATTGTTCGTCGACGAAAAGAAAATCATGCCAAAATTTACACATTTCGGCCATCTTACAAACAGTATGATATAATTGATTTTTTGAACGAAATTTTGATTCAAATAAAAATTCATTTGATTGAATTTCTGATAAAGAATCCAATGATTTGAGCATCGTTTCTAATGATATGAACATTATCCGCAAGCAATGATCAAGCATCGTATAGGCTAAACTACGAATTCGTACATCAGGTATCGACAGACGTTTATGTATGGCATTCAATGTTTGACGACAATAATGTCGATGAAGATTTGTTTCCATTTGAAATAATGAATCGGATAATTTTGTTGATTCATCGGATTGATTCTGTTGGTCATTACGATTCATTATGATTTCCTGATGAATGGCATATAGATTTCGTATCGATAACAATAGCTGATCATTTTGTTCGGAATCTAAAAATGATTCGACCAGAATTAATCGAACATTTTTATCCGGATGAATATCAGCCAAATTGATGAAATGTTTTCGAGCTTTTAAGGTTTTCTCCATTATTTCACCAAGGATTTTACCAAGAACATTTTGATATGCAAAAAAGGTTTTACCACGAAAATATTCCGTTTCAACAAATGTAGACATACGACGATACATTGTACCGATTGGAGCAAATCTGTATAGAAAGGATTGATATGATTGTAGATTGACATTAGTCATTGAATAACATTTGGTCGGTTCAAATTGTTTTTGCTTATCATTCCAAATGAATGATTCGGATTCGAATCCAATCAACATGGATAAAATATGTTCGATGACTTCCAATTTAGTAAGCCGTCTTTGGATAAATCGTTCTTCAAGTAGATGTATACATTCGGTATGATTCATTGGTTCATGAACCATTATCCATTCTGATAGATATGGATTGATTCTTTGTTCGATCGACATGATTAATGATGAAATTGAAATTTATTTATTCAACAAGTGATTTTTTATTAAACACAAAGTTTCAGGCTTGTTCATCACAAATTTGAACTTTAATTATAAGAATTGATGTTGTCAAATCATTTATTGATTTCATCAGATTCATGGGCCAATTTTATGTTGGTTGAATTAAAATCAAAAAAAAAAAAAAAATAAATAAAAATAAAAAATTCAAACAAAATTAACGGCATTGTCGGTGCCTTTCATAGATAACAGTACAGAAAGAGAACAAGAGGGTGTGTTTTTTTAATATACGATATTTTCATGCTACTACAAACAACTTGTGAGCGCATTCATTTTGTTGTAGCGGTATAAAGCCATAAAGCTACGTTGTTTTGATGAGTCAAAATTGCGTCGTTTTTTTTTGTTGTTGTTGTTTTGTTGGCTGTCGGCATTTTTTTTTTGTCGAAAAATTTAATAATCATATCATCAATAATTACCGTCCATAATCATTTCCACCGGAAATATTCATTGATAAATTACAGCCAACAAATTATAACCATAATGTAAGTATATAGATTCATTCCAAGGATAAATATTTTCTCCAATTTGTTACATTTAATGTACCCATGTGTGTGTGTGATGTGTCGAATTGTTCGAATTTTATCATTTGGATTTGGTTTGTCATTATTATCTAATTAGATTTTTTTTTGGTCATTTCTTTAATTAGGTTTTCGACATTAAAGTGACCTTTTTATTTATTTGAAGTAATGATAACAAACTTCAAAAAACTGACGAAATGCAATACAAAATCGAAGAATTGAATTGACCATCACCACCACTCAGTAGCCAATAATAGGCTTTTTGTTGTGATTTCGAATTTTCGATTTCTCAATTTTTGTTTTCTTCATCGTTATTGTTGATCAATTCGAAAAAAAAAAATCATAAAGGAAAAGAAGCTATAAGGAATTTCGTTTTCGTTTTTTTTTTTGGTTTGTTGGTGTGTGGTATGTGTGAGTGTTTATGTATGTTGCTGTTGATTAGTTGCTGAATTCTATGTGATTTTTTTGTTTTGTATTTGTGGATTATCCTGTCTTGCTGCTGTTGTAATTTTCAATCAGAATTTCTTTTTCTAAATTCTGTTTATTATTTTGTTTGTGTTTTTGTCCTTTTCAATATCGAATTTATTGTCATCTTAATTATATTGATTTGTGATAATCATCTTTGATCGTCTATCTGTCTGTCTGGATTTGATAAACCAATCAATTCATTTATCTAAAACCTTGAAGATTGTTTTTGCTTTTGAAAATTGTCAATTCAACAAATGAGATATGTCGTCTAAATTTCATTTTGTTCTAGATAATCAACTACCATCATCATCGTCATCGTCACTGTTACAGAATCATCAGCATCAACAATTGCCGCCATTACAAATGCATCATCAACATCAACTACACCATCATCATCATCATCCACATCAAGCGGCCGTATCATCGACATTGAATCGGCAAAAATATCAACAGCAGCAGCAGCAAGGACATTATCCACATCAGCAACAACAACAAGTCAAATATGGTCATCAACAACAACAACAATTTCATTCGACATTTGAATCATTTTTACATCTACCAATTTCACCACCAGCAGCAGCTATTTCACAACAACAACCATTAAGTCATCATAAACATCATCACCATTCACAAATGGCTCCATCAAGAATGATTAGTGAAAATGATTTTCGATCTGGTTCAAATAATCAACAATCTTTATTGTCGTTGTCTGAATCGGGTGATCAAGATGAACAATCATCTTGTGGATATGGGCCTATGATTGAAAACGATGATCTTGATTATAATGATGATGGAGATGGCGATGGTGGTGATAACGATGATAATGAACGTTCGAATAGCCATTATAATTCATCATGGATATTTCGTGAAGATTTTATCATCAATCATACACCATCAAGGCGACATGGTATTAGTTATACGGACGAGATTGAATATCGACGTAAAGGAACAAAATTTATAAGAGATTTGACGAAATTGTTGAAAATGAAACCTATCTGTAAAGAAACGGCATATGTCTACTTTCATCGTTTTTTTATGTTACGATCATTTAGGCAATATGATCCTATACGTATTGCTATGGCATCATTATATTTTGCCTGTAAATATGAAGATCATCCGTTGCCGAAAGATCATCTTATACAGGTATCATATTTGTTGATTAATAATTATGTCAACAAACAGCAGCCATCACATAAATTGAATAAAGATGATAAGGTATGTTTTTTGACATTGATTGGTTGTTGTTTTTGTTTTGTTAATTTTTTTCAATTATGATAATCTTTAGGAATATATTGAATACTGTGATCGATTAATATTGGACGAAAATTTGATGATACAATTATTAGGATTTGATAATTTACGTGTAACACATTTTCAAGTGTTGGTGGTTGAAAGTTATTCACGTAATCCAATTGCCGGCACTACACAAGAATTATACACTGCAGCATATCAGATTGCTTCAGAATTGAATCGATTATCTACCCTATGTCTGGAATATACGGCACCATTTTTGGCTGCTGTATCAATCTATTTGGCTGCTTGCTACAAAACGATAAGGGTGAGAAAATTCTAGCTAAATAATTTAGAATTTTCCAATTTTATTCTTTTCGTTTGTGTTTGCCATTTTTTTCTGACCATTCCCATAATATGGATCAAATGATTATTTTAGCTTCCGGATGATTGGTGTCAAACTATCATTACGGATATGAAAAATCCTGTTGAAATGAAAAAAATGGTGATACAAATTGGTGAAAAATATCGTGAACCATTATCATCATCACAATTGATACAGAAAATTTTATCCGAAGAATATCTACGTCTTCATAGATCACCGCCGGGTGTAATGAAAAAATCTTCGGACCAAAAATCCAATTCGTCCACTAATGATCAACAGAAACAACAGCATCCTGCATTAGGAGCATTATTGATGACAAATTTTTCACCTGATAGTGCATATTCAAGTTCTAGTTCAACGGCTGCTGCTTATTCGCCGGCCGAACAACAGCAGCAGCATCAACAACAACAACAACCGGTGAATCCTACTCCTACATCAAACATGTCTGGTGATCGAAAATCTCAGCTACAGGTAATTGATATTGATCTTTTTTTAATTCCGATTCTGATCTTTGATTTTCATAAATAAATAGATGAATCATTCAACGGCTGGTGGAAGAAATTTCAGATCAATGGTGAATCCGATTTCTGTTGGTTCACAATCTCAACAACAACAACAACAGACAAGATATTCGATGGCCAATAATAGCAACAACAATTACCAAAGTAATAATATGAATCAACAACAAACGAATAAAAAACGTAGTTCTACTGCTAACGCATTGAACAACAACAATCATGTTATTATGAGTAATAATAATAATGGTCACATCAGTAATTTTGCTCAACAACAACAACAAAACATTGATTTTTTAAACATCCAAAACAACAACAACTCGTTAATAAATAGGCATAATTTGTTGAATCAACATTATCGATCATTAATTAGTGGTAATATAAATAATAACAACAATAATAATCAATTATCTACAAGAAATCTGCAACAACAAATGAGTAGTAATAAGAAATTCAAATCAAATCATTCAATGGAAACAACAAATTCTAATGAATATTACAATCGTCACAATAATAATCGTCATAATAATAATAATAATAATCATCATCATCAGCAACAAATGTTACATCAACAACAAGCAGATGCTGCCTATGCGATACAACAACAATTGGGTTTAATGTTTCAACATTCAAATGCGAATGGTGGTGGTGGTGTTGGTGGCAATAATATTCCAATTGTAACTGGTTCATCATCATCATTTCAGCAACAACATCATCGAAAAAATTTGTGATATAATTAAAAAAAAACATGTTTTCATTTCATTCATTCATTCATATTTGATATTTCTCTCTCTATGATTATTTTTTAATTTTCACGCACACACACACACAACATCATCAATATCATATTCATCTGATATAATTTGCTGATGTGACGATTAATCTCGAAAATTTCATCTGTTTTATGTGTGTGATCGTTGTGTTACTATTGTTAAATATGAAAAAAAATTCTCCATTCGTCATTTTTTTTTCATCGTTATTGATCGTCAATCATCAATTATGCAACAATCATCGATTTGCATCTGATTTGACTTTATTTTTTTTTTCTTCATTGTCTAACCGAATAATTTGATATAAATATTAAATAATCGATGCTATTCGATTTTTGTAATTCGTGTTTGTATATGTGTGTGTGTGTGTGCATGGGTGTACAATAACATCTAAACACCAATGTATGACCTAATCTGGAGGAAGAAAACAGCCAAAATCTGTTTTGAATGAAATATAAATATATTTTTGTTTGTGATTCAAATTAATCAATTTTCATTTTATCATCAATCATGATTGTGATTTCTTAAATTTCTTTATCAATCAATCAATTATAAACTTAAAAAAATTGTCCACCAAAAAAAAAAAAAAAATAAAATTAAAAAAAAATAGAAAACAAAGAAAAACAAACAACACATTGATCATCCATCACATACATCCCTCTTAATAAAGTTGAATAATCGAATCATTTGATTTTTTTCTTCTGTCCTTTATCATCATCATCAGTATATCAATTTTCCGTTGTATAAATCATATAATATGTGATAGTGGTTTTTTTTTCTTTTGTCGAATTTTAATCTCATTTTTTTTGTTGTTATTTTAAATATTTCCTTTCTCTTTCACAACAACAACAACAACAAAATTGAAATCATACACCCACACACACACACACCAACATGACAGTTAAATTGATGAAATTGAAGTAAAAAAAAAATTTGTTCGATGAGAGGTGATAATGATGATGATGATCTAGGAGTTGTTTAGTGTTTTAACTTTATTTTCTCCCCCGCCCCCCCCCAAAAAAAACAATGATTAGGATTTTCAAATTTTTCATTCCATTTTCCATTTGTGTGTGTGTCTGCTGTCCTTCAAAAAAAACTATTTTTTTTCTCATCGATCATCGTGGTATATTATTATTATTATTATTATTATTTAATTAATTTGATTCATTTTGATGATTTTCACACTTTCCATTTTTTTTCATTTTTTTTTTTGATCATTCATGCTCATCACACAAATCATATATACATATAAAACAAAAAGAAAACCTTAACAAAAAAAAAAATCTCATTTCATTTTTCATTTGTCATTTTTTTTTTGAAATGATCAAATAAAAAAAAATGTTTCATTCTTTCTTGTTGCCTAATTTTTCTTTTATATTGATTGATGATGATTATGACGATGAATGAATGTGGAGAAAATTGGTAATTTATCAATCGAATTGTAAATGTCTCATGATCGATCGATCGTTTGAATTTGATGATAGACAGTGGCTGGTTTACAGTATTTCGAATGTTTTCTTTACACATCAACGAAAATTTTTTATTGTTGCTGTTGTTGTTGTTGTTGTTGTCTGGCAAATCATTTCAAAGTCGTAGTTGATTTGTTGAAAGTGTGAAATTGTTTTTTTTTTACCACCCAACAACAAAAATGTCGGCCGATTTAAGTGGTAAGTCCGGATGGAATTTAATTGATCTGATCAATTGATTGATTATACTATCGGTGTGTGTGTGTCTGTGTGGTAATGGTAAAGCAATGCGAAAAGAATATTCTGATCGACGTCGAATTCTCGCCGAAAAGGATATAATTAATGATCCATTTGAATTATTTCATCATTGGTTTGAGGTGGCCAAACAAAAAGCACCAGATGATAAATGGACTGAAACGAATGCCGTATGTTTATCAACGGCTACAAAGTTTGTTTAACTGAATGATTGAATGTTTGTTTGTTTATATTATTATTATTATCATTTTTTTCGTTTACATCAAGAGATGGTCGACCATCATCAAGAATGGTTTTGCTAAAAGGTTACGATCCAATAAATGGTTTCACCATTTTTACAAATTATGAAAGTCGTAAAGGAATGGAAATTGTAAGTACAATGAGAAATATGTCCAGGTGTATATAGTGAATGATGATTTGATTTTTTTACAGCGACAAAATTCACATGTTGCATTACTATTCTATTGGAATTATCTTTCACGTCAAATACGGATTGAAGGTTGTGCACGAAAATCATCGCCAGAAGAATCGGATAAATATTTTCATTCAAGACCAAGAATTTCACAGATTAGTGCTCGTGTATCCGAACAATCACGTCCAATTGATTCACGTGAAACATTGATACAAAGACAACAAGAAGAGGTGAAAAAATTCGGCGACAATATCGTCATTCCTAGACCAGATTTTTGGGGCGGTTTCCATATACAACCAGAACGATTTGAATTCTGGCAAGGTCAAAGTGATCGTACACATGATCGATTCATTTTTGAATTGGATCCAATCGAACGAAAATGGCAACAATATTATCGAATTCAACCGTAACTTTTAATTGAATTGAATTTTAATTTCAACTCAAAACTCATTTTGAATAAATAAATTTTTTTTTTCATTTCTGTTTTTGTTTTTGTTTTGCAAAAATTTTTTGTTCGGATACGATTTGTATTACTGTGATCCGTTCAGATCTAAATAGCCGCGTTATACGCACATGAGAAGAACACACATGTGACCCACACAATCATTTGTGATCTCACAAATTCGAATTGTTTTTGTTTTCAACGAAATGATTCGTAATGTACAGAAATTAAAATCTTTGCAAAACATTTTTCCATTACATGATGAAATATCCTATTGTTTTGCTTATGGTTCGGCTGTATTTGATCAAAGTATTCAAAATGGCAACACGGTCAATAATACACCGTCACCACCATTGCCATCATCGAAATCTCGAATGGTCGATTTAGTTTTAGCTGTTGATGATCCAATCAGATGGCATCGAGCTAATATGTCGAAAAATTGGTCACATTATTCTGGTTTACGTTATTTTGGTCCAAAAAACGTTGCAAATATACAACGGAAATTTGCTGCAAAAATCTACTACAATACATTGGTTCCAATCGAATCGGATCTATTCATTAAATATGGTATAATTTCTACTGAAGATTTTCTCAACGATCTACTGGATTGGGAAACTCTTTATCTAAGTGGTCGATTACATAAACCAATATTGGTTCTACATGAAAATATCAAATCAAATGATGAACAAGATTTTTCCGTTCGTAATCTATACAATGCTATTGAATTGAATCGTCATAGTGCATTGCATGCTGCATTACTTTTGTTGCCAGAAAAATTTACCGAAAAACAGCTTTATATGACTATTGCTAATCTAAGTTATTCCGGTGATTTTCGTATGTGGTTTGGTGAAGATCGTTCAAAAGTGGAAAAAATTGTATGGCCACAAATGGAACGATTTCGTCATATTTATCAACCATTAATTCAATGTGATCGTTTTAAAAATCTATTACGATGCTCAGAACATCAACCAAATGATTTGGATTGGAATTTTGAACAAAATTATTCAAATAATTCTATTCAATGGCATTTGAATTTATTACCAAAAACAGTTCAATTATATATTGGTCAAAAATGGTTGGCTGAAAATACGCTTCGAAAATATACAAGAAATCGATGGCATACACGAAAAATTGTACATCAATTTGATATCGAAGATTTAATGCATTCGGTTGCATCTGATTTAGAATATCGTCGTTATGTAGAACGTGCAATACAATGGATTGTATTTAGATCATCTGCAACACAAACGATAAAAGGTTTTTTCACTGCTGGCCCAACCAAATCGATTGTTTATAGTTGGGAGAAAATTGTAAAAATGTTTAAAAGTTTACCATCATCATCATCATCAACCTAATCCAATCAAATCTCTTGACGAATCTGATTAGTGATTGATTTGATTGAATTTCGGATTAAAAAGATTCAAGTCTGTTTACTATATATATATCAAATCGAATGTTTGATCCGAATTCATCGTACGTCTGCGCCATTTTCACATATACATCATTGACTGATTTTTTTTTCATTTTTGTTGAGGTGTATCCCGAGATTAATTGATGATGCTGGTGATGATGATTGTAATAGTTGAAATTGGAATTGGATGAAATGAATGGAAATTTTTTTTTTTTTGATATTTGATTATAAATCGATCAAAAACAACAACAACAACAACAATGGCTTTTAATTTTGAACCATTTGGAATGATTTGTTTTGCATTTTTTTACGGTCTAATCGGTTATGTAGATTTTGTTTACATTTTTTACATTGTTCCATATTCATATTTCAGGTAATTTCAGGTCATGTTTTGTTTTATTTTAAATAATAAAAAAAAAAATTTCGAAAATTTTTTTTTCTTCCACTTCCCATGTCCATCTGTCAGTATTATACCTTATGTATCATTAATTGGTATTTATCAAATATGCCTTTTTATGATTATCTGGTCACATTTAATGTGTGTATTTTCCGATGCTGGACGTATTGATCGCCAACGTCGTAGTCGTCGTGGCCGTCAACAACAACAACAACAACATTGTCGTCAAACATCGGTGAAACGATTACCATCTGATCATCAATCGTTTCCGGTCGTTACTACAATGACGAATGATTGTTCGATTGATCTAGTAGTAAATGGTGATCATAATCATCAACAACAACAACAACAACAATCACAAAATTTTGGTGAAATTGATTGTAAGTTTTCGAGAGAACAAAAAAATGTTTTGATAATTAAATTTGCAATTTTTTGCTCTCTTCTTTCAGACATTATCGATCCAACATCGATTGATTTCAATGGACAAATGTATCCAGTGGCGGAAAATTTTGAAAATATTCAGCCAAATTATATGTACGAATTAGATTGGACATATTGTAAACATTGCCATCATTATCGGCCACCCGGTGCACATCATTGTCATATATGTCGTCATTGTATATTACGTATGGATCATCATTGTCCATGGATCAATAATTGTGTTGGCCAATATAATCAAAAATATTTTCTACAATTCACATCATATGCCTGTAAGTATCGAGGTTGTTGTTGTTTCATTTTTGATTCATTTAATATGATTTTTTTTTGTTTGAACTAAATAGTCATTGGTTGTCTCTATACAGTTGGATCGATCATTTTTTCATTAATACTAATGCCTCCTGGTATTCCAATTCGAATGTATGTTTTTTTTTTTTAATTTTGTTTTGAAATGTTTCAAATGTAGTAGTTTCACAAACACACACATTATTTCCATAGTGTACACATTGGTCTAATCACATTGGCATCATTTGTATTGGGAATATTTTCCATAGCCGTATTCTTTGATCAATTACAAAATATTTTCAATAATAATTCATCATCAGGCAATGGTATAAATTATCGTGATTATTATGCATCACGAAGAATGGATAATAATTTCGATAATAATACAGCCACCACAAGAATGACATCATTACAGCCAATATCAAAAAATCGTTCGATTATTTTACGCGAAATGTTTGGTAATATTCCCAAGATTCTTTGGCTTTTACCTTATCCATTCAAATCATCCACAATGGCAATGACAACCGTAACAAATTCATGATGAAGAATGATGATTTTCGATAATAATGGCTAGGATTTAGAAGACGATACTATCGATAATTTTTATGACTAACACATATGTTGATCAACAAAACACACACACTGTTTTATATTTCTCCATATCGGTATTGTTTAAAAACATTCGATCGATTGAATCATCATGTCCGAAGAATGGAAAACACTTTCATTAACATTGGTAGTTTATCCAAAAGGTAATTAATCGATAATTTCATTAATCATTTCATTTATTTATTGATTAATATCATTTACAGGTGATTTGTATGGAAATTTTCTAGCCTTTGTATCATTACTACCATTTGCCATTATTATTGCATTTTTTACATTGACCATTTTTGTCCGTGACATTCATGTGGTTTGTAATTTTGATTGAATTAAATTATTCCAATTTGATTTTATTATTTTTTTTTTGCTACAGATTTTATTCTTTATTGGGCAACTAATTAATGAAGCAATCAATTATTTACTCAAAAATCATGTACAAGCCGATAGACCAGCGAATAAATTTCGTGATCAATTTACTTCATCGGGATCATCATCATCATCATCATATGGATGGCCATCAAGTCATTGTCAATTTATGGCATTCTTTGTTACTTATTCATCATTTTGTGTTTGTTTTCGTCTTAGCCGTTTGAAACCATATTGGTTCTGTTTTATGCTCATTTGTATTGATCTGATTAGCTTTGCATTTGTATTCCATTCAAGGTAATGGTTATGATTTCAAATTGGTTGATTGATTTTTGTAATGAAATTTTCACATTTTTTGTTATAGAACATATCTATTATATCATCATGTACATCAATGTATTCATGGTGCAATGATTGGCACTATTATGGCCATCATTTGGTATGCTTTGGTGCAATTTATTTTCGAACCAATCATTCATCATTATGTGATGAATAGGTAAATCGATTATTGATTTTTACAACTTATCTAATTTATCAAAATTTTTTTTTCCATAGCTCAATTAATCAATTTTTTGGATTATGTTCGATTTATTTACCTTTGGATGATGGCCAACAAAAACATTATAAATATCGTTGAATTTTCTATATCCACAAAGGGAGAGATGTGTATACAACTCTATACTATTATATAGTTGAATTCCAAATTTGTATTTACGATAAAAAAAAAGAATTTTGTTAATTAAAATGAATATATAAATTTTTTTTTTTCATTAAAAATTATTCATACTTTAATATTGAATAAAATTTGATCACGTGATCACCAATCTGGTCATCATAAACCGATATACCATACAATTTTGTATTGGTTCAATAGACTCCTCCTTCATGACAAATCGAAAGGAAATGTTTTGGTAGAAAATATAACTGTCATTCATGATATTATTATTATTATCATTAACAAATTTATGACAGCAACAATAACAACGACAAACCACCACCGAACCAAAGATTTTATTGAAAAAGTTTCGATTCTCAACAACGAAAAAAAAATTGATTAAAATGGATTCAAATTTATCCATAGGTAAAGATAATAGTGGTGCTGGTGGTGGTGGTAATAGTCTCATAAAATTTGCCATACAACTTCATCCCGAACTAAAAGATGAGAATAAATCATCGGATAAGGTATTATCGTAGTCACGATCACGAAATGTAATAATATTGTTAACGATTATTTTACGATTTAGTTAAATTGGTTTCTATATCAACTGCCAAAAGGTCAAAAAACATCTATTCAATCAATCATTGATTATAGCCGAGAATTCTGGAATCTTGATCCGAAAAAAGAATATTCACTTATCATGACATTGGATGAAACGCAACATTTGTTCCGATTTATCACTGAAGAACATCAATATCGTTCATGTTTTACACAAGGTGCCGTTATTGAACTATATTATTCAGTTCGTTATGTTGTATCGAAATTATTGGAAGAATTTCAACAATCATTACGTGAATGGACATGTCAAGATCGTTTGCCATTATTGAAGAAAATTTGTGTTTATGCATCAGATCAAGCGTTTGTGGCCGAATTCGATGAACAAAAAGGATTTCAATTGCTTATTACATCGTTTGTAGCAAATAAATTCAATGAATTTGAATTACACTACATTCTGGATATCATTGCCAAAATTATGGAACATGATATAATACGTTGGTTTGGACAGACTGCTGTAATCGAAAAAAATTTCATCGAACGTATTATTGAATTGATTTCTAGTAATAGATTTATGATTTTAGTTCAACCATCTCAGCAACAACAACAACAACAATCCAATCATTTATCAATGTCGGCACCAATGATACCAGATGCTGAACGTCGAATTCTCATTCTATCATTGAGTATATTGGAATCAGCCATTTTAAATGCGGCTAAATTATTTCTGCCCATTATTCGTGAACAATTACCGATAAAAAAATTATCACTTTTATTGGAACATGAAAAATATCCGGATATTCAACAAAATGTATTGGCTTTAATCAATGCTATTATTCAGAATCTGGATCCATCTAAACGGCGTGATCAATTTCGAATATTCAAAGAAACTATACTTCGTTATGTTACGTAAGTTATTCGTGTCATATTTGTTTGATAAAAATTTCTAAATTTTTTTCAAAAAATTTCATAATAGTGATAATGGAAGTGAAATTACACATCAATTATATGTATTGCAAACATTATTACTTCGTTCATATGATGAACAATTAACTAAAGTTGCTACACCAGAACAAACGAATGAAAAATGGCGTGAAATACGTCGAAATTATGATAGTGAAATGGATAATTTAATTAAGAATCAATTCAATACAAACAGTACAACGACAACGACAACGGCAAATCAATCTTCCAATACGAGCACCGGTAGTGGTTTGAATCGTTCAAATTCAACAGTATCAAATAAATCAAATACATTTAATGATACACTTCTTATGCTTAATAACAATGAAACTATTGATAGATTCGGGCTATTACCATCCAAACCGAATGGTTCGCCAGCTACACCAGCCGAAATTTTTATTGATCCACCCGGATTATGGATACTAAATCTTCTTTGCTATTATTCGGGCAAACACAATGAATCATTTGTTCGTTTTATAATGGCCAATCAATCATCATCCGGTGAAACTCGGCCATATGATTGTCCATTGATTATTGCATCATTTCGAATACTTTCATTGATTGTTAAACTGTTGGGCATTGGAAAACCACCACGTGATGAAGGACATGAATTTTATCCAATGTTATTGAAACATGAAGAACCATTAGAAGAATTTTTCAGCATTGGATTATCATTATTCAATCGAACATGGCATGAAATTCATGCTACTTTCAATGATCTAGATATAGCGTGTGATTTTTTAGCAGAAAAATTTCACAAAATTCTTGCCAATCCAAATGCTACAGTTTCTTTTGAAAATTTCCAAAAAGAATTATCCAAAATAAGTTATACAGAAATATCACATCGTTGGCGTGAAGAACGTTTGAAACGTGAACAACGTAAAGAAGAAATGCCTGCAATTCAAGAATTGAAACGATTATTATTGCCTGAAATGACCACTATAGTACGACAAAATCGTCTAAATTATCTTGTTCGTGGTACAAGATTTGATAAATACACTGCCAAAGGTATGTAGGAAAAAAAACTGAATCAGTTTCTTTTATTTTCATCATTTTCATATAGGTCAACGATTAAAGGATAAATTCTGGTATTGTCGTCTATCACCAAATCATAAAACATTATTGTATGGTGATGTGGATGAAGATTGTAAAAATCTAGATGAAAAACTTACTTCTAAATTTGACATTGCTGATGCTGGACGTTTGGTTGTGGGTAAAGAATGTCCACATATGCGTGATTCAAAAGGTAAAAAAACCACCATGTCATTGGCATTTGCACTTATACCACGTGATGATGATTCAATCAATGGACAACAACCACAACCATTATGTTTTGTTGCTGGAAAACCAGAAATATTTGATTATTGGATTGATGGCCTGAATTCATTACTACAACAAGATATGACAAGTAATGAAACGAAAAAAGATGTTGAAATGTTATTAGATTTAGATGTTAAACTTCGATTGCTTGATATTGAAGGCCTAAATATACCGGATCAAGCACCAGAATTGCCACCATCACCACCAGATTATGATTTTGAATATCGACCACAACATCATACTAGTTTGGCATCCATTTGATCGATCGTGGAAGTGGAATTAATTTGAAATTATTATCATTGCAATAATTATCTATTATTTCATTTTATAATTAATTTTTTTATAACCATTTATTATTTACAAGCATCATTTTTTATATACTGCAGATTATTTTTCAAAAAAAAGTTTTATTTATAAAAAAAAATTTCAAAATTCAAGTTATATCTATTCAGTTGAAATAGTCGTTTGGTCATGATTTTTTTTTTAATTTCTGAACGATATGGCTATCGGTGAATTAATCGGATCGCTCCAGAATAATCCTTATTTTGGCGCCGGTTTCGGTCTAGTAGGTTTGACGGCAGCTTTAGCTGCTGGTCGTAAAGCTGCTATTATTGCTTGGGCCGGTGTTCGACGTTATGCATTCGTTACATGTGAAGTTAATTCTAAAGGTTTGATATTGATTCACTATTTTTTTTTTTGTTTGTTTATTACTAAGCTGATTTTTTTCTGGAAAAAAAATCTTAATTAGATAAAAGTTATCAATGGATTTTGGAATGGATCACAAGACAATCATATCGAACACAACATGTTTCAATGTGTACAGAATTTTATGAAGATGAAGCTGGCAGAATTTCCACACGTTTTGCATATATTCCATCACCGGGTATACATTTTTTTCGTTATCGTGGTGCAATATTTCGCTGTGAACGTGTACGTGAACAAATGGATGCTTTGGCCGGTCGACCATATGAAGTGGTTACGTTGACCACTTTAGGTCGTGATAAATCTATATTCAGTTATATATTTGATGAAGCACGAACAATTGCATTGGCTGAAGCTGCAAATAAAACGGCCACATATGTACCGTTTGGACATGAATGGAGAGTTTTCGGACAGGCACGTTCAAAACGACCGATTGATTCAGTCATACTTGATGATGGTGTAGCCGAAACACTAGTGAATGATGTGGAAAGATTTTTATCATCAGCTGAATGGTATCATAAACGTGGTATACCATATCGTCGTGGTTACCTATTGCATGGACCACCTGGATCTGGAAAATCTTCATTCATATTTGCATTGGCCGGCCATCTTAATTATTCAATTTGTGTACTTAATCTATCCGATCCATCATTAACCGATGATCGTCTTTTACATCTAGTCAATACAGCACCAAAAGATTCGCTTGTATTACTCGAAGATATTGATTGTTCAGTACGGCCACGAACAGATGATGGACATCCAGAACGCTGGGAAGGCCTATCACGTGTTACATATTCTGGCCTTTTAAATACATTAGACGGTGTAGTTGGATCAGATGCCCGTATACTAATGATGACTACAAATCATTTGAAATTATTGGACGATACATTAACTAGGCCTGGCCGTGTTGATGTTAAAATGCTCATCGATGATGCTAGTGACCGACAATTAAAGCGAGCCTTTTTAAGATTTTTTCCTACAACTTCATCAAGTGATGGTGATGAATTTGTTCGCCATGTTCGCCGTACATATCCACGGCCAATTTCAATGGCCCGAATTCAGGCACATTTTCTACTAAATCGTGATGATCCAAAATCTGCACTTGAACAACCGATTCAATAATTATTTTTTTAAATTTTATTTTACAATTATAAATATAAGCAAAAAATTAAGAAAAAAAAAATATATCGATGATGATTAGAAACATTGTATACAAAATGTATTCGATGAATTGAGAGCAGAAAAAAAGAATGTCGACAATCTTAATAAGGACGATCTCTACGATCACGTCGATCACCGAAATGATCACGATCACCATTATAACGAGAACGTGCTGAAGATCCGCCACCACCACCACCAAGTGGTATCCGATCTGAACGAGATCGATCATGATCAGATTCGCGTGTTGGACCATTGCCACTAGAAATGGCTACATCGAGAAAATCGCCAATCTGAAATCGTGATTGTGCCAATGTTTTCATATCATCTGGTTCTTTTCGTCCATTAATTGTCATGCCGATCTCTCGAATTCGATACATTGGATTACGTGCATCAGGAAATACTAGAGCAAATTCGAATCGTGTACCAGGTTTTCGTGCATCTTGGTTTACTTCTTTGACCAGGCCGGTTAATTCTTTCAATGTTGCATCCATCCATGTATAGATCTGTACCTCTTTACTCGGTACATTACCACGACTATATTCGGAAAGATGATAATGTCTACCGCTTGTATTTATGAACACACGCAATAATAATGGACATTTCTTTATTATGGGAGAAATTTTTTTTTTTTTTTTAGTCAAATTCATTTGAATATACATTATAAAACATACCTTTTCACGATCAACATTATCTTCATTGTTAGCCATAGGACCTGATCGAGCAGATTGATTAGCTACCATCGATGACATTGTCTATTTTTATATTATGATTAATTAATTATAAATTCGAACTGACAAAAAACTATTAAATTACAGTATATCAGCCGGTAAAGATTATAAAAGATGTTGAATAGCCAAAAAAAAAATTTCTATCGATAGTGTTGTCCATTACCCTAATATTTCATTTGGCATACATTTAATACCGTATATTCACAATTTTTAAATGCAATACACATTCACAATCTGTTTGTTGTACATATGTTTATGAAATGCTCATATTCATGCATGTAAAAAAAACTGAGAAAAATAGGGTTACTACTACGTTCTAGCGAGCGCGCGCGTTCTTCATTCGTCATACTGAGAATTGATGATGATGATGATGATGATCGGCATTAACTTGTTACAACCACACCACTACTACAAATAATTCACAACAATTATCAATGCCGTTAGCTTTGCAATGAGTTGATATATCAACATCTATCTGTGTATGTGTTGTGTGTTGTTGTTGTATCCATTCATTTATGTGTCCAAAAAAAAAAAAAAAAAATAAGCGATAATGCTCTCAACTGTGAGCCATACATCCTCGTCTCCATCTCGTGTCTTTCGACACTATCCGACTGTGTTTCAATTTTTCTTTGCGTTGGCTTTTATCGTTATTTTTGTACTTTTGATTGAAACAAAATTATTATCATTGGACCAAATAAAAGAAATAACGGCTAAATATCAATTTATCGATACAATTTAATAATTATAATTAATCAATTGAACCCGGTAATTGATATTTGCATAACGTCTATAAAGTGTTATCCAATTCTATTTTGGTATGATTTTTTTTAGATGGAAAAAGTTTCTGAAATATCAAATTTTCACAATATTTGTTTCATTAATTAAAAGTTTTTCTATTTTTCATTCAGGTAGAATTCTTCAACGTGAACAAAACAAAAAGAAAAAAATGTTGGAACAAAGTCCGGGTAATTTTGGAAACGCCCGTGTACCATATGATTGGTATCAAACAACATCGCATGTAATCATAACGATTCGAATAGCAAATCTTAAAGAGAATGATGTAAAAGTCACAATTATTAATGATGCACTTGATGTCATGTGTCAATTATTGGATGGTAGACAATTTCGTATGCATTTTAATCTATACAAAACGGTTGTCGTACCGGATAGTAATTGGGCAGTGGATACATCGAAATTGGTAATCAATTTGAAAAAAGCTGATCGTAAACGATGGCATAGTTTGGAAATAATACCAGATAAAAATGGTAATCGACCTAAATCATTTATTGGTATTGTATCATTACATGATGCAAAGAATGAGCTTAACAATTTATTGTCGGCTGCTGAATTTGAATCGAAAGAAAATAGTACAGAAGCCATAACAATCACTCAGACACGTACGAATAATCCAAATCATCCAGAAGCATCGATAATAGAACCAATATCATTGGATTATAATTGGTATCAAGATGATAAATATGTCAATATTGTTATACATGTACCGAACATTAAATTGATGGAGAATCGTTCATTTTTATTTTATGAAGATGATATCAATATTATATTGACAGATAATTCATTGAATTGGATATGTAATCTACCGACAGCCATAACGAATGTTACATTTAAATTGTATAAGGAAATTAATTCCAATGAATCAAGATATGAAATCAGTCCTTGTAGATCAAAGATTGAGATTAAACTACGAAAATTGGTAGATGGTTTTTGGCCATCATTTGTAATTCAACAGAATGATAATGATGATGAAACAAATGATGATAATCATGAAAATAATGATGATGTAGTAGTGGAAGAAGAAACGAATAATGATGATAATGATGGTGAAAAAGAATCGAATGAAACAACACAAAAACGAAAGCAACATGAAGAACAAGAAAAATCTATTGATGATGAAAATAATGATGTCGCTAAAGTCGATAACGACAATGATGATGATGGTGGTGATGATGATGATAATTTGAAACCAATAAAAATTGCACGAATCGATACAGAGAAAGAATCAACCACAACAACAACAGCAAATTCAGAATCAACAATTGAAAAACAACAACAACAACAACAATCGAAAGAATTGACAAATCAAAAAAATGAAACAATTCTAAATGCTGGTGATGATAATGATAATAGTAATAAAAGTGGTAAACCAACAATTATCAATATAACCGCTAGTAATATAAATGATGATGAACAATTGACTGAAGCTTAGTCAGAAAACATGTCATATTGGAATGTGGTGAATGAAAAAACAAAAACAGAATCTACACACTTTGGTACAAATTTTTTTTTCTTTTTTTTTTGTTTCAAAAAATCATTTTATCTCTCATATTAATAATATAATACAACAACACCAACCAGAAGAAGAAGACATAGCCAGATGACATAGTCGTCAATATATAAATTGATTGATTGATTTAAATGAAATGTGTATTTTATCGAGGTTTCAAATCACCATCACCATCATCATCATCATCTTTACATACATCAAACAAGCACACACACACACACACATACACAGTAAAGTTGTGAAATTTGTAAAACATTTCTTTATTTTGATTTGGATTTTTTCTTAATAATTGATAAAATGTGTAAAATTTCATTTTATTTTCATTGAACAAAAAAAAAATTTTAAAAAGTTTTTGATTAATTTTCAATTTTTTCTTTCTGGTTATTGTCAACCCATTACATGCATTCATTGTTTCATTGATATTCGAATAAAAATAATTTTTTTTCTTTTTTTTTTGAAGATGGTGATTTAAAAAAAAAAAATTTGCCCCATTTCCTTTTTAATAAGAACAAACAAAAAAAAAAATTTTGGATGACAAATCACCACCACCAATGATCATGTCATTGTATCATGTTTGATATGAATGGATTCATCATAAGTTTTTTGTTTATAAAATTTGTAAATGACATCGTGGTGCCGTGAAAAAAATTTTTTTTGTTGTATTTTTTTTCTCTATGTTGCTACACATCCTTGAAATTGTGGGCAACAAAAATTTTTGTGAATGTATTTCTTCTTTTACAAAATTCTCCTTTGATTAAAAAAAATTCATTTTTTTTTTTTTGGTGTTCGATGATGATGAATATTAGGCTACTGAAATGGCCATCAACATCCATATCGCCAATCAAACTGGTAACAAAGACAATCAATCAAACAATGATGTTTACCATCAATAGAATCAATCAATCTAGTCTTGTAAAATGTAGAGCTTTACAAACATTAGCTACAAATTTTAATAACAATGTTATTAGCCATTCGCCAAATGTGATATTTACGAATACGAATTTAATACAATCAACGAATCGACAATTGAAGCGTCCATTTACGAATAATAACAATAGCAGCAGCAGCAGTGATGATGATGATAAATTCATCACTGATATTGAAATAAAAAATAATTTTTTTACAAAAACAGAAATTCTTGAAATTTATAAATCAACATTTAAAGGTTTGATTTGATTGAAAATTTTTTTTTTGTTTTCGCTTTCATCATTAATCATTGATTCATTTGTATTGCCAGCTACCTATAGTGGTGGTGAAGTCGATTCAAAAGGTGTTTTCACTAATAATGAATTATCATTATCTGATATCGATATCTATGGTTTTGATTATGATTATACATTGGCCTGTTATAAAGAATCACTCGATTATCTTATCTATGATTTAGGACGTGATGTTTTGATTAATAAATTTCAATATCCAAAAGATATTGAATTACTTGATTACATTCCAGATTTTGCTATTCGTGGTCTTCATTATGATATTGAAAATGTATGTCTGATTTTTGAATGATTATGATGATCCGAAATAATTTTTTGTTTCTTTTTTTCGTACAGGGTTTTCTAATGAAAATTGACACATTTCATCAGATACAATTAGGTTCAGTGTATCGTGGATTATCGCCAGTACCTAGTTATGAAATTATACGTCTTTATAATGGTCTTTATATACCAAGGCAATATATTCGTGGTGATAATTATGAAGTATGAATGAGAAAATTCTCGGATATTCTTTCTATTTAATAATAATCATTTTTTTTATCTGTAACAAACAAAAAGGAAAATGTACGAATGAAACAATTGAATGATTTATTTTCCGTACCAGAAATGTGCCTACTATCAAATGTGACTGAATATTTTATACAGAATAATATATCTTATTATCCGGAAATTCTTTATCATGATGTAACCGTAAGTGAAATGATTTTTTTTATAAGTAAAATACTAATTGAATAAAATGAAATTCTTTCAGAATGCCATAAGAAGTATTCATCCAGTTATACATAAAATGGTTGATTTACAAAAAATGCCCGATTATTTGGAAAAAAATGAACGTTTACCAGTGTTTATGGAACATCTTCGAAAACATAATAAAAAAGTATTTCTCATCACCAATTCACCGTTTCATTTTGTGTATGTATAATTGCAAATTGATTGAATTATTCAATTTATTGATTGTTCTAATTTTTGACAGTGACAATGGAATGAAATATATGATTGGTGATGATTGGCGTTCATTGTTCGATGTGATCGTCGTACAGGCTCGTAAGCCTTCATTTTTTAAAAAAGAATCAAGGTATTTTTTTTTTAGATTTTGTCAATTTTCAAATACAAATTCATATCATATCATATCTAGACCATTTCGAACGTTCAACTTGGGCAATGATCGTATGAATTGGAATCGTGTATCAACATTGGATAGAGATAAAATCTACATGGAAGGTACCGTATCCGGATTGCTCAAAATGACCGGTTGGAATTCGAATCGTGTCATATATTTTGGTGATCAAATTTATTCCGATTTGGCTGATATAACGTTGGATTTTGGTTGGCGTACTGGTGCCATTATTGCTGAATTGGAAAAAGAAATTGAAACACATAATAGTCCGGAATTTAAAGAAGCCGTTTCAGCATTACAAGCACTGCAACAATTAGTCGATGAAGGTAATGAAAATAATTTGGATGAAGCCATACTGAATCAATTGATACAACAACGAGATGCATTACGTTTTGAAGCGAAAACATTGTTCAATCCACAATTTGGTTCGATTTTTCGTACACATCATAATCCAACATATTTTTCTCGCCGCCTTTTTCGTTATTCAGATATTTACATGTCTCAAGTGACAAATTTACTAAAATATTCATTGAAACATACGTTTCTACCACGACGTGGTCTATTACCACATGAAACACGTATCTCACAAGTGGAATTGATTCATCGTGGTGAATTTCCAAAAGCTAGATAGATATAGATCAATGAATGCATGATTAGCCATTTTTTATTTATTTACCAAAGATTAATTTAATTGCATTGTGAATTAAAAAATTTTTTTTTTAAATTTTTAAAAATATTTAATGAATTTTTTTTTTAAATCCTTCATTATTTTTTTTGGATCATCAGTGGATATCAAATTTTTTTTTCGCTTCTTAATAAGTTTTCGGTTTTTGTGCTGCCATTGGTGCAGGACGATTTATTGATTGTTGTTGTTGTTGTTGTTTTGGCACCGGTTTCGTCATTGTTGAAGATTGTTGTTGAACCTGAGTGTTGTAATTTTTTTGTTGTTGTGATTGTGGTGCTAATTTCAATGGTTTTTGTGCCAAAACATTTGGTTGTTGTTTTGGTTTGTTAGCTGATAATGATTGTCCATTGTTTTTATTGTTACTGTAACCACTACGTTTATCTTGTGCAATCAATGTTTCAGCAGTTTCTTGTACCGGTTTAACTTCTTGTGTTACCCTACGATATGGTGTGATAATTTCACGTATTTCATGCAATATAGGACGAGTTACTGAATGTACCAGAACTTGTAATCCATCTTCGGAATTTGTTTCTTTATATGAACCAGGTTCCGATTGATGTGAAGATTGTAAATTTAATTGGCTTGAACGAGATTTCAAAATGAATGTTAATGGCTGTGAACTTGGTGGAACTTGTATGGTCATTGTTTCGGCTGGCATTGAAAATGTGGATGGAATATCAATGACTTTAACGTTACGTTGTGCGCCACGAATGGATGCTGTATATGATGATTCATTATCGCCAATTTTCTGGAAAACCGATTGTGTTGATTGATATGTTTGTCCACCATTTGTTTGCATTTGTCGATATCCTCTTGGAATACTTATACTACCGGCTGGTACATAACCATCAGATGTTTCGGATGCATAGCTAACCATTGATTGTGGTTGTTGCTGTGGTGTTGGTGCGGATTGTAATTCAGCTTGATATTGATCATCATATCTATATGACAAGATGACATTGGTAAATGTCATGAAAATTGCGCAAAACAATGTCTAGAAAAAAAAAGAAGAAACGGTTAAAATCACAAAAAAAACCATCCAGACATCCATTCGAAAGGTAAGACTTACGAATTTCATTTTTTTTTTTGTTTTTTGTTCAAAGATGAAATGAATTTGATGCTTTTGTATCAACTGGTTTGCTTGAATGAATTCCAATACATAGAATCGATCATCATTTATATAGCTAGTCTGTGAATAGATGTTGATTGGGCAATTTTATAAAATTACAAAATCCGGTCATTGATCTATTCTCGAAACAAGCAAAAAAAAAACCGATTCTTTAGGACCGGTCCAAACATCCATTGGTCATTGGCCACTTTCACTATACAGATCTATAGAATAAATTAGACATCTAAATTTGCCATTGACCTTTGGATAAATAAAAAAAAAATTAAACACGATCCAGAATTGATCAATTATTATATATGATATGATTATTATAATCAAAAAAAAAAAAAAAAAATTTTTTTTTGTTGATGAGGCGAATTTTCCTGGAAAAAAAACCTGATATAAATCTGGTTTATTCAACTTTCACATCAACAACAACAACAACAACAACAGCAGCAGCAGTGAATTTATAAAATGATAAAAAAAAATCGTGAAATGAACCCCTTTCACTCTCTTTTTTTTCGAAAGGTGCGATCAATCAATTTTTTTTTATTTTATTTCAAAAACAGGTATATATTTAATTATTATTGTTTTTATGTTAATTTTATCTTATTACACAATAAATGTTCATGAATATTTATGAACAAAACATTAGGGTGGTGGTTTTTTTTTTTGCTATTCCATATTTGGAATTTATCGATTCAATTATATTAAAATGTCTATCTTATAAATGAATTCTATTCTAATGATCGATCGATAAATAGAAATGAAAAATGTTTCATTTCATTTTTGGGAAAATCAATAATCAATAATTTTGATACATTTTTCAAGTACACAGTGTGTTGCCACCAAGATCTCATTATTAATTTTAGCAAATTGATTCGAAATTCAATAAAACAATGAAAAATATTCATCAATTCGGACAGCATAGACAGAAAGAAACAAAATGGACAATGAACAACAACCAGATACGAATCGATTGTTGAATCTTATCATAAATACTTATGGGTAGGTTTCATTATTATTTTTTTTTATATTTGAAAATTGAAATTGAAAAAAAATTCATTATTTCCATTAGCTTTGTTGGTATTCAATTGAAGCCGATAAAATTGAATGAAATTCGTAGTGCCAGCAATTTCATCGTCAACATTTTAATCAACATTTTCATTGTCCATGTATTTCAATCGGAAATATTTTATTCACAACGAAAAGAATTCCTTACCACATTGAATCGTTATATGATTAGTCAATTTGATAAATTAAATAAAAATTTAATATTTCCACTCATTTATTCTGGTTACATATTGATCTATTTCGCCAATGGCCATCAATTTATTCAATGTCTTCAATCAACAACGTATTCATCATCGATACAATTTTCACAAAATCAATCAATTCTTGTATTAATGGTCGCAACAATTTTAACAAATATTTTTTGTTTCATTGGAGTAGAAAAATTTCAAAAATCATCGATATTTAACATAATTTCTCTTGAAATATTCTATTTTTATGAATCCGTCACATGGATTCTATTATATTATCATCAGATTGTAAATTTGAATGCATTACGTCAGATCCGAGATCGATATTTAGAATCATCATTATCATCATCATCATCATCAGGCCATAAGCGAACAATTTCAAATTATTTGATCAAATGTAAAAATTTATTCATCAATGTTAAACAATTGGCCGATTTAAACACACGGATACAATCGATTTTATCATATTTATTATGCTTACATATTTTGGATAGTTCATCATTTATTATTCTTTCTACAACCGATTTGGCTGCATTCAATCTTGAATCTAGTTATAAATGTTTAATTGAATTACCAATACGTATTAGTCTTTGGATTGGACTTTGTATGGCCAACAAAATTGTTATCATGGAATTTGATCGGATTGAAAATTCAATACAAAAATCATTACGTTCAATTACAACTGGATTGAAGAGGAAAAAAATTTTCAAATATAAAGAAATGGAAATTTTTCGTGAATCATTTCAACTAATAATGTTTGATTTTTTCATCATTGATTTTGCTCTATTCATGGATTGGATCATTTTTATTGCCGGTTATGTAACAATTATTTATCAAACGAATAACTAAATATTGTCATGTCTTGTCTTGTCATTCGTTTCAAATGAATTTGATAAACAAAACAAAACAAAAAAAGAAAAAGGAAATTAGAAAAAAAAATGACAATCATCTTATATCGAACATCTATAATTTATTATATATAAATTATGACAACAAAACAATTAGTTCTTAGTCACATTGATCAATGGATCATGATGGAACAACAACATCGTATGATTCGATTATTATTAAATACATTCGGCATACTTGGTGTACAATTACGACCATTACAATGGAATAATGTATTGAGCATCTTGAATTGGTCATTAAACAATTTAATTATTGTTGCCACATTGTATTTATTGAATGATCAAAAACCATTCCATAGTCGATTGGCTAGTTTAATATCATCCGATCAATATTTAATGTATTATTATGTTAAAATTTGTGCAAAAATCATATTTCCAATCATCTGTCTTTTTTATGTTATCACTTATTGGATTTATGGTCATCGATTAATAAGTCAATTGCAATCATCCAGATTTGCATCGATTAAAATTCCTAAAAGAGTTGAAAACATAGTGATTATTGTTGCATTTGTGATTCCAATGTTTTTTCTTTGTCTACGAAATTATCTACCATTTGATTCATTTAATTTACAAACATTATTTGCAATTGAAATATTTACATTTTATCGTTCCGTTACATGGATTCTGTTGTATTTCAATCAATTGGCTAATCTTCGTGTTTTGGAACAAATTCGTCAACGATATCTACATGATGATATTGAAAAACAATTAGCTAATGGAAGAAAATGTCAAAGTTTATGTTTGCGGCGGCAATCACGATGCATTTCTTCGATATCGGCTTCATTGGAAAAAATCGGAAAAAGAAACGATCCCATTCGTCATACGTTGAAGAATCAATCATCAATAACGAAATGTCGTGATCTTTTTGAAGAAATGAAAGATCTTGCTGAATTGAATAATCGGCTGCAGCCAATGTTTTCCATATTGACCACTCTTCATCTGGTACATACATCTGCTGTCGTAACAATATTATTGAATGATATTGCTATGGCTGATTTTCCCTATAACCTAGGATATTTTGTTGAAATTCTATTTCGAATCTCCGTCTGGTTTGGTCTTTTAACATTAAATCGTAAAGTTTTACAGAATTTCGATCAAATCGAAGGATTTATGTTGAGAAAATTACGTAAAGTCCACCCAAATCAAACATTACCTTCGACAACAAATTTATCACCATTGAAATGTTCAAAAGTTTTGAAATTCAAAGAGATGAACATTTATCAACAATCATTTTATCTTCTTTTGTTTGATGTTATGCGTATCGATTTGAAATTCCTATTGGATTGGATATGTTTCATTGCCAGTTATGCAACATTGATCCATCAAACACGTTGGCTTTGAAAATGTCATCATGTCACCTCTGAATTATAGAAAAACAAAACAAACAAAAAAAAATGAAAAGAGGAAATTAGAAAACAACATAATACTTACAGTGTGTACTGATAATTAGAATTATATTCTGTCATCTGTAATTGAGATAAAATTAAAAAAAAAAATAGTTGATCGATGAAACAAAATTTGATATTCAGCCCAAAAATGATTCCAATCATTTATTAATAGCTACGATCGAATATGGAACATCATCGATTACTTGAATTATTGCTCAATACTTTTGGCATCATTGGCATACAATTACGACCATTAAAATTGAATAATTCAATTAACATATTGAATTGGTCAATAAATCTGGTGATCAATTTGGCCACATTATATGTATTGAATGATCAAAAACCATTCAATGGTCGATTAACAAGATTAAAATCATCCGATCAATATCTAATGTATTATTTCATTAAATCGTGTGGTTTATTTATATTTCCAGGAATTTGTCTTTATTATGTTATCACTTATTTGATTTATGGACATCGATTATTTCGTCATTTACAATCATCCACATTTGCATCGATTCAAATTTCATTGCAAGATATGATTCTGATTTTTATGGCTCCATTTATGATTCCAACAGTTTTTATTTGGCTACGAAGTTTTCTATTATTCGATTCATACAATTTACCAACATTTTTTGCAATTCAAATGATCGTATTGTATCGTTCAATTACATGGATTTTGTTGTATTTCATACAATTGGCTAATTTTCGTGTTTTGGAACAAATCCGTCAACGATATCTAGATGATGATATTGAAAAACAAGCCATTGAATTGTCTAATAAAAGAAAATGTCAAAGTTTATGTGTGCGGCAAACGTCACGTTGTAAAATATCGGCTTCATTTGAAAAATTTGGTAAAATAAATGAACAACAACCACGAACACGTCATACATTGAAAAATCAATCATCAATCATAAAATGTCGTGATCTTTTTGAAGAAATGAAAAATCTTGCTGAATTGAATAATCGACTGCAACCGATTTGTTCGATATTGTTAACCATTCATATGGTATATACATCTACCGTTGTAACAATAACATTAAACGATGTGGCAATGGCTGATTTTCCATTAAATCTTTACTATTTTTCCGATATCATCCAACAAATGATATTTTGGTTTGGTCTTTCAACAATGAATCGTAAAGTTTTACAAAATTTCAATCGAATCGAAGGATTTATGTTGAGAAAATTACGTAAAGTTCGTCCAAATCAAACATTACCATCGACAACAATGACAACAAGTACGAATTCATCACCATTGAAATGTTCAAAAGTTTTGAAATTCAAAGAGATGAACATTTATCAACAATCATTTCATCTTCTTTTGTTTGATGTTTTGCATATCGATTTGAAATTCATATTGGATTGGATTTGTTTCATTGCCAGTTATGCAACATTGATTCATCAAACTCGTGGAATGAAAATTCAAATGGAAAATTAAAAATATTTCCAATTGTTGCGCCATCTATTGAATGGTCATGAGAACCTACTTTTCAAAATGCCGACATTTTTCTTCAAACATATACTCACCTATATACTTTTAAGTTTAGTAGTAGTAGCAAACAAATATAAATTCCATCAGACATTCGTTAATTTAGTAGATACGTAATAACATTCTGACCACAACTGAATAAAAGTATTAAATAAAATTGAATTCGTCGCCAGAACATAGAAAACAAAATCAATTGTGACTGTTACCGTTTTTGAAAAGGGCGTAAATCCTCAATAGTCACCCCATAGTGGTAGTAGTAATAATAATAGTAGCCATTGTAATAGCAAAGATTAATGTTACAATTGATTTCAAAAAAAAAAAAATAAAAATAAAAAAATAATGATGATTAATCTTGCCACTACCAATTTGGGTCATTCATTCAATAAGTGTGTGTGTGTGTGTGTGTATTGCCACTCTCACATACCTCATATCCATTTTCCTCTTCTTTCAGTGGAAAAAAAAATCTCCTTGCCTGTGTTCTGTGCTGTTTGCTGTTTGTATGCGTTTTGTTCGTTGGTTCGATTGAATGTCGCTAAAATAATATCTGCCCTGAGTATTTTTTTTTTTTTTATTTTTTATTTTTTTTTTTGGTTTTCTTTTTTCATTGTATTATTATTACATTACATCGTTTATTATAATTTTTGACTCATTCATTGCATCTAAAGAAAACACGTTTGGATTTCAAAGTTTTTTTTTTCGTTGAAATTGGAATTTTCGTGTTGATAATTAATTTTATCTCTCATCATCATTATCACTATTCGTTTTAGTGTTTTTCTTTTTTTTTGCACATATATATATTTATTTTTATCAAAATTAATAATAACCGGCAATAATATTTGCCAATAGGAATTACAAATACAATCAATTTTTTAAGCAAACTTTTACCTTCCATTTTTTTCATCTGTTTTTACTATCATCATCATCATCGTCATCGTCATCGTCATCATCAAAATCAAATATATCGATAATTGTTTTTGATTTTGATTTTTTTCTTTTGGCTGGTTTTCGATGAAACTTGTCCCTTAGTTGCATCATTTAATTTTTTTTGCACTGTAAAATTCTGTTACAAATTTATAAAGAAAAAAATTTCTTTTTTTTTTGGGTAAGTAAAGAATAATTCGTGTGTGTGTTGGTCACAGATGAAAAATTTTCATACAGCATGCATTTTCTCGTGCTAGATTCTATTATTATTATAAAATTTTGTACCCATTTTCCAGATAAACACACACGCACACACACACACACACCCAAATATCATTGTTACCCACATTCTCTTGCTCGTTTATACCAATTTGTTTTGTTTTCAATGTCACTAATTTTCTTTTTTTTTCTCTCTTTTGTTCATAATTCCATCCATTCCCTGATTCTATTTTTAGTGATTCAAAAAGTGTGAATATTAAAAAAAATAATACACGACAAGAATCTTTCTATTATTGCCTTTTTTATGTTGCAAAAAAGTTTTTTTCTTGGATCATCATACTACTAATAATATTATTAGGTCATTCGGAAGTGAAAATAAAAATAAAAACAAGATTTATCCATTGAAATAACAACAACAAAAAAAAGTTATTCAAGATTATTGTAACAATAATGTCTTCAAATTCAAGTGGTGATCCAGCCGCTAGTGGTGGCTCAACAACAACAACAAACACTGCAGCTGTAAATAAATCCGATAATGAATCATCGACAACGATTAATACTGTTAATAATAATAATAATAATACATCATCATCAACAACGGTTAATCAACAAACAGCAGCAGCAACAACGCCAACATCAACAACAACATTACAGATATCCAGCGGTGCTGGTGGTGATATGTTACAATTTAATAAAGATCTAGATCAATGGATTGAACAATTAATGGAATGTAAACAATTGACTGAATCACAAGTGAAACAATTATGTGACAAAGCTAGAGATATATTGACAAATGAATCAAATGTACAGGATGTTAAATGTCCAGTTACTGTTTGTGGCGATGTGCATGGACAATTTCATGATCTAATGGAATTATTTCGTATTGGTGGTATGTATATTATTTTTAGATAATGATTTTTTGTGAAAAATTCAAAAGATGTGTGTTTAGAAAAAAAAATTTCTATTCATTTGTAGGGTTGTAGTCTTGTTGTTTGTTATTGTTTAACCTTATGACCAAATTAGGTTTTTTTAAGAAAAAAAAAATTTTTACATCACGAGAATGATATGATTTTAGATCCTTTTCATATCAATTTGTTTTTTTTTACATTGAAAAACATAACAATAAAAAAGTCATAACAATAATTTTTTTTCTGTTTAAAATATAGATGAATATCATTTTTTTTTTAGAAAAAAAATCAGAGATTTAAAGAAAGAAAAACACGATAATAAAATATAAAATATCATATATAATCAGCTGTAAAAAAAATGTTATTTTGTCTGGTTTGAGAAAAATAAATTCTCAAATTATCTTATCTGTGTGTCCTCTATATATGATTGACAGGTGGTGGTGTATATGTAACAAAAGAAAACATTTTTTTTTTGCAAAGAAAAACACATACAGATTCATTTGCAATGGTCATCTAGATATTATATAGAGAATTTATTTGTTGAAATGATGGGGAAAATTTTTTTTTTTATTGTAGCCTAAATTGAGAAAAAAATACATTTTACACATGTTTTATATTCATTTAATAATGTTGTTTTTTTTATCTAAATCGATTGTTTTTTTTTTCTATCACAGGCCGATTACCAGATACAAATTACCTATTTATGGGTGATTATGTTGATCGTGGTTATTATTCCGTAGAAACGGTTACATTATTGGTTGCATTAAAAGTTCGTTATAAGGATCGGATAACAATATTACGTGGTAATCATGAATCCAGACAAATTACACAAGTATATGGTTTCTATGATGAATGTTTACGTAAATATGGTACATCGAATGTATGGAAATATTTTACCGATCTTTTTGATTATCTACCATTAACCGCTTTGGGTATGTTGTTGTTGTTGTGTATGGTTTAATTGTTTCTAATTGTTGAATTAATTATATCTTTTTTTAATTTGAATTGTAAATTAGTTGATAGACAAATATTCTGTTTACATGGTGGCCTTTCACCATCGATTGATACATTGGATCATATACGTGCTTTGGATCGTTTACAAGAGGTACCACATGAAGGACCGATGTGTGATCTATTATGGTCGGATCCAGATGATCGTGGTGGTTGGGGCATTTCACCACGTGGTGCTGGCTATACTTTTGGTCATGATATATCAGAAACATTTAATCATACAAATGGCCTAACATTGGTTGCACGTGCTCATCAATTAGTAATGGAAGGTTTTAATTGGTGTCATGATCATAATGTTGTTACAATATTTTCAGCACCAAATTATTGTTATCGTTGTGGTAATCAGGCTGCAATCATGGAATTAGATGATACATTAAATTATACATTCTTACAATTTGATCCTGCACCAAAACGTGGTGAACCACATGTTACCAGACGTACACCGGATTATTTCTTATAGAAACAAAAAACAAAACAAAAAATAATAAACAAAATTTTGTTTGGCAACAATAATTACTACAATTATCTCTCTCTCTCTCTCTCAAAAAAAAAATCATAAATACAAAATGTAATGTCTTTACAACTTTTTTTTCCTTCCCATTATGCACCATCATTATGATGAATAATTTGATTTTCAATTTATGTATACAACTCTTTTTTTCCAAAAAAAAACATGAAGAAGAAAAAATCAAAAAAAAACACCACAAAACAGAAAAAAAAATTTAATCAACAAACAAAATTTAGGCATTAAAGAATACAATTATCGTCGATGTTTTTTTTCCAATTCATGTTTTGTCTATTGTTTTTCTGGATTTTCTTGTTTCTTGTTTCTTTTCAATATATCCATCCACACACACACACACATACACAACAGAACGATTTATAAAGTGGCCAAAAAAAGAAAAAAAAATTTCAACCACAAAGAAAACATTTAGGGTCCACAGACACACACACACAGAATAATTTTTGGTGGTATATTAAAAACACACACAATTTTTTTTTCTCTCCAATAAAACAGAATTTACATACAAAAAATGATTGATATATTGAATTCTGTTGTGAAACAAACAAACAAACAAACAACAACAACATTAATTTATGTCTTCGTCTTCTTTAATATTTATATTATTAACGAGTTTTTATTGAAAATACTCTGAGAAAAAAAAATTATTAATAATAAAAAATTTACATAATTCTGTTTTCATTATTTTGTTTTTTTTTTTAATAATCGGTGGAAATTTTCTTGAAAAGGAAATTGTTTTCGATTTCTATGAAAAGAAAATTTCCGTGAAACAAATTTTTTTTTCTATGTGTTTCGGTTTTTTTTTCACCACCACCACCACCGTCGCCGTTGCCACCCACACCGAATTCGGTCAAAAGTTGCCGCTATTTTTATTTTCAGCCAGTGGTAACACAAATTATTATTATTATTATCAATATACAACTACCGCTGCTTTTCGGTAAACAGAAATGAAACACAGAATAAAAGTTGTCTACTCCTACGTAAAATTTTTTTTTTTGCTGGCGGCTTGCGCCAGACTGGCTTCACATTCAAGCATTAAAAGACCATTTGTATTATATATATAATAGAGATAGAGATAGATACGCAAACTATAGCGTAAGTGTACTTACTAAAATGTCGAATTTTTATTCCAATTTCCAATGGTGAACGGGGCGAATTCCATTTATAACCAAAAAAAAAAAAAAAAAAAAAAAAAAAAATACCAGAAAACAAAATAGAAAATCCAAATTGGGAACAACAACAACAACAACAACAAAAAAAATCTATATGGACACAATATCATTCAATTTGAATGTTTAAATGTCCATATACTTATTAATAGATTGTGTGTATGCGTGTGTATATCTCATTCAGAGAACTTTGGGCCATTGGTTGGTTAGCGGCTTTACAAGGCGTACGCCATCTTCATCATCATCATCATCATCACTATTAGCTATATGCAATATATAAACACGCACACGCACACGCATACACACACAGCTGCGGCAGTGGCATAATTATGGATTCGTCAACCAACAAAACCAAAAAAAAAAAAAAAAGAGAAAAACCGTGCCATCATCATTTGTTAGCGAAAAATTTTTATTTTTTTTTTTGTAGTGCCTGTGTAGATGACATTCGCTTGCTCATCAATGAACAGAAAAAAACTGAAAATCTTTTCATATTAACAAAAAAAAAAAATTTGATTTTTGTTGTTGTTGTTGTTTTGTTTATATGATGTATTGGTGTGGTGGATATATATCTCATATCCATGGCGATCCATTCATCCATCGCATCGTATCGATCAATCGAGCCAGCTATACATCAGCAGCAGCAGCAGCAGCAACACAGTTATATTTTTTACGAAAAAAAAAAATCATACATCACACACACACACACACACCGCATATACACACAAATCAAACATTCGAATCGAATGATTAAATGATTAATTTTGTTGTTGTTTTCTCCATCCAGTGATGATGATGATGATGATGACGATAATGATGATGATAATAAATTCCATTCCATTCTAACCGGCCATCTTCATCATCGACGACGACTACGACGAAGAAATTAAATGAAAAAAAAAATTCACTTTGCATGTTGCATTCAATTCAAATTCGAATGTTTATTTTGTGTCATTCAATGATATTTGTCACTACTCTAAGACGATAATATTTTTTTTTCTAAACTTGATTTTTTCTAAATTCTGTGAAATTATTTAATTTTCTCAACAAAAAAAAAAGAAAGAAAAACAAATTTTATTGGATCTCATTTTCGTGGTGGGTGTGTCTGTCGATCATCATCATCATCGATTTTTTTCTCTTTATGATTTGATTTTGTGATTACATTCGTGATTTGAGTTTTTTTTTCGTTTCCTATTTTCATAAAACATCCACATCAACACAATTCTCTATACACACACACCAAACCTACAAAAAGAGCGAGAAAGAGAGAATCCAACATCACCGATTCGATTCTTTCAAGCTGTGTGTGTGTGCGTGCTGTTTTTATTACAGTATAGAATACTAGAATTCCTGAAAGCTGCTGCTGCTGCTGCTGCTGCTTGGATCGCTGTGTATGAGTGTGTGTATTGGACTGCTGCTGCGCTTCGGGCAAAGAATTTTTTTTTTTGCTTCAATTTTTGGTTCGAGTTCAATGTATGTGATGATGAGAAGTGGTATTTCCATATAAAATTATTCCCATGTTCATCATTTTTTTTTTTGCTCAGCCATCTTTGATGTTTTTCTCATCATTATTACACAGTGTTCCATCATCAATACATTTATATATTCAAAATTTTATCTATGAAACACTGACAAAAGTGATGAAGATAGTGATTATTCATCATCCTTATCATCATCATCACTATAAATCAATAAATGTGCAATGTTGAATTAATCGATCACTACACACTTTTTTTTTGAAAGGTAAATAGAAAATTTTGTTTGTTTTTTTTTCTACAACTTTTAATGTTTCAAATGTATGAAATTTTTCAATATTTTGTTTTGTTTTTAGAATTGTATATCAATCAACCAATCACCAATATATCCAATTTATCATCATTCTATTCACGACCATTCTAGTCATAAAGATTTTTTTTGTTTTGTTCCGATTAATTTTGTTTTCATTTGAAGATAAAAACAAAAGAAAACAAAACTATAACAGGACTATAAATATTTTTTTAGTGGCAATATATCGATTATATCATCATCACATTGAATTCAAACTTGTTGTTCCTTGTAAAGTAATATAATCGATCGATTTTCTACACAATAATAATGATTGATGATGGCAATATTTTACTTTTCATAAATACTGATAATAAATAGATAATATGTAATGTAATGTAATTATTTGAAGAAGAAATTTTTCGGAAAAATTCGATTTTCGAATTAAAAAAAAAACAATTTCGAAACGTCAAAAAAAAAAATTTCTCCGTTTCACTATTTTGATCCGTATCGCTCTTTTTCGTGGCCATCGAATGTTCAACAAAATGACTACAAAAGTTTCAAATTCAACCGGTATCGATACTGTTCCGGTTGGACCATCATCATCATCATCATCATCGTCATCATCATCACGTCAACAGCAGCATCAGCATCAGCAACAGTCATCACAGATAACAGACATTAATCTTCGTCATCATAAATTATTACAAAATATTGTTAAAATTCTGAAAATGAATAATGTTCTTGAAGAATATCGTCTAGTCGTACAACAGATACAGCAACAATGTTGTTGTAAACGAACCAGACAAACATGGGAACGTTTAAATGTTCTAGAATCAAAATATAAAGAGCTTAATTCAGATTTGAATGTTGTTTCAACATTAAATCAACAACAACAACAACAACGTGCAACATGTTCATCATCATTGAATTCGATTCGTCGAATATCAAATACTCAAAAAATAAATAGTCATAATATGGATGATAATCATCATAATCATGGTCACCAACAAAGATCACAAATAATTCGTCGTGAATTAATTGATCAATCATCAGATCAAATTTCATCGAATAAAAAAATTAAATTACGTCATTCATCATCGATTAAAATGATACCAATACGATCATCGAATAATAATAATGGTGATGATTCTAGTCATTTTATTAAAGATCATCATCGATCATCGAATGGATCGTCGGATCATCATTTGCAATCACCTTCCACAAATAAACAACAAGATACGAAAACAAAAAATTCAATGTTACGATCATTTATGGTCATTGATGATGAAGATGACGAGGATGACGATGATGATGACGATGATGATGAAGTAAATCTTATTGAAGAAGAAGAAATACTTGATGATGAAGAGTATGATGATGATGATGCAGAAGAAGAATTAGATATTGAAGAATATGTGGCTCTATCGGAAATATTGGAGAAAGAAAATCCGGATAAATTTGTAAAAGAAATTGATGGTAAAAATGATTTAATTTTAGGTAAGTTTTGTGGTTTTCTTGATTGATTCATAAATTTAATTTTTTCCTATTTTCCATGTTTTAGTGGTTAGAGATGTAAATACAAAAGAAATCATTTGCTATGAATGTACAGTTGGTGATCAATGTGGATTTCTATCACGTGATCGTACAAGAATGGTATTACATATTGGTAAACATTATCAACAGGATGCTGAAGCAGAAGAAGCAATGGAAGATGATGATGATGATGATGATGACGACGATGATGACGATGACGAAGATAATGATAATAGAAAAATGTCATTGAATACATCCGGTAGTTCTCTACGACGTAATCAAAATAGAACGAATAACGTTTCGGAACGTAAAAATCTAATCGATATATCGATCATTCCGGTCAATTCTGCTGCTGATCCAATTACTACGACAACTTCGAATTCAACATCAACATCATCGGATTCTTCTATAACATTGTTACCAATTGCTGGTAGTAAAAATCAAGACCCACAAACATCAAAATTATCATCAACGTCGAAATTTCTCAATAACCAACAGCAGCAGCAGCAGCAGCAGCAGCAACAACAACAACAACGATTAACAACTATAAATCAACCAGCACAGGTATCAATGAATAGACCAATACAACAAGCAACCATATTAATACCAATAGCTACAACTTCGGCGATTAATAATCGAACATTTTCTATAGCATCCTCTGCAAAACAATTGTCACAATTATCACCAACAACAATAACATCGACAATCAATGCGACTCAACAATCCGTAACGAATCATTCGAACCAAAAACCAATAAAATGTGAATGGGAAAATTGTGCATTTATGTGCGATCAAAATTACAAGTTACGAACACATATTCGTCAAGTACATGAAAAAGTACGGCCATATCTTTGTGATTGGCCCGGATGTTTCGGTGCATATAAAACACGATCAAATTTGGCTAGCCATCGAATGGTTCATACCGGTGAACGACCATTCATTTGTGATTATCCGAAATGTGGTGCAAAATTTGCCCGAAAATATGATTGTGAACGACATCGGCGGATACATTCTGAAAAAATGTATCCATGTGAATGGCCTGGTTGTGGTAAACGGCTATGCGATCCATATAATCTTGAACGACATATGATGGTACATAAAGGTGAATTACCATATCGTTGTCCAATATCGAATTGTGTTCGTGGTTTTCGTGAATTACGTTATCTTCGTGATCATATGGTTAATAGTCATAAATTTTTGCCGGATACAAATCAATTACGAATGGCTTGTGCAACATCATCATCATTATCATCACAATCTTCATCGCGTATAATGAGCATTATTGGTTATAATCTCAATGAAGGTAGTGCTAGTGGATCGATATCAACACCACCAACATTCACCTCTAGTATCGGAAATGATAATAGTAATTCAATGGGCAGTACAATAGCAACTACGATGGATAGTCAAGATAATAATAATGTTGTGGTTGCAACATCATTTGTAACGGCAATTGTTGCCAATAATAATAGTATTGTGACAACACCTTCATCATTGCACAACACCACATCAATCAATAAATCAGATGATGTGAAAAATTCGATAAAATCCGATTGTGGACAACAAATGGCAAAAAATGGTAACGATATGAATTTGGAATCTAAAAAATCCAACACTAATAATGATGATCAACAAACGAAAGAAACATCAAATTCACAACAAACGACACATAAAACGCGAACAATTTCAACAAGATCATCAAGTAAATTGATTGATGTATCAAATTCGAATGCAAATGATTGTCATAAAACTGAGAATGATGATGACGATGATGATGGTGAACAAACTGATGATAAAACTGATAATGACGAAGAAGAAGAAGAAGAAAAAAGATGGTTATTACCAAAGTAAAAATCGAAGAACCAGAATCACCATCACCAATAACGGAACAACAATCAACAACAAGCAATGAACAACGGCAACGAACACCACCACCGGAACCACCTACTACAAGACAAAAAGCAGCAGCAGCAGCTGCTGCTGCTTCATCATCATCATCATCATCATCATCCATATCAACATTGAATAAAAGATCATCAAAACGCAATAGAAATTGAAACAAAAAAAATAATAATAATAATAATCTAGTCACAACCACCAACTAATATATTACAACCAATGTCTACTACCCCAAAATTTACATTTATTTACAATATATTATGATTATTATAATAATGACAAATAATCTTTGTTTAACCTTAAATTATTTTAGGAAACCATTTTTTTCCAATTTACAAAAAAAAACAAACACCCAATATTGATAATTGATAATATAATTCATCATCATCATCATCATAATCATCATGATAATTTTATTTGATTATTAACTACAATCTACACTCACCTATTCTCCACACACATATATTATTGATTGATTGATCGTAAACACACCCAACAGGAAAAAAAATATTCCCAATTTTCGTTCAAATATTTCTACAAATTCATGAATATGTATCACAACCCCACATACCTTGAAACAAATGTGTAATGTGCAAGTACAAATCAGAATTTTCCTAATACAAAAAAAAAATTCAATTTTTTGCAATCATTGTTTTTGTTGTTGTTGTTGTTGTCGTCGTCGATATGTCTTGTTTTGTTTTATTTTATTTTTTTTCTGTTTTTTTTTTGTTTTGTTTTTTTTTATTTTTGATTTTTGATCTTCAGAGACAACAACCTCTATGTTATATGTATGTATGAGTGATAATTTTTTTTTTGTTCGTTGTTTTAAAAGTTTCATTTTGTTTTGCTTTATTTATATTTATATTTTATATTTATTTACGTTTGCATTGCATCTTATTTTACCATTACAATCATCTGTCATGATAAATTCAATAAAAATTCAAATTTTCAAAAAAAAAAAAAAATTATCACCATCGATCACCGACAATCGATAGTTTCGATCATCACCATGATATTGATTTGTGGTAATTTTTTTTTCAGTAATGTTCGAATTTTATTTTATCATCGATTCGGATGTTTAGATTAATTTTTGTTGTTGTTGTTGATCATCGAAAAATGAAAAAAAAGTGGGTTAAGATTATCAATGTTATGGTACATGTGATAGTTTTTCTATTACTATGAAATGATTGATTGATTGATTGATTTGTTCGATTTTTTTTTCTATTCGATTTTTGATTCATCAATGGCTTTACGGTTGGTTTTCTTATATACATACATTTGTTGGATGTGTCTGATTGTGATTTCTTATATTTTTTTTTCTTTTTAGTTCATTTATTGATAACTGATTATGTTTGCGATCGCGGCTTTTGAAAAAATTTTTGTTCTCATCCAATATCACCAATTGATACGACGTTTATTTTTTTTTTTATATATTCGTTCATCATCACATTGGACAATATACTATATATCCAAGTATCCTGCAAGATTGTTAATTTTCCTAATTTTTTTTTCGTTTCTTTCTATTTACTGGGTAATTAGGATATCAATCACTCACTCAACCAAATAATAGTGTCTTTGAACAAACAGATCTACACGCATAGACAAATACACAGTCAATGTTTGAATTTATTGATTCAATTCAATTATGGTGCCGAAAGATTAATGATTTGATAACTAAAAAAAAAGAAAAAGAAAACAAGAATTTAATCATCAATTTTATGTGATTTTTTTTCAAATTTTTATTCAATTTAAAAAAAAAAATTGTGTCGCACGTGCACGTGTTCATCAATTTCATCATTCAACGAATCATCATCATCATATCAATATGGCAATCATTTCATCTAAATTCAAGGTATTCAAACTGTCAGTATTGCAGAATTTTCTGATTTCTAATTGATTTTTTTTCTTGGTTTTTCAATTGAATAATAAAAAAAAAAATAAACAGCGTTTAATCGATACTAATCGTTTTGCCTTATATACGGTATTTGCTGTATTAACAGGTGTATTTTTTGCTCAAATCATTAAAGGATTTTTACATACCGAACCGAATGGCAAAATTGATCATCAATTATTACGATATTTATCGTTACCCGGTGTAATTTATATGCGTTCATTCATATTGATTATTGCACCATTATTGGTTACATCATTATCGTTAAGTTTTTTACCAATAAAATCTGAGAATCCATTCGATAAATTACGAAGATTTAATGATCAAAAACAGAAACAACAACAAAGGAGGCAACAAACGAAAAAGAAGACGGCAAAATTGGATGCACAAAAATTAATTATCGTCACATTTATTGTATTCGGTGCATTTTCATTGCTTGCCTCAATATTTGGTGCATGTCTTATGCTTACATTCGGTTCATTTGCATCACCATACAGTACTGATCATGATAATGATGATGATGCCGATGAATTTTTAGCCATGAATCAAACAATACCTGATGTTTCGGATGAAAATATCCGAAATCAAAAACATTACATAATTCATAAATATTATCAACATGATACTATTTATAATAGTTTTTTGTAAGTTTGTTATTTTTTTTTCTCTTTTCAAAATCATCAAATTGACCATTTCATTCTTATTTTTTTTCTATAGAAATATTTTTCCCGATAATATGATTACACCATTTTTTATTTCATCATATTCAAAAACAAAAATTCTATGGCCAGCCAATCTATCAACATTGCTGGATCCAAATTATTATATTGAAACGCAGAATGAAAAATTAATCAATTATAAAGCAAATATGTTATCACTTTGTATAATATCACTTTGTTTAGGTGTTATTCTGCAGAAATTAGGCTCAGATCGTACAAAACGTATTCGAGCATTATTATATGAAGCCGATACAATTATCCATTATGTTATGCAATTTCTAATGAAGTTTGTCATTGTTTTCATGTTTTTTTAGAATTTACATGTTTTTTTTTCATATTCTTTCAGATTATTACCAATCGGTATGTTTTGTTGGATGTTTGCTGAATCATTGAAAATGGCATCATTATCGGAAATGGCTTTAAAATTGGCTTATTTCTATCTGATCGCCGTAGGTGCATTCATGTTCTGGTTATTCGTTTTCTATCCTGTTGTGTACATCATATTCACCAGAGAAAATCCCTTTAAATTGTATAAAAATATTCTTTCAGCCATTGTCATTGCATTTGGTTCATGTTCAAGTGCAATAACATTACCGGAAACGATGAGATGTATGCGAAAGAATTGTCAACTTTCAAATCGTATATGTCAAACAGTTTTACCATTAGGTATGACATTACATATGAATGGTCCGGCAATGTATTTTCCAATGACGGCAATTTTTGTTGCCTACATCAATCGAACACCGGTTGGTTTCTATTCAGTCATTGTACTATGGTAAGAATATTTTTGGAATTTCTCATTTTTTTAAAAATTCTTTTTAATCATTGAAAATAGTTTATTTGCCGTTATAATGTCGATGGGTGTACCACCCGTCATTGGAACCGGTACAACCATGTTAAATCATATGGCCGTTGCATCTGTTTTAGGTGTAGATAATCCACAGGATATTCTTGCCTATGTTTTAGCATTTGAATGGATGATGTAAGTTTAGCCATTTTTTTTCTTTGATTGACTAATTATTATTGATTGTTGAAAACAGGGAACGTATTCGAACCAGTACGAATATAATTGGCGATTGTTTTGCAGCCAAATGTATTGAAAGAATATTGAATATACAAGATGATGAATTGGATGATGAAAATTATTTGGAAGTAGAAAGTGAAGAAAAATTGTAAAAAAAAATTCCACTATACTACACATCCATCATCATCAATTTATTCAACATATAATTTATCCACCATTCATATTCATAATGTGTTTGTTTTGTGTTTTTTTTCATCATTCTTTTATTTTGAAAATATTAAAAATTTTTTCCAAATTAAATCATAGATGGCAACAAAAGTTCTCATTTTTTTAAAATTTTCTTCTGTTTGTATGCGAATACCATCTAGTGAATCTATTTTGAATTTTTTTTTTTGGTCACATGTGAATTTTGTTTTGTTTTTATTATCCCGTTTAAACTGTCAAAATTACATTGTACACTTTGACTTTCAAATGTCCCTTTTGTTCAAAGTAACTGTCATTGGAAAATGCCACGACCTAAACGAACATTGACAATTTTTCGAAGTAAATATTTCCCCGACAATGATGAAGATTCCTTGATTACAAACGATGATGATAATAATGATGATTATGGATCACCGGTTACAAAAAGAATTCGTAAACAAATGATGGAAAAAGTATCGGTAACAAAATCGAATAAATGTGGCAATCAATCTGCAAAGAAAAAGACCAAAAAACCCAGTGTAAAGAAACATGAATCCAAAAAGAATGTTAAAAAAATCGACGACGACGACGACGACGATGATGATGATGATGATGATGATTGGGAAGAAGTTGAAGAAGCAAAAATTTTCGATCCAGATGATTATCAGCCCGAATTGCCAACAAAAATTCAAATATCAATAGATTCATCATCTAATACAAAGACAAAGAAAAATATCGATCCCATACAGGCAGCAATTCGACAACGAATCAATCGAATGCGTAAAGAAAATCAATTAACGAAGCATAAATGTTGTATTCTATTCGCCATTAATCGTCTTCAGTATCTAAATTCTTTAATACAAGATCCAATGACTCAAGCATTAGCTTTATCAATGAATTATTTGATGCCTGATAGGAAACTGTCGTTGGAAAAATATATCGGTGCTTTCATCGCAAAATTTACAAGAAATTTTACTATTTCAATTCTAGAAAATCATGACTACAGTATCGATGTTCAACAGGAAATCATTCACAGTTTCGATCGATTATCCATCGATTATTATTTAATACTCAAATTAATCATAATAGCCATGCTTAGATTAACAAATCATATGATTAGATTATGTTATCTATTTGATCCACTGCCAATAAAACCATCAAATTTATTGGGCGATAAACCGAAATCAAAATCAACAAACAATAATAATGATGATGATGAATTGACGCAGAAAGAATTTTATTGGATTGAAATTTTCGATAATGGAAATAATCGTTGGATTTGTTATGATTATCAGCATCGAATCTATGATAATCCTAGGAAATTGGCCGAAAAATTTCCTACAAAACCAACGTATATATTGGCTATTGATAATCGAGATAATATTGTTGAAGTTACTGCACGTTATGCCAAGGATTGGATGTCGAATTCGATGCAAAAACGACGAATCAACAAAGATGATGATGGTTGTTGGCTAGAAGAAACATTAAATCTTTTCAATTCAAATCATCGATATTCATCAAAATATAAACATGCTGATCATATAGAATTTGAACAAATTATCGCACAAATTGAATTGCCTAAAAAAATGGCTGAATATAAAAATCATCCATTATTTGTACTGACAAAAGATTTATTAAAATTTCAGGCAATCTATCCAGGTGATGCACCACCATTAGGTTTTTTTCGTGATCAACCTGTTTATTCAAGAAATTGTGTTTATACATTGAAATCACGTGAAACATGGCTACGTGAAGCAAGAACCGTTCGAATGAATGAACAACCATATAAAATGGTACAATCACGTTTTAAATGGAAAACAACGACGGCATTTGGTGAAAAACCTGAAAAAGAATTGATCGGTGTTTACGGTGAATGGCAAACAATTCCATATGAACCACCAATTGCAAAAAATGGTATCGTTCCACGTAATGGTTATGGAAATGTTGATCTTTATAAACAATGTATGTTACCAATCGGCACTGTACATCTTCAATTGGCTGGATTATTACGTATAGCGAATAAATTGAATATTGATTGTTCACCAGCTATTGTTGGTTTCGATGGCAATCGTAATAGTTCACATCCAATTATAGATGGTTATGTTGTTTGTGAAGAATATAAAGATATTCTTATCGATGCTTGGAATGAAGATCAACATATTCAATGTGTAAAAGAAAATGAAAAACGTGAAAAACGAATCATCGATAATTGGAAACGTTTAATTCGTGGATTGATTATAAAAAGAAATTTAAAAATTAAATATGGCCACTAGATGTCATTGTTTTCCATTGTGTTTATATAACCAAAACAAATAAAAAAAAATTGATGAAATGATTGATGAAATGTGATTCATTCACAAATCAATCGAGTCATTGACAATGATCAGTATTTTTTTTTTATTTCTATTTCTATCCATTCCAAAAATTTTTGATTATTAGGACCAATCAATCAGCCAACAATGTTCAAGGTATTTTTTAATTGATTTTTTTTTTTTTTTTGTTAAACATTCTATTTTATCATTCACATTTCTACAATATATAGATGTTGGAAGAATTTTTAGCCTTCATATCCAGATATGCCATTGAGCATACATCAAATTTTGTCATATTGATTCTATTGATTACCACACCTTTGTTTGCATTGAGTGCATATCTATCGTTGAAATTGGCACGTTCAATTGAACAGCAACAGAAAAAAATTAAATCCATTGAAAAGATTAAAATGAAATCAAAGGCGAAAAAAGAGAAATGAAATCATCATCGAATTGGTGAATTTTTTTTTCATCATTTTTTTCGCTATCTATCACCATATACAAAATTATGATTACAAAATAAATTTCTTTCCAATATCTTTCCAATCATAAATCATTTATCTGGTTTGTATTTTGATCCAGGATTTTGTTCATATTCATGAAATTTAGGAAAATTTGTTTGTGGTTCATGACCACCACGGCCACCAATATCTTTTGATGATATTATTTCAGATGACTTTTTTAAATTTTTGAATTCTTTGTAAATTTCTCATTGATTCTTCCATTGTTGGTGGATCTAATCGTCGCATACGTAACCATGCTACGGGGGGAAACAAAAATTTCCGGTGAAACAATAAATTACAACAAACAATTCCTATAGTTACCATTCCATTCAGGTGGTAATTCATCCCAATCGTCAATATTTACCGATTTAAAATATCTGATTGTTTTCGAATTTCTATTTGGATCTAAAAGAATGAAAAAAAAAATTCAATTTCAATCTACCAATTCCATAATGAATAGTCATAATATTGAAAATTTACCATTTTTAATTTCAAAATATTTATTACCCAAATGATCACTGCCGATGAATTGTGCACGTGGTGTTCCAATAATTCTCGATGGTTTCAATGTACGGACAAAATAAACAAATGCTTTTATGAATGGACTAAGACCACGATCAGACATGATGATTGTTGGATGATTCAATCGCGGACAAATAAAGTTCATCAATCAGCTGCTACTGTGAATTTTTTTTTTTACTTTGTCCTGTCATTAAACATTCGAAATATCGATTGAAACGATTCAACATCATCGGATCATAGATGTCGCTGTCGAGCGATGATAATGATGATCAAGTTCGATTTTTTTTTTGTTTTTATTTTCAAAATTCATAAAATTGGCAGCATGAAAATTAATAAAATGAGATTAAAATTAAATTAAATTAAATAAAAGCAATAACAACAAGAAAGAAAAAATTGAAAAATAAAAATCCTAGAAACAATGAATATGAAAATTATGATGACAAATCATAACCAGCTAGACGGCCAATAAAACATTTTTCCAATAAACTTTCATAATTGACCCAACTATGAACATCTTCAAACATTGAAGTGGCATTTTTTCCAGCACCTTTCATTAGTTCATCCATACCGCCTGGATGATAATCAAGATATGCAGTAACGTTGAATACTTTTCCACGAATTGCTATCCAACAATCATCTGGTTGATCATGTTTCGATAATTCAATCATCGTTATGATATTTGTACGAGGATCATTGCCAGATTTTGGTTGAATTCCGGTAAGATTCGAAGAATTTGATGTAAAACGTACCCAACCCATAAGGCCATAACCTGGTTTCAATGCTACTTTTGTTCGTCCAGATCCAGTTGCATTACCACCACCGCCACCACTAGTACTGGTTGTCGATACATTTAAAGATGCACGTGGAATATCTTTATTCGAATCATTCATCATTCGATCAATTATCCGATCAATCGAATCCAAAAAAAAAAATCTATCAATACTTTTTTTTGGATCGATTGAACAGATTGATTCTGTTGTCGTCGTCGTCGTCGTTTTATTATTGTCAAAATTGTCGCTGATCACATGGTATGCATCATTGGTACATCAACGATTGGTCAACAGATGGCGCTAGCATACATTTTATTTTTTTAAAAAAGTTAAATTTTTTTTGTATGTAAATGAAAAATTCATTTTTCAAAAAAAAAAAAAAAAAAAAATCCTTGGCAATAATAATGAAAAAAAATCATTGATCATCATCATTAGCATCAATCGAAACGATTGAAAATCAATGAAAAAAATATCCATTAAAAAGTATTTAGACGAATGAGAGAGAATTGAATGGAAAATTGTTTTGTTTTGTTTACCAACTTGTCACATGTATACACAAAATAATGTCCACAATGATGATGATGATGATGATGATAATGGTTTGGCCATTCGAAACAAAAACGAAAAGAAAGAAAGAAAAAAAATTCCATCAAGTCATTCATAAGTTTTTTTTTCGAAACAAAAAAAAAAGAAAAAAGTCAACCCCTAAAAAAAATGGTCGGTGACCAGAAAAAAAAAATAAATAAATATATGAACCCTCTCCTCCACTTTTCTTCATTTTCAACAGACCAACCAACCAACGAACCACATCAAATAAAACTTCCGATTACAATGGCTGGCCTTAGTCTGTGTCTGTGTGTGTGTGTGTGTGTGTGTGTGTGTTAGTCCTCAACAACAACCACCACCACCATCATCATTGACATTGGCAAATAAATTTGACCTCTGAAAAGAGAGAGAGAGGACCTTGTTGCTTGTGTGTTTCATTCATTCATTCATAAAAAAATCTGTTTCGGTTTTTTTTCTCAATGAAATCATTTTCTTTTTTTTTGTGAATGAATTTGTAAATTTTGAACCGTGATACAAACGTACAAACTTCGTACCCTGTGTGTGTGTGCAGTAAACCGATGATATGGATGAGGGATGGTAAATGGTGGTAGTGTGTGTGTGTGTGTGTTAGTATGTTCATGTGATTCGGGGATTTTTTTTTACATCTTTTCAAGTAACGGCCCTTAAAAAAGTTTGGGAAATGACAGAGATGGCCATGGGGTTTTTATAAGGGGTCGTTATGATCATGCTGATGTTGATGATGGTGGTGGTGGTGGTGGTGGATGTTTCGTCGTCGTTGACAAAAAAAAAATGTTTAGAAAAAAAAAGAGGAGACAATCTTCAAGGTGACGTGACCACCACAAACACACGCACACACACACACACACACATCATTGATATATATGCGAATGGGAGGTTGTCGTCTTTTTTTTTCTCTTTCTTTTTTTGGTTTTTTTTTCTTGATGTTGTTGTTCAATCGGCACAACAAAAAAAATCTTTGGTTTGCCATTTACCAGCTGCTATTTGCTATGAACGACCATACAAAACATCTCATGCACGCAGAAGAAAAATCGAAAATCCAGAAAAGACATTGCATCGTGAACAACAACAACAACAACAAAAATCTAGCCAGCCAGCCAGTCATATTGTCATTTTGTTGCTGGAGACGAAAAAAAACGTGTTTTTTTTGTGCCAATGAAAAAAAAAATTTGTCACAAGATAATTCTTTGATTACAATCAGATCGAATGATAATTTAGTTTGTTTTTTTTTCTCATCCACATATTTGTGTGTGTGTGTCATTTCGTCGTTCGATTCTATTTTGATTTTTTTTTGTTTTTTGTTTTTTGATACTATTCGAGTGAATATAGAATCGAATCGAATCCAAATTGAAAAAAAACATGGAACTTGTGCTACATGCTGCAAAACATCATAAAACAACACCATCATCATCATCATCATCATTGAATCAACGATCATATTATCCTTCAAATACAATATTGGACAATATTTTCAATCAAACCAAAACGTTAAATGAAAAATTAATAACCTCGACAACTGCAACAACGGCAACAATAAAAGATATGAATAACAATAGAAATCAAGGCAACGACCACCACCACCACCATCACCACAATCATCATTATCAAAATCAACAAGAAAACCAACAACATCATCCATATGATGATGATGATATATGGAATCATCATCATCAAAATCATATAAAAACATTATTGCCATCATCGATGACCAATCATGATTATCATGATGATGATGATCATGATCATGATTCGGCTAATGGTTTTAATAATAATGGTGGAATAATGTCTATGAATAGCAAAAAATTATCTTCACCCTTGAAAGTAAGTGTGTAGCTTATGTTTTTTTTTTATTTCTGATTATCGATGATTGATTTTTTTTCCATCCATTCTCTATTATTTTGTTTTTTTTAATATTCATTCATTCGAGAAAAAAAAATTTTTATGAATAGTTTAGGTTAAAATAGTTATGTGTTTTACTTTTTCTCTCGATTCGAATGATTAAAAAAAAAACGGTATTGTTAACTAACCCATGGCCACCATCAATATCAAGCCATTTTGTGAGAATGATGATGATGAAAACAAACATACAGAGTGAGAGAGGGTCATGACCATACTGACCTTGTTCAACAACCAGCCCATTTTTTTCCATCTCGTGTTTCTATGTTTATGTCTATGTCTATGTGTGTGTGTGTGTATGTTTGTCGCAGACACAATACACAATAGACTATATATATGGGAATTTTATATATTGGGTGATTTTCATGATCAATTCAATAACAATAACAATAAAAAAAAATGTGAGAACGAAAAAAGTTTAAAAGTTTTCTCAGCAAGTTCAAACGGTTAAATTCAATTTCAATTTTTTTATTTTTATTTTTTTTAACAATCAATCTTGTTAGTAGTAACAAGTTGTTAACAATTTTTGAAAAAAACATTACAGCTGCTCTTTGATTGGAAAATTTTCCGACAATGAAAAAAAAGGATAAAAAAAAAGAAAATATTGACCAATCAATAAATTTAGTTCATTTTTTTTTCACTGATGAATCCAGTGAAAAAAAAAGTGAAATCATCATCAGCATCAGTATATGATGTAGTCGAACAACACTAGTTCCGATGATCATTATTATCCATTTAATGACAAACGTAAATCAAGGTTGGAAAAAAAAATTATATACCTCGGTCCAACAATCATATCCAGAAAGAGATAGTATACAGATTATTACATTTAGTTGTCGTAGTTGTTTTTTTTTGGTTGACTTGATCATTTTTTTTCTTTGTCAACTTTTTTTTCCAATGCAGTAACAACAACAACAATCATGGTCATGCATGGGTTCATCTATGGCCCCCTTACGATTTATCATTCTTCTGGTCCTCTCCACCTTATTTTATTTTGGCCAGAAACAAAACAAAACAAAAAAAATTATATCTGAATGAATGAATCATACATCCGATTTTACTATACATTACCTGATAGTCTTCTAGTTTTCTTTCTCTATAAAGAGAATCATAATGAATGAAAAATTAATTTTTTTTTTATTAATGAATCTAATGGGTCTGTAGGTCGGTCGAATAATTTTATTATTGCTAGGTAAATAAGCAAGCAAGCAAGCAGGCAGAAAGAGAGAGAGAGAGAGAGAGAGAGAGAGAGAGAGAGAGAGAGAGAGAGAGAGAGAGAGAGAGAGAGAGAGAGAGAGAGAGAGAGAGAGAGAGAGAGAGAGAGAGAGAGAGAGAGAGAGAGAGAGAGAAAGGTAGGGAGGTATATATTGTGTAGTAATAAGGGGGTGGATTAGAAATTTTCATCTTTGAAGTTTTTTTTTCATCATCTTCAATTTTGTCGGTTGTCATACATTTATTTTTAGTTTAGTTTAGTTCAATTCAATCGGATCGTATGATAATAATGATGATGATGATGATGATTCGTGCGTATGCCTTGAAGCTAATAAATTTCCGGCAAACAAATCATCATCATCATCTTCATCTTCATATTGAATTGTTTGTCGTCGAACCATTACCACCGAAATGTCAATGTCGATTTTCATTTTCTTTCTTTCGTTATTGCTTTCCATTTTGCTTATTTTCATTTTCGGATGTCGTTTTTTAGAAGAAACAAACAAAGCAAAAAAAACGAACGAACGAACGAACGACCTGTTGAGTCCAGATCATTTTTTGATGAATCGTTTTTTTCTTTTCATTGTCGTCTTCAAATACGTACAAAAACACGTAACCCGAATAAATATATAGGACTTTAATTACTTTTTTCCTTGGACAGCGACGATGAAACAAAATTTTTGTTTTTTTCTTTTTTTTTTTTTTAGTTCATTTGTATTCTGTGTCATCAACCACAACAAATCTATCCATCTATCTATCTTAGTCTCATCTTTTTTTTCTTTCATTTAATATATACAAAGTGTACAATCTGAGGAACCGAAAAAAAAAAAAAAAACAGATAAAATTCAGTCATAAAGTTGTCGTTCATTTAATTTTTTTTTTGTTTTCTGCAGCTATTTTCAAAACGAAAAACGAAAAAAAAAACAAAATTAGCTTCAGGGTACAAATCATGCAATCGATCTTGATCGTTCTTTCTGTCTCTGTGTATTTATTGCTGAAGAAGATGTGACAATCACATCATTATTATAATGTAAAAAAAAAACATAAACATTTCAGGTGTACAAGAATTTTCAATTACCATCAAATGAATGAATTTGAATTTGAATGTAATAATAAATTCATGGCCAATATCAACATCTTAATTGAACTTTAGCGTGGGAAAATTTTTTTTTCTCTGAAAATTTTTTCAATTTTTATTTATCGATCGATTAATAGACATAAATATAAATATATAAAATGAAGTATGCACGTAATTTTCCAATAAATAATAATCTACAATGAAACAAAATCTACCTGTTGATTATTTTCTCATTTTAATTTTTTTTTTTTTTGATTTTGTTACCACTGAATGAAAAATCTTCAGAGATGATAGATGTCGATTGTCCCTAAGGGCAGCAACATCTTGATGATCATTAATGGTCTTTTTGATGATGATGATGATCATCATCATCTTCATCATTAATTTACATGATTCAACCCTTTTTTTGCATGAAAAATTTAAAAAAAAATTATCTCATGAAATTTTATTGCGAAATTTCAAACAAAAAAAAAACATTAACATTTGTCATGTGCATATTTTTGTTTGACATTGAAAATTTTTAAAAAAACAAAATCTAAAATGAGAAAAAAAAATTTATCCAACACCCATTGATAGAATTGGTCAGCTAATGGAAACCTAATTTTTTTTTGGTCTTTCATTATAACTTTTAAGTTTACATGCAAACCGTAAACGTTTACTATATATAAATAGACGGCCAACAGACCGCTATGATTGTTGTTGACCTGTTGATTTTCAGTTCATTTTCTTTCGGTTTTTGTACTTCTATTCTGTAATGTACAAACTTCCGTTCAATCACTGTATAAACATGCACACACATGTAGATTGTACAAACACACACACACAGATGTAAGTTGTAGAAAAAAAATTTTATGAATGAAAATCTGTATATATGAGAGAGAAAAAGAAATACTACCACCATTTTTATCGTATGTATATCTGTGTCTGTGTGTGTGTTCATTCATTCAACTCTTTTCCAACATGATGATCATCACCATCATGCTACCTTTTTCAATATCTCATTCATTTTCATACCCCTCACCCATTCATTCATTCATTTTTTTCTTACTCTGAAAAAAAACATTTGATTCTTACTGTAACCATCTATCTATCCATCCGTCCGTCCTCCCCCCCCCCCACTCAACAAAACAAAGTTTAATCGGAAGATGAAGGCAGCTGATGATGATCATAGTGTCTATACATTACACACCTGGCCTATGATGATGATGATTGTTTGTTTCGGTTATTGGCTAGTAGTTTGAAATCGTAGATCTTTTCCCCTCTTTCTTTTTTGGTTTTTTTTCCGATTGGTGGTCATTAAAGAAATTGTGACACACACACACACATACACAAAGTTCACTTTCTCGTCTTGTTCACTCGATACCCTCACTCAAATATCAATGATGATGATGATGATTGTAGTTGATTTCGAATTGATGGCCAAAGTAAATGACGACGGCTAGCTAGCCAGCAGCCACACAGCCAACAAGTAAGCAAGCAAACGTAGCACGCGAAAATTTCCCACGCTCGCGCCTATTTTCTAGGTCATCATCATCATCATCATCACTATGAACCAAAAAAGAAAAAACTATCGTTAACCATCACCACCACCACCACCACCATCACAATCATTGTCGTCTTTATCGAAACAACTTTGATGGCTATTTTTTCGATGAATTGTGTGTTCCGTTCAAAACAACTTGTTGCTTTTTTTTTGATTCACAATGTTTCTTCTTCTTCTTCTTTCGAAAAATAAATAGAAATCTTTGATTTTCATTTTCACCAAAAAAAAACCTTCAGGGTTTTTTTTAATCTTGTTTCGACTCCGACGACAACAACAACAACAACGACGACGACTAAGATTATTTCATTTGTGTGAGAAAAACATTGTGTTTTCATTTTTTTTTCTCTCTCTCTCTCTCTCTCTCGATTACATCATTATCGCCGGATATTGTAATATTTGATATAATCAAATCAATCAATCAATCAATTTTTTTGTTGATGAATCAATAAATAATAACGATGATGATAAAGATGGTGTGTGTGTGTGTGATATTTTGGATTAAATTTTCAATTTTTTTTTCACAATTTTTTTTTCATTTTGTTCAACAGGTAAAATTTGAAATGGATCTACTTTTATCATCACAACATGAATTGGATTGTAAATCAAATATTTTATTTGATTTAAATAATATGACATCATCCACATCATCATCATCAACGACGACAACAACAACAACGTCGACAACAATGGATATGTTGGATGCTAAAACAACAACAGTATTAAAAACACCATCAATACGAACAACTGGTAATTGTTCAACAACATCATCAATATCACCATCATCATCGCCACCATCATCATCTAGTTTAATAATGATGATGATGAATGATCATCATATAATATCATCATCATCATCATTATCATCCATATCATCGGATTCAAGTAGTATACAAAAAGTTCCATCATTAAGTGATATTTATGATAATAATAATAGTGATATCTATACCGGTGGTAAGTTTTTTTTTTGTTTTTTTTCATTTTATTGTTCCAAATCCAATTGGATAGATGGCAGTCAGACAATCAAACTTGTAGATTGGATTTTTATTTTTTATTTATTTTTCTGGTTATAACGCCGTCTATTCAAATCTGTGTGCATGTTTTTTGTATTCAAATTTCATCAACATATTGAGTGTGTGTGTGTTTGTGTGGAATAACCTTGAACACATGCTTGACAAACGCTCTCTGTTTCATAGATAGATATATAGATAGAGATAGCTTGGGATAAATAATGTGATAGAAATCTCAGAGCAAAAAAAAAATGAATTCAAATTTTGAGTACTTTTTCTTTTCTAATCGTTTTTTTTTTGAATATGGATCATATTTTTCTTTCTTTAACTTTATGCTTGGCTTTAGTCATTTTTTTTCTGAAGCTAATGAGCCTGATCGAACTGATGTAGAGACTGCAGTTTGCTTGATGATATTTGTTATGGTGTTAAATGTCGATAATTATGGCTAATTTGTCATGGATATAAATTCCAAATGATAAAAAATATGTTCAACTGGTGTGTGTGTGTGTTCTGTTAATCTCACATCGAACATACACATACACATACACAGAATAATAATCATGATTGATATGCTAATCATTCAATCAATCAATCGATTGATTTGTGAATTTGGTTGACCAGAATTTTTTTTTCTCTCTTTCTGTATGTGCAAGCTTATCATACAATCCCCAGATTTTTAGTAATAATAATTGCATTCATCATAATGAAAAATAATGATGATGATGATGATGATGAACTATTTTTTTTTCTAACAATTTCGTTTATAGTGTTGGTTTTTTTTGTTTTGTTTTGTTCGTTGTCAAACAACAGACAAAAAATATTGATCAAATATAAACGATATATAAAAAAAATTGAAACAAATAACCGAAGATGAAAATGAGAAGAAAGAAAAAAATTTTTTTTTTCACTGTATTTCAAACAACAACAACAAGTGTGTGTGTGTGCAATGTTTTCGTTTTAACAAACAAGTTGCATTCGTTTGTTCGATCTATCGATCGATCGTTGGTGGTGATCAATTTCCTTTCTGGATTTTCAAAAAAAAACACAAAAAAAAAAATTTCGATGGTCTGCCAAAATGATGATAAGAATTTCAATTCAAAATGCATAAATGTACATGTTCTATATATGCTTGTTGTTGTTGTTGTTGTTGTTGGTTGTTGTTTTATTTATCTGGTTGTGGCTTACATGATTTTTTTTTGTTGTTGTTGTTCTGTTCATTGAATAAAGCTCATCTCGAATAAATGAATCAAGTCGAATAATGAAAAAAAAACAGAAAAATCATCATTTGAGCAATTGCCGTTGTTCGGCAAACACACAACAACAACAACGACGACGACAAATTTTTTTTGTTTGTGTTTTTGGATGTTTTTTTTTTATTTCGGCCATTCTCTCAGGTAGGGTTTTTATTTGTTTATTTCAATTATTGTAGATTTGTTGTTGTTGAATTTTGTAATTTTAAATTGTTGTTGTTCCATTATTATTAGCCAAATAATAATTACACAATCATTGTCATCATCCTCGCACAAAAAAAATATGTAAATTTTTTTTGTTTTGTTTATGTAAATCTAAAATATGGCCATTTTGGCTATGTTTTTGTTTTTCTGTATGAATGAATGAATATTTGTGTCAAGTGTATAATCGCTCGCTTTCACATATAGACGTGGCGATTAACGAAAAAAAGCACGTGTTAAATCTTTTTTTTCTGATAAATCGGTTATTTCATCATAAATTGAAAAATTTTTTTTCTAAAAAAAAAAAATCTGGTCACGGTTATGTTAATTTGCCAGAAAAAAAAATGAATGAATGAATGAATTAATCTCATCAAAAAAAAAATAAACACGCGCATATACATTGAGCTCATTTTACATAATCAATATTATTTGTTCAATTGGCTAAAATTTGATTGATTTCAATTCTTAAAATCTCCCTTTTTTTTGATCTTTGAAATGAAATCATTTCGTACTTATACAGAATAGAGTGTGTGTGAGAGAGAGAGAGTTTCAAGGTTTTTTCATTAACATTAATTCTCATACAACAAAACAAACAAAATAAAAAATGGATCCTAAACAGTCCAACCGAAGAAAATGATATCGGTTAGCAACAATATAACGCCGACAACAACAACAACAACATTAACTGTGAATGAATTTTGGTTTTTTAGTGAAGAAAAAAAAATAATAATAATTTCAAACGTCAAACTATGACAATTGAAATTGAAAATTGAAATCAAACAACAGCAACAAGTGGTGGGCAATAGTATTTCGTATTTCGTTTTTTTTTTTTGATTTCACTGGCTTGTTGTTGTTGTTGTTGTTGTTTTCATCCAATTTTTTTTTTATTTTTTTTTTTGTTATCAAATAATTATTGCCCATTCACTTTAATAATTACGTATGTATCGATTCAATTTCCTGTTTTAATGATTCTCATTTTTCATCATCATCGTTTGTTTTTTTTTTGTTTTTGGCCAGAAAAACGCACGACACTGTTTCCTGTCTGTGTGTGTGTATATGTTGTTTTTTTCCCATTTATCGATTCCAATGAATTTTGATTCAGAAATCAAAAAAAAAAAATTAAATTCAAAATTGAACGATTTTTTTTCTGTACATTTTTTTTCTATTATTCAAATTCTAGATTCAATTGAAAAAATTTTTCTTTTTTTTTATTTGCATAATACGTGTTTAATTTTAGCACGTGTTTATTATTGCCATAGTCAAAATGTATCAATGTCAAATGTGAAATAATTGGTATCATACATATAGGTGAGTGAGAATGAGAAAGAGAGAGAGAGAGAGAGAGTGAATGTAAAAGTGATAGGCTTGGATGATTATAATTGATTTACTTTGTTTTTCTTTTTTTTTTTTTTTTTTTTTGAACCACCAAGATTATTTCTCTCAAAGATTGATTTCTTTGATTTATGAAACAAAACAAAAAAAAATGCTTGCCAATAAACACCTTTCATATCTGTTGTTGTTGTTGATCATTTGAATAGATTAGAATTTGAGGGAAATACACACACACACACACATACCTATGCTTAGATCTAACAATCTGATAATTAGATCAGGTGGTAAACCTGAAATCGATATGTGCAATAAAAATAAAACAAAAGAAAAATACAGTGCTTAGTTTGTTTTTTTTTTATTCATATAAAAATTAATTTCACAAAATAACAGCAAATTGTTTCAAGTTTTCAATCATTCATCATGATGAATTTTTTCTGGTTGTATTCTCCAGAATTGAAACCAATGGTTAATTAGTCTCTATAAACTGTCTGTGTCTGGTTTATTGCCAAATATTTATTGTTATGGTGGTGGTGGTGGTCATTTATTCACCAAAAAAAAAAAAAAAAAAAATTTATGCTAATCTGTTGTTGTTCTCTTTTATTCAGCTTTCTCTCTTTTGGTAATATTTGCGAAAGTGTTGATGAAATGATTTCAATTTATGATTTTTTTTTCTGTTTTCTGGGTTTTTGTGTCTATTTTTTTTACCATTGTATTTGCTGCTTGTATGTGTGTGTGTGTCTGTGTGTAAATATGATGTGTGAATAAGTGGTTTTTATGCATTTTTTTTTTTTTTTTTTTGGTTTTTCTCGTTGTTGTTGTTGTTGTTGTTGTTCCAAACCATGATCACCAAGGTTTTTTTCTTTGTTCAAATTTCAATCCATTTTTTTTTGTTTTGTTTCTTTCATTTGCTTTATTTTTATTTTATAAATTTTGTATACAGGGTTTAGTTTAGTATTAGATTTTAACTTTGATGTTTTAGCTATTTTGCAAAAAAAAAGTGTTTTGTTTGTTTGTTTGTTTTGAATTTTGACAATTGATTTTTTTTTAAAACAAAAAACTGATCAATATGGCTAATGGTGGTCAATCAATGTCATCATTACGACAACCACCACCACTACCGCCCCAAATACCATTAACAGCAACTGCAGCAGCCTATAATCTTACCTATGCATTATTAAGTCAACAACAACTACAACAATCCACATCTTCATTACGATCAGATAGATTTGATAATTGTTTATTATTAATACCGCCGCCACCACCACCACCACCACCATTGCCATCATCATCATCATCATCATCATTGGATGCTACGAGTAAGTGCAATATTGTGAAGAACAAAAAAAAAAATTTTTTTTTGATCATCAAGCACACCCAAACGTAAATATTAGTAAAAAAAAAAAATTGAGGGTGGAAACCTTATTGTGAAATTTATGTAAAGTATAGTAGTTGAATATAAGTACAAGTGAGTGGCAATTAATTTCTCATTTATTTTTGCAAGTTGTTTTTGTTGTTGTTGTTGTTGATGTCGAAATATTCGTTTGGGTCAATTGTCATCGGATCTAACGACGATGATGACGATGACGATGACGACGATATTGTCCCCTATCCTCGAAACATTTGTTGTTTGCCTCTATCTATCTATCTATTTTTTTTTTTTTTTTTGCTGAATTCATATTGCCAAATGAGGGGGGGTGGTAAAAAAAACTAAAATATTACAACATGACCACATCGACATCGACAAACCAGATGCCAGATATTCATTCAACAAAAACAAAACAAAACAAAACAAAAAATTAAAGAGGATAGTTCATTGGTGGTGGTGGTGGTAGTTATAAACTCATTTTGGTCTGGCTCATTGGCTCATTGGTCACACGCACACACACACACACACGCACCAGAAAAAAAATCAATGTAGAAAAAAAAACAAGACCGGAAATTATGTTTAAACTTTAGTTTTTATTTTCCATTTTTTTTCACATTTGTCCATTCATATTGATGACGATGATGATCTCTATACGATAATTTCGTATATGTGTGTGTGTGTGTGTGTCTGTGTCGTCGGCTAACATCAACTGATTTATGATTCAAAATAAAAAAAAAATTGAAAACTTTAGTAAAGAATCTCTGCTCGTGTGTGTGTTGTGTGTGACCACTGAACCCTGGCCAATTGACATCATCATAATAATAATCACCGGATCATGATGATGATGATGATGATTGCTAGCTAGCCAGCTTGTTTTGGCCATTTGATGTTTTTTTTTTTTTTGTTTTGTTTTGTTACCATTTTAATTGTTTTAAAATTGATGAAATAATTCTTAATTTCATCTTTTGTAATCCACTCATCACTTGTACAATGGTAATGTTTTTTTGTTTGTTGTTTTTATTTTCTAATGAAAAACAAAAAAAAAATTCCAGCCATATGTTACACACACACACACACACACACACACACACACACACACACACACACACACACACCTGAAACCACACTAAATCATCTACTCTAGATCTTTATTATTTTACTTTGTTTGTGACATTTCTGTGTATTTTTTTCTTCTTTGGTTCGGTTCTTTTTTTCAGATTTATAATGGAATTTTTTTTTTGCTTTCGTTTCCTTTTTTTTTTTTGGTTTATTATATCTGGCCATCAATTCCGTGTAATGCATGACAAGACATTGGGTTCTGGGTTTTGATGATGATGATGATGAGTGGTGGTGTGTGGTGGTTTGTTGGAAATATACTCGTGTGTGTTTGATATACAAGTGTGTGTGTGTGTCATAAGGCCATAATTCAAGCGTGTATATACAATCGAATTGACCTTGTTCTTGTTTTTTTAACTTTCTTTTTTTCATTATTATTATTTCTAATTTCACTCTGTAATAATTTTTTTTTTGTTGCAAAAAAAAAAAATTTTATTTTCTTTTTTTTCTTTTTTTTTCTCATTGACAATGAAATTATCCCGAAAATGACAATGTCGACAACGACAAAAAAAAACATCACCCATTATTATAAGACCGAATTTTTTTTATCGTCTGGTTTTTTTCTGTTCTTTACTAGCCCACCACCGTTTGAATCAATTATCTTTGTACAGTGTGTGATGTGTTTAGAAGGTCTTGGATGATGATGTTTTTTTTTACAAAGTAAAAAAAAATGTCGCCAAGGTCTTTTTTTTGACTTTTTTTTTGATCACACACACACACGCACCTGACCTGACCATGACGATGACTAACTAGCTACCTTTTTAATGATGATACGTAAATGTCGTGTGTCCATTTAATTTTTTTTTTCTACATTCACATATATACAACAGGTGGCCAACGTTTTTCTTGTGTGTTTTGTTTTTTAATTTTCATTTTTACCCTAACCAACAACAAAATGATGATCATTGGCCATCTGTTTTGATTTTAATTTTTTTTTTTTTTTGATTTTTGTATCACAATTCATTGTTGTTGTTGTTGTTGCTATTTTTCACCGTTAAGTTATGGCACAGATTTAAATGTCACTGCATTTAAAAAAAAAAAAAAAATTCATTTTGGGTTTTTATTAAATGGCCAATTCAATGTAAATTACGTAATATTTTTCTTTTGTATTTGTAACAACAACAACAACAACAACAACAACAAAAAAGCCGATATGTTTTTTTATGTGTATGCTTGTGATTAGTGAATGTAAAATGGATTATTATGATGCGTTGACCTGATTTGTTTATTGTTATTGTTGCTGTTTTGGATAAACTGAAATGTTTATGGTAAAATAAAATAGGCTTCTGTGTGTGTGTGCGTGTATGTTTTTTTTTGGATTTTGTTTTGTTTCGTTTTGTTTTATCATAGATGATTGCCTAGTCGATTAACTGATGATTTGTGATCAGTGGCAAAAAATGATGATGATTTTTTTTTGTTTTCATTTACAGTCATGATAATGAAATGATAAATTAGTTAATTAGCTGCGTCGGCGGCTGCGGCGCCGGTTTTTTTCTGACTTTCCGAAATATACCGTGTGTGTGTGGTTTTCGGATTTTTGTTTTGGATTTTTTTTGTTTTTTTTTTTGTTTTGTTTTCACAATTTGACTATAAATGATGATGATGATGATTAATTTTATCTCTGTATCATGGATATGTTTTATGGTTTAATTTTTTTTGTTTGTTTTTTGTTTTTTCTCTTTTGATATTCAATCAATCACATATGCATATTCAAATTTTAGATATACCAATACAAGTGCCTCCATTGACGCCGGGTACAAATCAAAAAATGTCACAAGCATTAGCGGCCAGTTTTGCTAGTTGGGAAAAAGAACGAGATGAATTCAACATTCCTAAAGGTAATGATGATGAATAGGAAAAAAAAAATAACTTTCACTCATTTATTTTTTTAAATCACTAATGAATAGATCCACAGCTATGGTCTGAATCCGATGTAAATCATTGGCTATTATGGGCTATAAAAGAATTTAATCTTGATGGATTTGATGCACAAAGTTTTCTAATGACCGGTAAAATGATTTGTGAAATGGGTAAAGAAATGTTTTTGGCTCAAACACCACCATATGTTGGTGATATACTTTGGGAACATTTGGATCGATTACTTAGAGGTAAGAATAAATTTTATTCATCATTTCCGTTTCAAACATCATTTACATATGGCGCATATACAAACACACACACACACACACACACTTATTGAAGCTCCACCTACACAAACATGATAATTTACAATTTTCACACATAATTTTTTTTTTTTTTTTTTGGTTAGACATCATCATCATCATCAATCCCGCCTTAATCATAAATATCTCTCTCTCTCTCCCTCTCTCTATTTTTGATGGTGTGTGTGTGTGTGTAATATGGTGGTATAGTAGTGATGTATAAGGGTGTCCAAAAAAATAAAATACAGCGTAGTTCATTTTATATAGCCAAAATCGTAATAGATATACATTTTTTTTTTACTTCTGCGCCGTTTTTATTTGGCTTCTGTTTTTTTTTTTTTTTTTTTTTTTTTTTTTGATTCTGGTTTTCTATTTCATTTTCTCTTTCTCTCTCTATATATATACATGGGTGTAGTACATTGATGACCATTTTTTTTTGTATTGGCGATTCAATTCAACAGACCAAAAAAAAAACATGATTCATTGATGTGAAATGGACACAAACACAGAGAGATTCAGAGAAATACGAAAACAAAACGAAAAAAAATTCTGATCTGATAAGGAGCATAGTTTGAGAATTTAGACACATCAGAGAAAAGTTTTAGTTTTTGAAATTTTTTTTTTCTTTGTTTGTTTTCGTTGTTTTTTTTTGTCCAATTTTCAATATCCATTTCACTACAATTCAAATACATTCATGTACAGCTAGCTAATGGCTAATTAATTACATCCGGTTTCATGTGTTTATGTGCGTGTGTGTGTGTGTATGTTGAGTGTTTGAATCATTTTTTTCCAAACTTTAAATGACTTTTGTTGGTGTTTTGTTTATATATTTCATTTTCAATTTATCGATAATTTTTTTTTCTTTTTTTTCTATTTACCACCAACAACAACAACAAAAAAAACCAAATAGATTCCGATGGATCAATAGTTGATAATAATAACGTTCCAACAACAGCAAATTATATTGATTGTGGTACAGAATTTAATGATTTTTTTCAACAACAACAACATCAATTACAAACGACAACAACAACAACAACACCACCACCAATAACATCGCCGTCGTCATCATCATCGACAACAAATATTGATCCTATTGTTATTGGTCATCATAATCATTCTCATCATCATCATCATAATCATCATCATGATAATCTTCAACATTTAAATCATCATCAATCTGATGTTATTTATTCATCACCATTTAATGATCATCATCATTCACAACAACAACAACAACAACAATCATCATCATCATCGTCATCTTCTTCATCATCGACATCAATAACTAATAATCAACAGCAACAACAACAACAAAATACAGACATAATTTCATCGTGTACGGATAATGTAACAACAACAACAGCAACAGCAACAACAACAACAACAAATTCAACAATAAATACTATCAATAATAACAACAACAACAACAATCCGAATAATAATCATAACAAGTCAATGATAATGAATGTGCCTATGACATCATCAATGCCTGATGTTATATCATCATCATCATCATCATCATCATCTTTATCAACAACGCCGATGGCAATTACAACTTTATCAAATTTTATCGATGGTAAGTGATTCATTCAATCATCAATTCATTTATTATCCATAAGAATCGTTTTACACACAGCATGCAAGCTAGATTTTAATTGAGTCAATTCAATTTAATTAGATCATTTTCATTGAATCATGTACATAATATAATAGGCTATAGAATTTTCTCTTCTCCCTCTTTCTTTTTGCCTTTTTTTCAAATTGAACACAACAACCACCACTAATCAAGTGCAATTTGAATTGATTGAGATTGATTTTTATCAAAATCATGGTTTTTGATGTATATTATTTATGTGAAACATTAGATTTCAAGCTTTGATCGCGTGTCTCTAATCATCATCATCAATTCATTTATTATTCAATTACTAGGATATTGTGTTGATCATATATTGGCCACTTAGCTATAAATATAAATTACATAATTCAAAAACTAGATTTCAATTAATTAATTAATAGATTAATCAAATCAATCGAAATTATAACAAATTGTCTGCTATATGCCAATGATGATTGTTAATCGATCGATCGATTGATCCAATTGATCGGGATTTTTTTTTTCATAAACGGAATCCGTTAATAACTTGACATTTTTTTCGATCTTTGTGATGATATGAACAACAGCAAAAAAAATGAAAACAAAAACATTTTTCGGCCACACACACCATGTAGAATGGGCAAATGAATTTATATCATCAAAACTATATTTAGTATAGAAAATGTTGAATTGTAAATGTTTTCAAAAGGCGAAATCAAAAAAAAAAAAAGGCACACGAATAACATCAATGAACAACCAAACCAAATCAAACGAAGAAAAAAAAACCAAAAACCAGCCAATCAAACAAACAAATCATTTGTTCATTACACATACACATTATATTGTACTAAATAGCGAAGTAAAGCGAAAAAAAATTCGTCGCCATTCGTTTTTTCGTGTGTGTATTGAGTGTCCAAAAGTGGAACAATAAACGGATGTTTGTCGTTGTTGATAATAATAAGATTTTTTTTTTCTTTTTTGACAAACACACACACACACACATAACATAACATATATTTAAAGCTATAGATCATTATAAACACAACAATTTTAGCATCCATGGTATCCATCCAATATGTATTTTTTTTTTTTTTTTTTTAGTTGGTCCGTATTTCGACTATATGAAATGAAAAACAAGTACGCGCCTAAATATATTTTGATGATGATGATGATGATATTTGTCGTCACCGTAGTTGTCGTGTGTGTGTGTGTGTGTGTATACATTGTTCCTATGGCGTACCATTTATATATGTGATGAATGTTGTTAAGTTGAATGTTGATGATGATGATGATGTGTTAAATGTTGTTTTTTTTTCTATTCAAAAATGTCCGACCTTCGCGCGCCTTGTGTCAACAAAACAAAACAAAAACAAAAAAAAAAAAAACAGTGGAAAAGAAAAAAATATCCGAGAACACACAAAACATTATTATAATGTTTATAATAATAATAATAAAATATTAAAATGAAAGAACAAAGAAGAAAAAAAAAACGAATAAGCATATGAATATCGGGTTGTTTGGTTAGTTAGTTAGTTACATGGACACACTATCATCATCATCGTTGTGATTGGATAGAGTGTTAAATTTTGGATTTCATTTTGATTTCGAGATTATAATTAGTTTACAAATAGAAATTTTGAATTTGAAATCTTTATCATTATTATTTTTTATTATATAATGATTGTGTAATGCCCGATAACGATAGTAAAAAAAAAAAAAATTTTTTTTGTTCTAAAAATCACATTTTCATCAATAAAACAACGCCTGTTTGTCTAGTTGTTGTTTCGGGTAACAAAAACAAAAAAAAAACTATCGGTTATTATCATCATTGTCATCGTTTTTTTTCTGATGTTGGTGGTTTTAAATGGACAATTTATTTATGGACCACCACAACCACTTGTTGAATCGTTTAACTTGTTGTTGTCAATTTTATATACGAAAATCATGTATGAAATGTTTTTTTGTTGTTGTTGTTGTTTGTGTGCGTGTAATGATTTGATTTTTTTTTTTTTTTTTTGGTTTATCATTTTTGTTTATATCTATTTTTCATTGTTTTTTTTTAAATAGGTTCTTATTCTCAATCAATTGCCTCAATGAATGAATTATCACCTACTGGCAATAATAATAATAATGCAGATAAAATGATCGCCATGAATCGTCATCAACAATCAAATCATCATCATAATAATAATAATAATCATCATCATCATCATCATCATCAATCCTTTGAAACGGAAAATGCTGAAACTTATCAACAACATTTGCCTACCTCGACAAATGGTCATCATCATAACCATAATCATCATAATAATAATAATGATAATCATCATCATTATTTGGAAGCTCATTCAGAATTCTATTTAGCTCATACAATGGTGATTGATAGTGGTAAATTCTCTCAACAATATCAACCAAAATTCAATAGAGGTCCACATAATTATTTTGGTAATTATTTTTTTTTGTTCATTTTTTTTGCAACCTGTTCATTCTTTTTTGTTCATTGTAAAATGTCACTTAGGTCGATATACGGGTAATGAGCTACCCAGTATGATTGATAATTATGGCCAATATGAAAATTCATTTTCAACAATGACACCATCATCAATACCGCATACACCATCACCTGAACAATGGCCCACAAATGATTTAGCAAATATTGGTTCAACCATTGGTTCAACATTGATGCCAAATACGATACCATCACCGAATATTAATACATTAGTTCCAAATCATATGAATGCCAATTATGAATCATTACCAATTCATGGTCGTGATCAAATCGGTTTGAATACAATGGTCAACAATAATATTATACATTCGAATGGTGTACATCAAGGAGCCAATATTTTTCACCAGTCATCTATAGATGGAAAACCATTCATTCAAGCAGCAGTTCTAGCAGGTATGAATTTCATTGTTTTTTTTCGTTCTAATAACAAATCATTCATTATTGATTATTTTGCATATTAATACAACTAATAATAATAATAAGCAGGTAGTGGACCAATACAATTGTGGCAATTTTTGCTTGAATTATTAACTGATAAAGATTGTCAAAGTTTCATCTCATGGACTGGTGATGGTTGGGAATTTAAATTGACCGATCCCGATGAAGTAGCACGCCGTTGGGGTATTAGGTAATTAATTATTGAATTATTGATGAATTTTTAATTATCGAAAACACACATACGTATTTATTTTTTTTTTATTTTTTTATTTAATTTATTTAGAAAAAATAAGCCAAAAATGAATTATGAAAAATTAAGTCGTGGCCTTCGTTATTATTATGATAAAAATATTATTCATAAGACGGCTGGTAAACGCTATGTTTATCGTTTTGTTTGTGACCTACAAAGTCTTTTAGGATGTAAACCAGAAGATTTACATTCTGTTGTTGATCTCAAACCTGAAAAGAAAGAAGAAGATTAAAATGAACTTTAATCAATCAATCAATTAATGAGCCATCTTTCTGGTCATTAGAATTGTATTGTTTTCGTTTAAAACAAAACAACAACAACTGATATAAAAAGATTATTTGGTGGTGCACCTAGTCGTCTTTAAAAGAAAACAACATTTACTTCTCTCTCTCTCACTTTCTCTCTCATCGTTGATCAACAATATATTGTCGTTCACATAAATGATTTTCACATTTTCCATACACCATCATCATCGTTCATTGCCTTCTCATCTATGGCCTTAATTTCATTATTTTTTTTCTTGTTCTTGATTTCTATTAATTTACCGAAAAAAAACAATAATCACGTGCTTTTTGTATTTATTATTTTTTTTTTTAAAAAACACCAACAATGATGATCACATCTTGTAGTATATTCTATGTTATATTTTCTTTATTCTTAAATTTATTTTGAAAAAAATGGAAAAAAATAAAAGATTAAATTATGAAATATATAAAATGGTGAGTAAGAATGATGATGATGATATGATTATTTACATTTTGTATGATATTTTGAAATTATATCTTTAGCCAATGAGTTGATCGATTCGATTGGTTCATTATTTATGACCATATCAGCAAGTTGTATATAAGATCGAAATTTATTTTTCATTTCTGTGATTGATTCCGTTTTTTCTTGTTCATCATAAACTTTATGGCATAAATCAATCAATTCCGGAGCTGTATGAACGGTCGTTATTTCATTGGCATTTTTTTCACATAATTTTAATTTATAATCTTGTGATTCTTTATCGAAATGGCCCATGACTGCTTTATCTCGATCAATCATTGTTGTTGATAGCATATTAAAATGTGTTGAAATGATAAGATATGGCTGTTGGTCATTATTGGTCCAATAATCGATAAAACTTTTGAGCAATGAATAACCATCAACATGTAGTGTACCTTTGCCAAAACAATCGATTATAACCAATGAACGACGTTTAGCACATTTAGTTGCCGCAATCATTTGATTAAGATCAAGTTTAAATGATGATAATTGTGTTGAAATTGATTCTGGCGTACGGATTCGGGTGAAAATTTTATCCACCACTTGAATTTCAGCCGATTTAGCGGGAACAAATGAACCGATATGTGCAAGAAAAATTATCAAACAAATCTGTTTCAAATACACAGTTTTGCCACTACCATTTTGACCAAAAATGATCATTGTTTTTGATGATTGATTGTCACTATAGTAATCATTTGGTACAAATGATCGTGTTATTAATTCATAAAGTGGATGTCGACCTTCACAGATGTTAATTGTGCCTTGACAATTAAGTTTTGGTCGATTGAAATTCATATCAATTGCTGCTTGACTTATCGCTATCATTGCATCAAGAAATGCACAATAATTGTTGGCCACCAATAACTTATCTATACGTTCAATGATGAATTCTTTAATCTTCACAAGATTCTGATGTGTCAGATCATTGATTTCACCATGAATATCACCGAATAAAGAATCATATTGATCTGTATTTGAATTTTTATAATAAGCAGCAGTTTCGGCACAAAACAAAAATCTTAATCCATATTTATCGATATCGGTAATTTTCTGCGCTTCAATCAATAATAATTTTAGTAGAAATCCCAATTGTGGAATATAATAAAGCGTAATGTTTATATTATATGTTTGGATCAAATCATTGATTAATGTATCTTCAGCAATAGCATTGCGAAGAATTTCCGGTAATTTATTGAAATAGAATTTTTTCTTATCCAATTGTTCATCGATACCGGTTTTGATTGCAACTTTTCCATCATTTTTGGATTTATCAAAATCGATTGTTTTTTCTATACATTCAAGAATTTCATTCAAAACAATTATATAATGATCAGTTATTTCTTCACAAATTTTTGGTTTTTGCTCCAGATTCGCTAAACGATTAGTAACAAGATTTTTTATCGATATAACGCTGATAAGATTTTGTTGTAATATACGAAAATCGGAAATTTGAAAATTTGATGAACGAAAACGATTAATTATCGGTGGTATATGTTTGATATTTTTAAGAAAATCATATATCATTGTTTTGAGATATGTTTGTTCTTGACAAGTGAAAAAATCGACAATATTCAATCGTTCTTCTAAAATGTCAATATTGGTAATTGGTTGAAGAAAAATTTTACGCAAATAATTCGAGCCAATTTTACTGGCACATGAATTGAATACACCATATAGGGAGAAACTTTCTTTTTTTGTCAATCCTTTTTTCGACAGTGATGGATGCCATTCATTTTTAAAAATATCTAAAGCTTCATATGTTGTTTGGTCAATCGATACAAATGAATCGAGAAAGAAATAAACGATATCCGTTATGCTATTGATATTAGTAGTGTTAAGAGGTAATGTTGATGATTGATTCAATGAATGTTTTTCAATGAAAAATAACAATACACCAAGTGAACGAATGCTGTTTTTTTCGGAAAAATCAACATGTGATGTAAGATAAATGTATCGAATAGTATTATCACTTAGATGTGAAATTGGCTTATAATCGAACGATACAATTCGTGATTTGCATTGGTCATAATTGAATAATTTCGATGATACAACATGAAGTTTAAAACTATTTTGCAGTAGATTCAATGTTGTATCACCTTCTAATGCGAATGACAAATTTTCTTCATCTTCATTTTTGATCATTGAATTTGTGGCATAGTCTTCATTGCCCGTAGTATCTAATTGTATAGACTCTTCTTCTTCTTGTTGTTGTTCATTAGAATTAATTGTATCATTTTCATCATCTATCATTACTGTCACTATTTCTTCACGTAAATTTGATGATAATTTTTTTAGAAGCCAAAATAATTTTGATTCACATTGTGTGCCAACAAACACATTATATGGCTGAAGTTTTGCCAATACATTACGAGTGACCAAAAAATCTTCAAATTCATACATTTCATGGAATAATTCAATCTTGGATGAACCAATATGATAAAAAGCAAAAGCTATTTTATGATCTTGATAACTGATGAAAAGAACCGATTCAATTTCATCAAAACTGTATTGATCATGTGTTGCAGTCGAATGTAACATTTCTTGTTCATTGTTTTCAACATCTTGAACATTATTATTATTTTCATCATCGTCTTCATTCTGGAAATAAGTATAATCGGACATGATTTTTTTTCAATTGACGATATTCAATCAATAACAATTGATGATTGATCGAATTAATGAATCAAACGTCAATGTCGAACATGTAATCAAAAAAAAAAACATTCGAATTTGTTCTCAACATAAAGTACGTAATTCGTGTAAAATTTTAATTCAAAAAAATCAAAAATTTATTGAAATAAAAAATATTATTATTGAATTTTAATTAATTTAATGGAATTTCCTATCGATTATAACGGTCAATGATGATTTGTTTGTTTGTTCGTTTTTTTTATCAATCAATGTGTCCAAGTGGTATGCATGTCTAATCATCTTTTTTATCCTGATTCGATGATTCAGATTCGATTGTATTTCTATAAATTGACACATGATAATAATTAATTAAATGAATTATTAAAAAAAAAAAATAAAAAACATACGCTATTCGATTCTGTTCTTGATAAGTTTTACGTTGTTTAGCCGACATGTTAAGCATTCCACCTGTTTTACGTTTATCATCCATATATAAAATAATGATAATGAAAAAACATACTGAGAAAAAAAACAAAATTAAAATGATGAATGAAAAGAATTTTTTTACACAATTTAATTTACTTACAACATAGCCATGATAAAAAGAAAAGTTCCAGGCTAATATATCCTCTTGAATCGACAATATAACCAGCGGCTAATACAACACAGCCTAAGCCAAGATTCTGTACAGATTGCATAATACCATAAGCTGTACCAAGTTGATGTTGTTGTATAACCAATGCAACCATTGGCCATAATGCACAAGCTAATACCGAATATCCAATGCCCATTATGATCATAGCCATTAATGGATGAATAAATGTGAATGCCAACATTCCATGTGCAATCAATGTTATTAATGTGGCGCTTAATACCCAGAATAAATTTCTTCCAGTCATATCGACCATAATACCAAGTACAGGTGATGCAAATGTTGATATAAGATATATGATTGAATCATAAAAATTTGCTTCTTTTTGTCCAATTTCATATTTTCGTTGAAAAAATAAACTACAAAAATGCAACAGGAAAAATGAACAGGGTTATTATTATTCGTTATTTATGCCATATCAATCAATAATCACTTACCTTCCAAGTGCTGTGAATGGAAAAATGGTTAACATAATATGAAACACAAATAAATGCTATTAACCAGAATGATAATGGAAATGTTTTTGCATCGGTTATATTGACTTTTTCATCCACCATAATCGTATCTTTTTTCAACATTCTAGTTGCTCTTTTATCGAAATAAGCCAATACCAGTGCACAGATTAATGAGAAAAGACATGTGATGGAAGCAATCAATAAAGCAATACCAAGACATTTATAGCCATGAAAATGTTTATTAACAAATTCATATATTGAAACCATTGAAACAAAATTGGCTGAACTTCCGGCCCGTGCTATACTTAATTGTAAACCGAAAACCATATTTAATTCTTTATCTTTAAACCAACTGACAGCATAAGTATTCTGTGCAACTGCTAATGATTCGCCTCCGATACCGAATCTATCCAGAAAAACAAACGAAAAAAAAACTTTATTTCGAAACAAAACTTAAATTATTACTCACATAAAACGACCAAAATTCATAAGCCAAAAATGATCAAGTAAAGCACCAGTGGCAAAAACCAATTGACCAATGAAAATGATTGTAGCAAAAATGATGGCACCAAAACGGATACCAAAAACACGATCAATGAGAAAACCGCCGAAAAAACATAAAATTGTTTGTGGCCATGAATACCAGGAATATAGTTGAGAAAATGAACTGACATCAATCTTCATATCAGTTATGATTTGTTGTTGTAATGCTCCCGGATTATCATAACAATAATAACTTCCTATGATATCATTATCGAATGAAAAATAAATGAATATAGAATCATTATGTAGTCTGATGAAAAAAAAAAATTACCGAAACCCAAAAAACACATAAATATCAGGACAAAATATCTATGCGTTCGACTTGATGGATGGCAAATATTTCCAAAACATGATGACGCTTCTTCAACATCATTTTGTTGTCCTTGTTCTTGTTCTTGTTCAAGGTCGTATTGGACCAGATTTTCTTCGGTTTCTGATCTTGGAAAATTCATGATCAATCAACACACACAGTAAACTATGAAAAACACTAAATGAGTTATTGATTAATGTTTGACAAAACAAAAAAAAATGATGGCGTTATCATCATAAGCCAGAGAGCAAACTTGAGATCGTTAATCTTTTATCAGCGAAAATTATTGTCATAATCAAATAATATATTTGAGAATCAAAGTGGATCGATGATTATAAACATTTTTAAATCATTAATCAATCAAATCAATATATCAATCAAACACCCATCACCCATCATCAATTTTTATTATTGTTGATTTATTGAAAAAAAAATCGAGGATCCATTCAAAATGGACGAATATACAAAATGAAAAAAATGAATTTTTTTTTAATTAAATAAAATGATGATGATGATAAATTGATGAATTCAAAATGAGTTGATGTAAAAAAAAATTTATGAAATTAAATTATGTGATGGTTTATAATACAATTTTAATGGTCCACTCTAAAGGAAAATAGAGACAATGAAATTAATAGAGTCAACAATGTATTTATTTATATTATATTTACCTTGAATCGCCAACGAGTAACAAAAACAAATTTCAAAGTATGATCTTTACCAAGTAATTCTTCATTATAGAGTATATCAATCTTTAACAAATGAATGAATGAAATGGAATTAAATAAATGTTTAAATATGAATATAAACACTACTTACGTCTTTATGTTTATCGGTAGTTTTATAGATCAATTTTGATATAAATTTTTTCAAATGATTTATTGTCAATTGTGATGAACAACGAATAAATTTTGCTTTTATCTGTTTAATTAATTCTTCTGAACTTGTTATTAATTCGATGCCAATTTGTTCATCATCACGATGATAATTTTCGCTTGTACATTGACTTGGATGATTCAAATTACCATCTTTTAACATTTTAATTAAATTTAGATTAGATTTTGGATATGGCATAACACGTGAACGATAAAATTCTCTTTCACGTTCGATTTCATCTATTTTTTTTTTAAAAAAAAAGAATAAAAATTTTGGATAAATTTTTTTTATATAGAAAAACAATAATGCCGACATACTTTGCTGTAGATCTGGAACAACTTTATAGACAACATCTTGTAATGTTCGATCATAGCTTATATATTGTAATGGATGTGATTGATGTATGGTTATATTACATGTTGGACATGTATTATTTTCTTCAAGATGTTTAACAAGACAACTTTTACAAACTAAAATGAAACAAAAAAAAAAGAAGAATAGTGTTAATGTTGTTGATGATTATTCAAAATGTTGCCAATATATAATTTACATGTATGCAAACATTCTGTAACGGTTGTAGCATCAATTAGATATCCTTTACATATTTTACATGTAATATATGGATTTAATGATTTTAGCTTAATACGACGTTCCATTATTGTTTCAACGACGAAAAATCAAATAGTGAAAAAAAACTAGAATATAATGATTACACGAACTTTGTATACAAAAATTAAAAACGTGATGATGATAAAAATAATGGTTGCTCGAAATAGAATCGAATATAAAACAATGCCATCTTTTGGCCATAAAGTCAATGACAATTGAGTCGTCATGGTCATAGTATCATATCATCATCATCATCATTCTCATCATTGAAATTTCAAAAGAGTAACTGAAAATCGAAAATCCAACATAATCTCAAATTAACGATAACAACAACAACAAAATCCAACAAAAATGAGTGTTTACTTTAGCAAAAATATTGCATCTTCTTTGAAATTTTGATCGTAATGTTTTGCAATTGTAAATCCGATCCAAAATGTCAAATTCTAATAGAAAAAAACAAGAAAATAATTATGAACAACGACTTCATCATACACTTTCTCGATATGGAAAGAACAAAAAGATTAAAAAACATCGATCGATTCCGTCCATGAATGATGTGCCAAAAGTAAATTTTTTTTTTTTAAATTCTAGATTATTAGATTCTAATCTAAAAAAAATTTTATTCTATCTAAACATAATCTAGTCACAAACGAATGGAATTCATGATGAGGAAAACGATGGAGAATTTGCAATTTCTTTAAATTTGGATAATTTTCGAACCGTATGACATGGCTTATAATTCTTAATTCATTGTAATTCACTTCTTTCTTTTTTTTTGCAATCAATTAGTTAAAGTATGATGAAAATGTAAAATATGCTGATGATACAACTGATACAGAATGTACGAATGATGAACCATGTCGTTTTCAAGGTTTTGAAAGTGCATTGGTACTTCGAAGCGCCGATTGTCGATGCAAAGAAGATTATCTATTTGACAACATTGACCAACAGAATGAAGCGGCAAAAAAATTAAAATTATCCAACAATGATCATCATGATTTATTTGACCGTTATTTTCAAACACAAATTTATCGTTTAAAACGTGAAAGATCTGGATTCATTTGGCGATGTTTAGGATTAAAATTTGCCAATAATTTTTGGAAAAATCGTGCCAAAGGTGAAATGTGGCCTTTGTTCACTTATTGGCTCATTGCAATGGAATTGTTTATTATGATTTATTTGTCCACTTATGGAATTGTTCCATGTGGTAAAACGGAGACTAAAGTTTCAAAAGTAATTTGGCACCAAACCAATTCGTTTCAGGTATGAAATCAATCAATAATTTTTTTGTTTGATTTTCGTTATTTAATCTTTTCTGTTTTTTTTGAATACACATAGCCAGCAACCTATTATCAACATCCAAATATATGGTATGGTCCAAGTTATTCGGATTTAATTTCAGCAGGTGTAAAATTTACACCATGTATGCGAAGAGATATGAATATAATGAAATCGATTGAAATGCGAAATTCATTAGAAAATGAATATGGTTGCTGTCTACGAAATGATCTAAGCGGATGTGTTCAAACAGCACAATCACAATGTTCAAATCGAACTTCATTTTGGATTAAATGGCCCAATAGATCCGGACCTGTATGTGGTAATGATCCACGTTATTGTATGGATAAATCAATGAACATTAGTTATGAAAAAAATATAACCGATTGGCCTATTTGTAATCAATATGATAATGAAGCAATCTATCGTTCTAAAGATCTTCATATGAAATGTAAAGTACAAGGTAAGAAGTTTTTTTTGTTTTTGTTTACCATTCGTGTATTGTAAATCAATATTTTTTTGTCGTTTCGTAAAGCTCGTCCTTGTTGTGTTGGAATCTATGGTAAATGTATACTTGCATCAAAAGAATATTGTGAATTCATCAAAGGTCATCATCATCCTCATGCTAGTCTTTGTTCACAAGTGAATTGTATGGAAGATGTTTGTGGTGATTCATTATGGCCACATCAATTTTATCGTTTATTTTTATCATTATTCATACATGCTGGTTGGTTTCAATTGTTGATAAATCTAGTAATACAATATGTATTCATGAGACGATTGGAACAATTATTGGGTATTTGGCGTACCGTATTGATTTATTTCTTATCCGGTATTGGTGGTAATATGGCCAGTGCAATATTTCTACCATTAACACCTGAAGTAGGACCTAATGCATCATTGTTGGGACTAATTTCATTTCTATTCATTGAATGTTATAGACAACAAAACATTAATGGAAAAGTGATTATAATGCTTAAAATATTTGTTGCATTATTTATACTTTTTGTACCTGGATTTTTATTACCATTTGTCGATATCTATTCATTAGTATTTGGTTTTATATACGGTTTTCTGATCACAACCATTGTACATCCAGATGAAAGTAAATCAATGACATCAAGAATAATAGCAACAATTTCGTTTATTGTATTAACAACAATATTGATTGTATTATTTATTTTTGCAACAGATTTATTGGAACAATATCGTTATTATACAAATCTATTGAATTGTTTGCCAATTATTATGGATTGTTCAAAAATCGATATTGTTTATGATGAAATAAAAGCATTGAATTGAATTGTATAAATCGTTGTAATGAATAAAATTGATTGATTGATTATATATTGAATGAATGAAAAAAAAAACAAAAAAAAAGAGAAAAAAATTCAAGTTTCAAACACATTCTCTATGCCGTGAGCATCACACTATCGTCATTATGTTGTTTTTTCTTCTTTTTTTTCGGTTTTTTCACCACTTCTTGTTCTTCTTCACCATCGTTGGCTACCAACATTTCCGCCGATTCATGATTACCATTCATATCGATCATACTTTCTTCGGCTGCTTCCATTTCTGCCAATTTTCGTTTCTTTTCTTTTTTCAATTTTTTCTTTCGTTTTTTAATATCAACGGCAGCTTCTTCAATTGCTTCATTCATGACATCCAAATTTTTCTTCGGTATAGTACCTGTATCCAGAAATTTTAATCTTTCCTCTACTTGTTCTTTAAGTTTTTGTCCAAAAACATCAGTAGCATCTTCAGCAAAACAATCGATTCTTGATGCTATTGAACATTTATTGGCCAAAAATCGTGAAATTTTGCCCTTATTCTTATTACCAGCACGTCCAATAAATGTTGAATGATAAATCAGCCCATATTTAGGTGTATTACCTTTTTTCTTCAATGCACGAAACAATGCTTTTTCAGCACCCAATATTTGAACAGTGGACGAAGGATATTTAGATAAATTTATTAAACTTCCAGCATGTGATATTAAACGCGCACCAACCTAATCGAAACACGTCGTTAGATTAGAAAATATGAAAGAAAATACATTACCGTCTCTCCAATTAAAGCAGATAAATTCGGTGCAATATTGTGCATACGAGAAACAAGATAATCCATTAATTGTTTACGATATTCAGCCAATGAAATAACTTTCGAGGTAAAATATTCAATATTGATGAGATCAATTTTTGAAATATCCATTCCCATCGATGATTTAGCCGCACTCATTATAGCAGCTGATTTGGATGAATCTTGAATAATTTCTTCCAAACGTTCTTGCGTATTTGTGTCACCTTCATTAGCAATGAATTCTTTACGATCACCAATAATTTGTGCCACTTTTGCATACATATGATTATCGGTAATGATTTTCGATAATTCTGGAAAATGATATGAATACCATTCTTTCAAACGCATTGAAAATGTATTGATATCTTTGTCTAATTGATCGACAAGACCGATACTATGTATGACCATATTATCGGCACGATTAACATTGAATTTTACTTTAGCTCGTGAATAACTTCGACCAAGACTACATTCGGCTGAACCAAGCGAACTTAGACTTAATCCTTCAATCAATTCATGAAAATGATAACGAATTCCACGCAATATTTCAGGAACAATTTCAGTAAATTGACAATTATAGCCCAATGTTTCTTGGATTGCCGATCCGATTCTTGCATCACCAACACCGAGTATAATTTTCGATTTTTTCACATTTTGTGGAAGATTTGTTTGAAGGAATGCTTGTAAATCTTCATGTATGATACCTTCGGATAAACTATTTATATTATCCAATGCATTTGTACCAGATTTGAATGGCAAAAATGCAACCAAATTGACAAATGTTTTAAATTTGACAGCATTCAATGTGGCTTTTTCAACCTGTGGCAAAAACATTGCTATCTCTTCAAATTCTTTCACTTTGAAAAGTGCATAGCCAGCAGCATGTTCGTACAACACGTACAGTTTATTCACCTTAAAAAAATTAAAGCCTGTCATTAGAATTTGAGAAAATTTAGATAAATTGTTTTACCATTTTGTTCGATGAAAATTGAATTGAATTTAAAAAAAAAAAAAATCAAACCACAAAACACACACGTGCTCACAACTGCATAGTAAAGGAAACCATATTTTTCGCGACTAGAATGCCATCTGGTTGATGAATTTATTGTATGGATGATTCCATGCTGATCATATATCAACAAATTCTTCTTGCATACAAATTTCTAATTTTGATCGATTTTTATTAAAAGACAACAAAAATCTTCCAAAAATGTCATCATCATTAATAATTGGAAAATGTATTTCAACAGCCAAAAAAAATACGATACGATTATTGATACCACAATTGAAATTTGATTCATTTCTAAATAAACATTTTCGTGAAAATGAAACCATTCTAGCACATGATCAAGATAATGTCTGTAATCCAGGTGATTGGGTATTGTTGCGTAAATTTGATGAACGATTCCGTTTGGATATTGATTATCGTGTGGAAAAAATTGTCTATGAATCTGGTAATATAATCGATCCATTAACGGGTAAAAAAACATTGGATTATGAAAATGTTGATGATTATCAACGATTATCGAAAATGTTTAATAAATAATCAATAAATATTTAGCAAAAAAGAGAAAAAGTTTCAAAAATTTATTCAAGCAATGATATAATAGATGATAATTGATTTTTTTTGTTGTTGATGTTTTTGTCAAAAAAATAAAGAAAAAATTCCGAATTACAGAATGGTTGGTGTTTATGTGAAAAAAAAATGAATCAATTAATTGTGTGAGGAATAAATTTTCAATGAACGATCCATACTGACTGAACAAATGAATGTGGAATTATGGCCAAAACGTGCACTAGTAACAATTCCGACATGATCTTCAAATGTTTTTATCATTTCCCATTGTTTACTAATATAGACACGAATATCGGTACCAGCAATGGCCAAATAATTTCCAGTATGATCAAAACATAGATCCTTAATCTGATATCCTTCTTCCAATGTTATGGTTTTGAAATTTTTCAATTTACGTAAATCCCATAATTTTATCAACGAATCTTCTGCCGATGTAGCCAGATAATAACCATTCTCTGAAAATGACATTGCCGATATGGCACCAGTATGGCCAGGAAAATTTGCCAAGTTTGATCGTTCTTTTAAATCCCAGATTTTTATCAATGAATCTGATGTTCCAGTGCCGAAAATTAAACCATCTGGATGAAATTTAGCCGTTGTCAATGAATGATTAGCTGTTTGATCACCAACTTTAATCAAAACTTTGCCAGTATTTATATCCGAAAATGACCATTTTTCATCATTCGAAGTGCTAAGTAAATAATCACCAGTAGCATGTAAACTAATCGATGTAACAGGTGATTCATGTGCATGTATTATTTGAAGTGTTTTGGATTCCGGTACTGACCAAACACGAATCTGTGCATCAGGTGATCCTGTTATTACATTTGATTGATTCGAATGATAAATAACATTGTTGACTTTTTTACCATGTCCCTTCAAAACAGTAACAATTTGTTCACTATTCCGATCATATATAACGGCATTATGATCATTGCCACCAGTAATCATTTTATTTGAATCTGATGGACAAATATCCAATGCAACAATTCCAGGCATACTAACACTATGCAGTCCAGTTTGTGATGATATGGTTTTAAATTGGCTTATCTCTTCTGGTTTAGTTAAATCCACTGGAATGGTTTTACAACGTTTTTTACGTTCAGCTGTCAATATAGCTGCTTTATTGGATATTTTTTCAATAACATCATTACGTAATCCAGAATTTGTGTCATCATCCATACGATTTTGATCATTATCTTGATTATTTTCATTCATATCATTATTAGCCATCGTTGTTTGATTATTAATAACTGATGTAGATGATTTCGGTTTCAATGTAGCCAATGCATCACGTGCAGCAGTCAATTCTTTTGTTAAACGTGCAATAACACGACAAGCAGCATCATGTTGATATAATGCATATGATAATTCTTGTCTTGTTGTATGTAATTGTTGTCGCATATTAAAACCATGCAATACAAAAGAATCCCATTCATCTTGTAATGATTTCAAAAGTGCCGGTATACTACTTGCTGATGGTGGTTTTGGCTTAACAATTTGTGCGGTTCTTACGGCAATCAATTCATCGGCAGTCAATTCTTTACCACAAATTGGATCAACTTTATTCTCGTCCAAATATTTCAATATGAGACGTTTTTCAAATATAGCACCAGAATGTGGTGATATTACAGGCTCTTCAGGTATTTCATTGCTTAATGCACAATGAAAAGCCATGATATTCAAATTGGATCGGTTTTTTGTCGTTTGGAACTTGTTGAAATTTCAACCAAAAAAAAAAAAAAAAACAATAGCCAAACTCAATGAACTTTTTTTTCTATGAGCGTGTCGGCAAAATACAAAATGGCATGCTAAAAAAAAAGCCAATGAAAAAAAAAATGAAATGAGTTCAATATTCACAGATGACGTTATGTTGTTATTTTGGAATCGTTCGTTTTTTTCAAATTCATCTGTTTTTTTTTTAAATTTTATGAAATGATTAAATTATCATTGAAAAATGTTTCCATTTCCATATTGATATTGTTCACCATATTTACCATTATCATATTTTCAAATCTATTCATTTTGAATCGAGAATCACAATGTCTACAATCTTATGTTGAACATCAAACATTAATAAATTCGATTCGTAAACCAACTCGAACAATCACGAATGTGAATCATGATGGAAATCATTTAGCAATATTGATACCATTTCGTGAACGTTTCAATCAATTATTACAATTTATACCGCATATAAATTCATTTTTAAATAGACAAAATATTAGCCATGAATTTTTTGTCATAAATCAAATTGATAATTATCGTTTTAATCGTGGTGCCTTAATCAACATTGGTTTTCAATTAGCCCAAAATTCCTGTACATATATTGTTATGCATGATGTTGATCTATTACCATTGAATGATCAATTATCATATGGATTTCCAGCTCGTGGACCATTTCATGTATCATCACCAGATCTTCATCCAAAATATCATTATGAAACATATGTTGGCGGAATATTGCTTATGACAAATGAACATTTTAAATTAGTTAATGGATTTTCAACCAATTATTTTGGATGGGGATTAGAAGGTTTGTTTGCCATCATAATGAATCATTATCACCAAATAATAATAATAATAATTGTCATTTAATTTCAGATGATGAATTCTATGCTCGACTTAAAGAAGCAAATCTTCAGGTAATATATAATTAATGTCATCATCATTAATAGCTGTTGTTTTCTTTCATTCAATCATTTAGATTTATCGACCAGAAAATATAAAAACAAATCAATCAAACACATTTATCCATATTCATGATCAAAATATCTATAAACGTGATACAGCCAAATTATTCAATCAAAAAGAGGTAATATGTCGATAAAACTCGTATTTGGTGGCAATGAAAAATTTTCTATTTCTCTTTTTCTCATTTTATAATGTTTAGATAACCAGAAGAAGAGATCGTCAAACTGGATTGAATACGACAAAATTTAATCTATTAACCATATATAATATGACTATTGAAAATATTGAATTTCGTATATTTAATGTTGCCATCTATTGCAATGTTGATCGTACACCGTGGTGTTTAAAACCATCATCATCATCATCATCATCGATCAAGTTTAAAAAACAGCAACAACCAAAAAACAGACGCTAAATTAAACTAAACTAAACCAAAACGAGATTGGTCACAATCACAAGAGAAAAAATAGTCCGGAACAGGTAATATTCGAATGATGGTTGAATGAAAATTATGCAAAAAAAAATATTATTACCATTTCATCAAAACAATGACATAACAATCGTAAAGAAAAAGAGAGAGAGAGTGCATTGTTTAAATTTTGATTTCCGAAAAAAATTTTTGCATTTTTTTTTGTCATCGTTATTGTGTTATTGGCTCTCTGTTGAGATTGCACTCAACCGCAATTTGGCTTCTTCCATTGACTCATCATCATCATCGTTGCACAGTAGCTGTATTTTTTTTTTATTTTTATTTTTCAATATTTCTCGACAGAGTGTGTATGTGTGTGTGTATATTTCGTTTTTTCTCGTATTTTCTTCATCGCATTCATCATCAACAACAATTAATTTGTGAGAATGTGTCGCCATCGCGTTCATTATTCATTGTGTGATATAACAATTTCTCGCAACAAAACATAATATATCAACCAAAACTATTATATATCGACCATTAGTGGTTTGTTCATGTTTCAAATTCGATTTCATGATAAGTGATTACTTCGCCAAGAAGAAATAGAAATTTCATCCATTCCAGTAATACAAACAATTCTTCATTTGATCATTTCAAATTCTGCTGATAATATGATAATGATGATTACATAAAACATTGGAAAAATAATTAGATTCAATTTTCTTTAGAAGAAAAGGTATCATCGAAAAAAATGTATCTATCATTCTTTTTACTATTTTTGGCCATCATTATTGGCGATCAAATGCAGAGAATTTCCTGTTTTGGTAAGTTTTTTTTCTATTTCGAATTTCAAATTGATTGATTGATTTTTTTTCTCATAGATTTTGAATTAATACAACCAAAAATTGAAAGATTCTCCAATAATGATGAAGAATTGAGAATCAAATTTACTGCCTTTAATCAAAATTTCACAATAGATCTCATAAGAAATTATTTCATTTCTAATAATTATCATGAATCACCTGAAAATGATTATGAAACCAATGTAAGATATTTAGATTTTGAGTATTAATTTTTCGCTAATTTTTTTTGCCATTTTTTCGATATATATAGAAACAATGTCATTATAAAGGAAATGTTAATGCAAAACAATCACAATCGTCTTCCTTTGCTGCCATATCATTCTGTGATAATCAATTAAATGGAATTTTCATTTTGAATGATGTTGAATATCATTTAGAACAACAAAAAGAATCAAAAAAAGTTAAAATATTTATAAATAATCCATTGACGATCAATACATATCATTGTGGTTGGTTTTTGAAATTGTTTTTTCTTTTTCATTGTGAACAAAATTAATTGTTTTTTGTTTTTGTTTTCAATTTATAGGTTTCAACAATGATAACAATACCACGATGATTACATCAACAGCCATTTCCTCTAAACGATCACGACGAGCTTTAAATGTGAAAAATCAACAATTATTTCAACAACAACGTTATGTCGAAATGGTTTTGGTCAACGATCTCAAATTGGTTTGTGACGATTTTTGATGTTTATTATATAGATAATTTGCAATTTTTTTTCTCTTTCATTATTTTAGTATGGAAAATATAAAGAAAAATTGCCATTTTTATTTGAACGAAATGTACAGATTGCAAATATTGTCAATGCATTGTATAGCCCATTCAATATATCCATAGTATTGGTTGGTGTTATCGTATGGACTAAACGTAATGAAATTATATTAAGCAATAATAGTAGTGAAACATTGAATAATTTTCTTAAATATCGACGTGATAAATTAATGAACGAAATTCCTAATGACAATGCTCAATTAATAACGGCATCTCCATTTGAAAATGGTATCGTTGGGAAAGCCTTGAAACAAACCATGTGGTTAGTATATAATCATTTTATCTGTAATTTCTATATATAAACAAAAAATAATTATCAAAATTCCATTTAGCACTTATGAATATTCTGGCGGTGTTAATTATGATTATCATGAGGTAAATTTTGTGTTTATTTTAAAATTATAGCAAAATTTTAAAAATTAATTCTTGTTCACAGAGTATCAGTTTAATTGCAACGACAATTGCCCATGAATTGGGCCATAATTTCGGTATGGAACATGATAATGATGGATGTCATTGTAAAGCAAACAACTGTATTATGGGTCCATCATCTTCATTTCCACATCCACGCCATTGGTCAAGTTGTTCGATTTCACAGCTTGAAGAATCATTGCAACATGGATTAGATTATTGTCTAATGAATAAGCCAAATGTTGTATTTCGACCAAGCTGTGGTAATGGTATTATTGATTCTGGTGAAGATTGTGATTGTGGTTTACCAGAATTTTGTACGAACAAATGTTGTAACGCTACCACATGTAAATTAATGAGCCATGCAAAATGTTCTGGTGGTGTTTGTTGTGATAGAACAACCTGCCAACTGATTGCAAAACATTCAAAATTTATTTGTCGTCAATCGAAATCGATTTGTGATCCAGCCGAAACATGTGATGGTCACAGTGAAAATTGCCCCGCTAATCAATTTGTAACTGATGGCACCGAATGTAATGAAGGATATGCTTATTGTTTTGATGGAAAATGTGAAACCCGAGAAAATCGTTGCCATTTATTATGGGGTAATGAAAGCCAGGTTTCAGGCTATCGTTGTTATCAGAATAATGCCAATGCTAATAGTAGTGGTAATTGTGGTTATGATAAAAAAACTAAAACATTTATTGGTTGTCAACGTAAAGATGATATAATCTGTGGCCGATTACATTGTACTAATCGAAATAATAATGGAAAACTGACACTTAAATATGGACCAGAAGGTTCAACGGTTATATCACAGAAATTTGAATCACATCGTGATTCGATTACATGTTTTTCAGCAATGATTGATCTTGGCCTCAATGAAGATGATATTGGTCTAGTTCCTAATGGAGCAAAATGTGGCCTAAATCAAATGTGTGTGGATCAAAAATGTGTTCAAGTGAAAGAATATCAAAATTCACATTGTGATCGTCATCCAGATGATGATAAATGTCAATCATCACAACAACAATCATCGACAAACATATTATTAATATTTACATATCTTTTCTTTATATTATCACCATTCCTATTGTTGTTTTGGTTTTTATTCATACACAAAAAACCATTGAAATTTCCTAAAAATTTTTTCGGTCAAAAAGCATTTATCGCTAAAGACTATAATAATCGTCGACCAAAAATGAATCCAATCAATCGAAACATATCGGTTCCAATTGAAACTGAATTGACTATTAAACCAGTAAGACCAGCACCACCGCCACCACCATTCATTCCAAAAACAAATACTACTGATACAAACAATAGTAATCCTCTTATGAATGGTGGTATTACTAAAACCACCAACAATAATCACCGAATATCAACAAATACGCCAAATTCCAATCAAATCACCCGACCAAAAAGATCTCCACCGAAAACACCCCCGCCGCCACCACCACCATCACGATCATCATCATCAGCCAAAGTATCAATATCAAATTCACATACAGTCAAAGACTTGGTTGCAGCATTTGAAAAACAATAATGACCATGATGATTGATGACACACAAACTTTGAACTATAATATCTTCTGTGTTTTTTTTTATAAAATATTATTACTTCTAGTCTTAATAATAAAAATCTATAATATAGAAATATCCAAATTTTCATCATTTATTTACGACCAACTTTTTTCTTCTTTTTTTGTGTTGGACGCTGTTGTCTTGGTCCCATTGGTGATGTAACCGGTTTAGGTGATGGTTTAATTTCAGGCCTATTACCACGTTCAACAAAATGAATTAATTGAATGTCTTTTTTTATAAAAAAAATATTGAAAAATTGAAACTTACATATCACCGACGGCACCTTGTGTACCTTTGCCAACACCAGCTTTTTTATCCTTTTTCTTACGATAATTCGATCGTTCATATTTTGGTAACCATCGTTCAGGATCAGGTGGTGGGCCATTAGGATCAAAATTTTTGGGTAAAATTTTTCGACGTTTTGTTTTCTTTCGTTTTTCTTTTGCCAATGTTTTTGGTGTATCTTTCACTTTTTTCACATATTTAACACCTAATGACCAATTTTTATTCTCCAAATGTTCGATATCAACGGAATTTAAAATCTCCTCAATGGATGGAAGTTCTTTTTGTAAACTGTTTATATGAAAATTGAATGAGATTTCGATCATTTTTTCAATTTTGATGGATGAACAAACCTTTTAGCTTTTTGTACATCGAACAATGAATATGCATTGATGAGCATGGAAATAATTTTTGGATTTTTTCCTTGCAGTTTAACAATTTTCTCCAAATATTTTACTGATGTTTGTGGTTTGTTTTGATTCAGGTAAAATTTTGCCGCTTCATTGTATAATGAAATTAATGTCGCTTTCGAGCTCTAGAAATTAAAAATTATTTGATTAATCGAAAAATTGTTGTCATCCCAGTGTATTCATTTACCTTGTGTTTTTCATGCCAATCAATACATTGATCGAATAATTTTTCAGCATCATTAATTTTCATCATTTTTTCATAGATTTGAATCAGAATTGAAACGATGGCCAATTTAGCGAATTTTGTTTCATCTAAATTTTCCAATACTTTTGTACAACCATCAAGATCACCTTGTTTGAGCAAAAGTTCGGTTAAAAACAGGGCAACCTCTAAATCAGTCAATGTTGTATTGTCGTTTCGCCGTGAAAAGCAATAATTTTTCAATGTTTCAATAGCTTTTGCTTGATTTTTCTGTTTGATATACAAATATGCTTCAATCAATACAGCATCCGCCTCATATTTTGGAAATTTCAAACGAAAAATCGGCAAATGTTTCTGGCAAGCATCAAATTGATTTGTATTGATCATGAACAAGCAATAATTGTAATGGATATTTAGTTTTTGATTTGAACTCATTTTTGATTCAGCATTCTCATTCAATGCCATACGAATCTTTTTCTTTGAATCAAATAGATTTTGATCACGATGAATGGCTACAATATTGTTGGAAATGACTGCAATCAATGCCTTGATCGGATAATTTTTGCCGAAGAATTTCATTATATGATTTCAATGCCTGATCAGTTTTATTCATACGTTGATTACAATAGGCAATCTGTGCACGTATAATAGCCAATTCGGATTCAATTTCCTCTTCGGATGCACCATCATCTTCAAGAAATTTTTTACAAACCATTTCAGCATCTTGAAGTTTACCAATTGCTTTAGCGTATTGTTCAGTGGCCACCAATGCACAGGCTTTATTATAGATAATTTCATATGTAGAATTCGAAATACTGGCCAAATCATATTTAATATTCGAATTTGAATGCTTCAATCCTACAATTATGGCGGCCAAATTGACCATACGTTCGTCTTCATAATCATCGTTTGAATTTTTAATCAAATCAACATATGATGAATAACAATCTTCAAAATTTTCAATTCGATATAGCTAAATAATTTTGAATTTTTTTAAAAAATTACTCAAAAAAAAACCATAATTACATACTGTTTGTGCCTTCAATTCATTGGTTCCCAAATCATCATCATCAGATACATTATTACCATCCAAACATTTCAATGATTCACCAACATTATTCAAACGATAAAGACAATATGCTTTTTCTAGCTGAAAATTCGTTTGTCGTTCTTCTTCATTTTTATTTTTATTATCATTATGAGAATCAATATATTTTAATGCTTCTTCGAATTCATTCAGTTGTATGAGGCAAACAATTTTACAATGAATTGCTTTTTCATGATTCGAATCAACTTCCAAAACTAATTTACAACAAAAAAAAAACAGAATTCAAAAATAAACAGAATTCAATAAAAATAAACTTACTTTTATTGACCACTTTAAGTGCACGATCAAACTCACCACTATTTTCAAATTTTTTCAATTCTGAAAATAAATTTGAAACATTCACTTCGGTTACGGGCATTTTTGTTTTGACAAATTAAAAACGTCGCATCGTTTCACATTGATTGGTTTTTTTTTTTTGATAAGCCACGAGTCAAAACACACATTTCCTGATGGAAAAAAAATCAACGAATAGCGACATCTTTGGCTATTTCTCGGAATTAATAGAAGAGATTTTTTCGAATTTTATCAAATTTTTTTTGTTCGTTTTTTTTATTGTTTCAACAAATGTATAGATTCAACAACATTGTAATAACCAAATTCATTGATTCGATGTAATTCATTCAATTGAACCGGTGGCATTGGGATTTCCATGAAAAAATGATCACGATAATTATTCAATATTTCAGTCGAATCAAAATATCTTTGTTTCATTGGTTTTCGTTTTTTTAGTGAAAAATCTTTACGACGAAATAAAAATGATGAATTCATCAATGTTAAATGTAATTTAACATTTTGTCGTCCACTGAGATTTGCATGTCTGTCACCAGTATACAGTAATCCATTCGAAACCATAACATCAGCTATGTTGTTGGCAAAATTTTGTAAATTTTCATTTTCAATTTTTGCATACAATACATTCGTTTTTCTAGGGTTTTCATTCATGATATCAACACCTTTAATTTGTATTTTATTGTCTAGAATTTCGGGAAATTTTTCCACATAATCTGAACATTGTTTTGTAAACAATTCACGTGCCATCGTTAATCGTTGTTGATCATCCAATGATAGACAAGAAATTGTCATGTGTAATTTTTTTGGATTTTGAAACAATATTTCATCAATATCAGGATTATCTTCCAATATTCTATGTTTAAAATCCAGATATGCTTGAATAAAATCATCATTCACAAATGGAATCGTTATTAGATGTGTAAAACGATTTTTCACCATTGTTGATGCTTGTTTCATTATCATTGTTGCTTTTTCTATTTACAATTTTTGATCGATCACTGATTTTATTTTTATACGTTATTTATGACTGGCTCGCTCATTGTTGCATGAATGCATGTCTCGCAATAAAAATCAATGTAAACAAATGTTTTTTTTTCGACATTTTCTTCGATTTCTTCGATAAAATAATTCTTATTCTCATTTTTTAATACTAATATCTGTGTTTTTTTTCTGAAAATGAGTGAAACCGAAACCATTGTTCGAGATATTTTTGGTGATAGCGATGAAAGTGATGATGAATTCGAAGGATTTGATGGTGATGTTGGTGGAGAAAAATCGCAAGATAAACAACAGCAGCAGCAACAACAACAACAATCTGAACAAAAAGATGACGATGATGATGATCAAAAAAATGATGATAAAGAATTTGGTTCAGATGGTTCATCGGATGGTGAAGTTTTTGAAAATCGACCATCAGAAGAATTGGATGAAGAAAAAGTTGAAGATCCTGAACAGAATGCCAAAGAAGCTATACCTGAAATATCCGATAGTGATGAAGGATCCGATGATGATGATGTTAATCGAAATGTAAAATCGTGAGTAACTGCTAATCGTTTGGAAGAATTTGCCATTTATTTTTTTATTTTATATATTTAGTGATATAATGTATGACTTTGATATAATGTTACAAAAACGTAAAGAAATGAATTCACGACGAAGACGTAGAAAAAATATTGACATTATCAATGATAGTGACGATATAATTGCTGAATTAATACAAGAAATGAAACAAGCTGCTGATGTGAGTGATCATCTTTGTATTATATTTTTCAGATTTTTTTTTTAAAAAATTTCATTCATCAATCACAGGAGGATTTTGAATTGAATCGTAATCGTCAAACTGCAACACGAAAATTGAAAATGATGCCATTAGTTGAAACTCAATTGAAAAAGATTGATTTTCGTGAAGCATTACTTGATTCAGGAGTTTTAAGTGTAATCACTGATTGGCTAACTAGGCTACCAGATGGTAGTTTACCACATTTACAGATTCGTGAAAAATTATTGCGAATTTTAGTTGAATTCAATATTGATGATATTGATCGTATTAAAGCAAGTGGAATTGGTAAAGCCGTCATGTATCTGTATAAACATCCAAAAGAAACGAAAGAAAATAAAAGAATTGCTGGTCAATTGATTGCACATTGGTCAAGGCCAATATTTAATTTAGATGCAGATTTTCATTCCATTAGCCGTGATCAACGTGAAAAACGTGATTTTGAAAATATGGCCAAATTTAAACGAAGTCAATCAGATTCAGGTGAAGGTGGTTCCAGTTCAAAAATGGCAAAAACTGAACAAAAGTAATGATGATTTTTAATACATTTTGAATCATATAACCTTTGTATATATATTTTTGTATAACAGGATTATTCGTCCAGGTGAAAAAGGTTGGGTTCCACGTGCTCGTGTACCGATGCCATCAATGAAAGATTATGTCATAAGACCAAAATCAACAGTCGAAGTGGATATGTCACGTATATCGAGTAAAAAACCGATAACAAAATTTGAAAAACATTTGCGAAATTTTCGTGAAATGAAAAAAATAAACAAAATGAATCGAGCAATGCCAATCAGTATAGAAGGAAGAAAAATGGCATTATGATTCAATCAATGTTGTATCCATCATCATTTTTTTTTATTATTCATTCACATTTGAATATATTTATATTTATATATTCTCTTTTATTTTGTTACCATAATATATTTGGTATATAAAAGAAACACACAGCCAACACCAACATCAACAACAACAACAAACCACACACAATTGAAGAAATTTTAATTTTTCGTTTGAACATATAATGTATCACGTGAATGAATTCCAACATTTTCCAATGTAGCCGTATCATTATAGGATGAACTTAGATTTTTTTTCGGAAAATTTGTAATCAAATCATATTCATTCATATTGTATCCATGTTCAGTTACGTATAAAAATAAAGCCTAATATAATCATCAGAAAATGAATGAATTTGTTATTTATGAAATTCCATAATTTACATACCTTTAGTTTTGAATCCGATGGAAACATAACCTTTTCTTTATTACCATTTGGATATCGTATGACTATTTCCATTTTATTACTTTCATCTGATCCTAAATAATTTCTCCAATCATCTTGTTTTGGTTGCTGTTGTTCAATCATTGAATCATTTTTAACAATTTTGCAATCATCGTCATCATTCATCATCATCATGATTATTATGAACTTCCATATCTTGTAATGAGGCTTTAATTGCTGCTTCAATTTGTTCACGTTCACTTTCTTCATAAGGACTTGGCTGTTTGTTTGGAAAAAAATTTAACATTAGCTGACGAAAATCATTTTTGGCATTGTGAATTACTTTTTGAAAATTTTCATACGAAATACTGGGATTATTTGCCACAACCGATGACGACGACGATGTTTGTGATTTTCCTGTTGGTGATGGATGTTCATTCAAAAATTGTGTAACTTTTTCACAGAATGTAACAGTATCTATTTCATGCCAAAAAATGATTTTTTCACCTATGATTATGAAATAATAAAGGTTAAAGATTGATGGTTTTTGATTTCAAATATCAAATTACCTGTACGAGGATCAATAATTGAAATGTATGGAAATTGATGTACCTGATAGAATGAGATAAAATTCTGTCCCTGTTGTGTATCATGATAGGTCTGAAAGAATTACAGAATTTAGTAAATTTTTTTTCACGTAAGAACCAAAATGATTCACAAACCTGCCAGAAAATAAAATGTTCATTGATAATATCTTTGACGGCTGAATTACTCCATACATCACGATTCAATACTTGACAGGAAAATTCTTTTGGATTCTGTATATTCACTAATAACCATTTATTCGACCGTTGACCCTCGTATTTGGCCTTACAAGAAAAAAAATAAGACAAACGATTAAAATTTGATGAAACAAATCAATAACATACCATATCAAATGATCCACGATATATAAGATCCAAAGGTGGTCGAAATAAATCGTCAAATGTTCGCCTTCTATTACTTGAATCGATTGATTGTTCAGGTTCATCATTAAGTTGTTGTTCTTGCCATCCTGTTTATAACAGAGAAAAAATTTGTTATATTAAATTCTTCAGAGAAAATTCAATTATCGTTGTTTACTTGATTCTTCTTGAAAATTACGAAAACCATCAAAACCACTACTGCTACTGGCATACATATTACGAGGATAATCTTCGACAAGCACTTGACGAACTGGTGGAATAGGTGGCCGAACTTCTTCCCTATAATAAAATATGTGTAAAGAAAAAACAGTTATAAAATCTACAATGACAATCAGATGACAACAAACAACATACGTAATAATATTGGCCGCCGATGAATTGTTTGATTGATTATTTGCCGCCGCAGCCGATGATGATGATGATGTTGTTGTTGTTGTTGCTGCAGCTGTTTGAGCTAAATTCGAATCCAAAAACATATCCATAGCCAATTCAACATTCCAATTACATGCTTCTAATGCATTTTTAGCTATAGATTCATCGGCGCCTAGAAATATAATGAGTTTTTAAACATCTTTATAGATTTTTTGCTAAATATTACTTACCAGTTATATTTATAAATTGTGTTAATAATGAATCTTGTTCGGTTTGATTTTCCATTTTAAATTGAATATATATTTATTAATAATAATAATTGATTGATTATAAATGAATAATTTTTTTTCTTAAAAAAATTTATTTAAATATAATAATAATTGAGCTGCTATTGATGTTGTGTAGTTGTTGTTTTTTGTTGTTTTTTTTTTTTTTTTTGGTCAAAACAATTTTAGTAAAACAAATAAATGATGAATGATGATAATGAAATTTTTTTTTTCGATTATTTTTGCATGGTCACCAACAGTGCGCTGTTGCTAATAGTAAAAATAAGTGTGTGTGTGTGTGTGTATGATGCTTTTGTCTGAATTTTTGTCAAAATATCCATTCATAAACATAATGACTGAACCAAAAAAAAAAAAAAAAAAACGAAAACACGAAAAATACAAGACTGACCAAAAGATTGACTTGACTGAATTAAGAAAATAATGATAACTGATGATAATAATATCTGTCATGTAAATTAATTGATTCTGAAATTACGAAAATAGAATCAAATAAAAATGAATCAAAACGATCGAGAACAAGAAATGTCAAATGAATCGAATCGTCGATTACTTTCGTTGGTCACTCGTTTATGTTCCACATTGGTTCCTAATGAATCAGGTATGATGAAATTGGAGTTTTTATCCGTGATAATGTTTCAATCGATTTTTTTTCGTTAAACAGATAATTTTGATAAAATTTGTCAATATTCATTGGATTTGATTAGTAAGAAAAAAATTACTATCGAAGATTGTGAAGAACAATACATTCTGTCTAAAATTCGTCATTCTTTTTTAAAAAAATTATCCGTAGAAGAATGGAATCGTTTTGAAGATTTATATCTTCATCTAAAATCATCATTGCCAAAATCATTCAATATTCGACAATTATTATATTGTTTGTTTCTGTTGTCAAATTCATCTTCCAATGATAGTGCTACCATATTTTCCATTTCAAATTCAATTGAAACAATGAAAATTGCTAAAAATGATCTAGATTTAGAATATAGACATTCACATCATTTTGGTAATAATGGTGATGGTCGAAATAATCAATCACTGAATCGAATGACAACGAACCCTCGTCATACCGTTCATGTTTATACCGATAATAATAATGAGAATGATCATCATTACAATGGCAAGATAAGATCAAAATATACTTTACTTGCCAAAGATTTAATATCAATATTTCAAGGTCTTCATGGTAAACATATAAATTTACCAGATGATTCAAAATATTCCATCACTTTCGGAAGAAATGATTTATTCTATATGAATGAAATTTATTTTGCCAAACGTTTATCAGTATTGGGACAGAATTTCAAAACAATCAAAACTTTCAGCCAAACATCAATGAATACAACATCTAAAGGTTTTGTTGTGCAAAGTTTTGGTTCATCATTGAATGATGAGATTAATAATTTCTATAAATTAATGACATCGATACAAGCCAATTTCCATAAATCCGAACAAACGGCCGTCACACTGCATAAGCTTTGTTTTTGGACCACAGAATCATTCATCTGTTTTGAAGCATTAATCAATTTAATTGGCAAATGTCGTTCAAAAAAAGGTGGTGCCTTGATCAGTATTGTTTATGATATGATGCATCATGGTGATCCATTAGTACGTGAATGTTATCGAAAAATTTTATCCAAAGTTGTCAAACCAATACGTAAAATGCTTAATCATTGGATCTTTTATGGTGAATTGAAAGATGAATATAAAGAATTTTTTATCAGCACAAATGATAAAGATGGTAAAAATGTGATCACAACTTCATTATGTGATGTATTCTGGTTTGATCAATATTCAATCAATAATTCAATGTTACCTGGATTCATTAACAAAGCACAAGCATATAAAATCCTAATTACTGGCAAAGCAATTTCAATGCTGCGTGAAGTTAGTATGAATCGTGTATCGGCCGTATTGCCATTATATGATCAATTGAAAAATTCATTTGAAAATTCAAATCTAGAAATTTTATTTGATCAAAAATATAGCTCAGAAGCCAATGATTTTGCCGGACTATTGGATTATGTTTATAAAGAAATCAGCCAAACAGCGTTGAATATATTGAATGCTAAATATCAATTATATGAACATTTCATTGCACATAAACGTTTTCTGCTATTTGAACAAGGTGATTTCATTAGCTATCTGATGGAATTATTGTTTCCGATTATAAATCGACCGGCGAATAAAATACGCCCATATACATTATCACAAACATTGGAAAATGCCATAAGAAAAACTAGTGCTCAATGTTATGAACAATCAAATGATATTCTATCACGAATTGATATTTATTTTGATCCACAATTTCCAATGGAAAATGCCTGGGATATATTGACACTAAAATATCGTATCGATGGACCAATTGGAACCATTTTCAATCAACAAAGTCAAGTGATCTATACTAAATTATTTGCATTGTTTTGGCGTACAAAAACCATTGAATTTTCATTGAATAAATGTTGGATTGATTTGAAAAACATTTCCACACAATTACGAATGGCATCATTTCTTCGTTTATCAAGTAATCATTTCAATTATTTATTATATCAAATTCTATCGTTCACAAAAACAATTGAACAATATTTCAATTATCTACTTGAAAGTCGATGGACACAAGTGAAAAATGAACTTGATCAGCCAAGAAATCTGAATAAATTAATCAAAATTCATCATGTTTTCTTACAGAATTTGATGGCAAAATTTTTCTTTGAAAATCTTCTCAGACAACATAATGTTATCAACAAATTGATATTGTCATTCATCGATAAACTTGAATCATTCATCAATGATATTGTATATAATAATCAAAATGTTGAAAGATTTTGGAACGATCAAATGGATGAATATCGAAAAGAGATTGAAGAAAATTACAATTTTTGGCTACATAATTTTGCTCGTATGTTGCATAAGGAAATTTCATTATTTCTTGAATTATTGATCGATACAGATGAAGATGATCATCGTGAATTATGTTTCAGTATCGATTTCAATAAATACTATAAAATGCAACATGTAATCAATTGATTGCTGCAGTGAGCAGTTTTTTTTCATTTTGTTCATTTTCTTTCACTTTTCCCCATCAATTTTCAATCATAACAATAAAAAAAAATTTGTTTAAAATTGACTCAATTTTTATTGAGAAAAATTTTATTTATTTATTATTTTTATAATATCTCATTATAAAGAGAAAATTAGAGACAGAAAGAGAGAAAAAAAAGTTGAAGAAACGAGATCAAAATTATTTATACCTTGACCCATAATCATCATCGAAAATTAATCATTTAGTGGCCAATCTATGATAGATGAAAAGAAAATTGACCTTCACTAATAGCAATATTCAATTTTTCTCGCATTATATCGACAGTTGGATAATCAGGTAATTTGAGATAATTGACACATGTCATTACACTTGGCAAACAATTTGGATTGTCCGATTCAGTAGGATTCTTTTTGACGATCGTAAATGGTGGATTTAGACTTTTGAAACCTCCGATTGGTAATCGCGGAAACCCGGTCAAAAATTGCAAAAATTTTCGTTGTTCTTCAGCATTATATGAACTTAGAATTTCAAATAGAAATTTGATTGCTCGGCTTTCATGTGTGAATCCATGATCAATTTTACATGATTCCATCAATGTTTTTGGATCCCAACTTTTATAACCTGAACCACAAAATAATTGTTGAAGTTCTTCTGGATAAAATAGCTTAAGACGAGACAATTCAAAAACTGAATTAAATCCTTCTTTAAAAGCTTCCATTTGTTTGGTTACACCTTCCATTAGGCTCCAGCATGACACCAGTTCGATGTAGTTTTCCAAATTGTTCAACGTGACTGCCATATCTTTTCCACCTTTACGTAGTTCAATATTCGGATATCCAGGCATTATGAAATCAATATTTAAATCTTCAATAGAACTTCCTTGCAATTTCAACAATTCAGAATTGCTATTTACATTCTGTATTAGAGAGAAAAAATTAATATATTAAATCAACAATCAAAATTCAAAATTTCAATTCTTACCATTTTAGATTTTCTTTGAGCAATCTTGTACATTTGTGATATTGATGAGAAAAATGTATAGTCAAGATGATAAAGATCCGATACCGAAAGTGTCAATTCTTCACATAAAACCCATTTATAGAATATTATATTCAAATTGATGTCAATCTATATTTGAAAATGAAATAAAAAGATTCCATTATTTGAATGAAAAAGAATTTTGTAAAATAAATACCATTCGAAAATCCATCAATGCTTTGGCCATAAATTTACCCAACAGCTTGAAACGATGTTTAATTTTTGTCGAAATCGATGGTTTAGTATTTCGTCCAATCGGCGCAGGAAATAGGCCATAATTTGAATTAATATAATTGACAAAATTATCGGGTTTTTCATTTTTAATATTACTAGTCAAAACTTCACCACGCCACATTTCAAATTCAGCGCGTTGAAATTCTTTCGATACTAGTGCATAAAATTCCAATGTAGGACCAAGACCGGTACCGACTTCATTTTCATATTGTATTTCCAACATTGATTTGGAATTCGATACATCATTGAATAATGTTTCAGCGCTACGGAATATTTCATTACGCGATATAAGTTTTCGACGTTTTTCGAGCCTGGGCGTCAAAAAACGTTCACGATTATCGCTTGATGAAAATTCCTGGGTATTTTCAAATAATCGATATAATGCTCGATCACGATCAAAACAAACAACATAGAAAAGTAGATAACGTATTTCAAATGGAAACATGAATGGGCATGCATATGCCAATTCAGAAAGCCAATTCGGTAGACCACCAGTCATGATGACCACTGGATCTTGAAGTTGACGATTAGCTTTCACAGTCAATTTATTATTCGTAAATTCTTTCAATGGTATGGCAGGATTATAGATGTGTGAAAATTTATACAAATGTCCCCAATAACGGTTGATACCGTATAGAACTCGTAATAGTGCAATCACTTCGACCGATTGATCATTGGCATTTACATTGATTGTAATATTATTCCGGATATATGGCTCTAATGGAGATACATTTTTCGTTATCCGTCCTTCAAGCCATAATTCATCTTTCTTTTTGTTTGCACTTGTTTTACTTTTACTTTTACTTCGTGATCGGCCATTATTGTTATTGTTAATATTGTTTGATGAAGATGAAACCGATGAATTTGTTGTTGAAGCATTCAATGTATTTGCATCGGTTGAAAGTCGATAATAGATGGGAAATGTTGAACCCCAGAATTTTGAATTATTTTGTTGTTGTTGATGATGATGATGACCATCATCACCACCACCACCATCATTATCAATGTTGTCATTAGACATGAATTGTTTGATTACTTGATATAAGGATATATTATAAGGCAATACATGTTCATGAATCAATAATTGAAGTCGATGTCTTGTTTGCATCTGACTAGAGGAACTGAGATTTATATCGAATGTATCATCATCGGATAAATCATCATCACTTTGATCATCATCACTATCTTTGATACGACCATAACCTTTTGCCAATAGATAACGTTCAATTGCATGTACCGTTGTGAATGGATCCAATTTGATCAATGGGCCTTTATATTTTTTCAGATTAGTACACGAAGGATGACGATTAAGACTAATTTTCAAGAGATGTGAATTTATCATTTTAAATGCATGTGAACTACGTGGATGGACAGCATAATCTTGAACCCGTACAGGAAATTGTTCTAGCTGTGATACACAAGCATTCAATTTATTCACCAAAATGGCCATAGGTTTTGTATCAAAATTTAATTGATCAATGTTTTCGGCCATTTCACTTTTTGGAGCACCAATAAATATAAGTAAAAATGTTCGTAAGTTATTTTCGGCCATCATAATGTTATCGGTAGTATTGATTGTCAAGAATGAAAAGAGATTTGCCACAAGACCACTGTGTATAAGCTCAAATGACGATAAATCACTGTCCATTAGAATGTTTTTGATCGATAACAATCCTTTAGTAGAATCTTGTTTCAATAAATTGATTGCCTGATTTAAATCGGCCAAAATATTTGATGACAAATGACTTTCTTTTTCATTCGCATCAGTCTTTAGAAAATATTTATCATCGAAAATTTTTCCCTGTTCTTTGATCCATGATTTAATCTTATCCTTATTCGAATTGGAAGATTTTTGTGTGGATGCTACCATCTCTTTTGCTATGGCCGTCACATTTGAAGTGGTTGGAATGACATTCGAATTTGGATTCACTGAATTCTGTGTCCATCGTGCCCAACGTGTTGGATTCAATCGTTGTAGAAAATCTTTCGATGAGGAGCCTAAACGTGTTGATGATGATGAATTACTTTTACTACTATGATTATTGGTTGCTGTTACAGCACCGGCTGTCATATTCAAATTGGCACCATTAATTGTTTCACTCATCAAGAATGGTAAATTATTCAAATAGGTAGTCGAAAGGCTACTACAAATGTTTAAATCATTGTCACTTGTTGTTGTTGTATTATTGCCATTATTTTCATTCGTTGATGAATGTTCATAATTGATTAGATTACGAGACCCAGAAACTGGTATACTTTTACGTGTACGTTTTCGACGTGAATTTTCTTCATTTCTTCTGTAAAATTATCATGGCAAAAAAAATATTAGTAAATAAATTTAAATTTTTTTTTCTATCGACGAAAACATACCCCGATGAAAGTTGATCAGAATTTTGTACTGATTGTTGTTGCGAAATTTTATTATTCGATGATGATGATGATGACGATTTTGATGATTGATTAGTATTCGAATGTGTTTGTGATGAAAAATTAGTAGGCATAAGACTGCTTTCTATAACGGCCGAAATTGATTCACTTGCTGTACGATTAAGAATCATTTGAGCATTTTCCAATATGGCCATCGGTGAATTTGTATATACAATGCTGCTGCCCGTATTATTGCCACTAGTTGATGATAATGGCGTTTTATTATTATTATTATTATTCATCATCAACATATCACGTGATGATGATGATAATAATTGTAAAGATTTAATATTATTATTATCACCATGAATAAATCTTGTTTCATCTGAATATAGTTTACGAATCTGATGAATGACACCTTCACGTTGAAAAAATATGGAAAAAATGTCTGGCAATTTTTCCATAAAAATATTACACATCTGGACGGCACAAACTACGATTCGTAAATCTTGTGATGCTAACATTGTTGCTATTGAACTAGATATTGATTGATCTTCCAATATTGAAATCATTAATTCTCTTGGAGCATAATAAATGATTCTGAGAATAGCATTAAGACACTTATAACGAACAGAATAGCCAGCTGAATTGTTATATACTTCGTATAATACTTTAAATACAAATTTTATGAAATTACTACTTAATCGGTGTTCATTATAAATGAATTCTGATCGTGGATCGATTGTCTGCATTGTATTACGAGCATGAAGCTCTGAACTTGTAAATGTATTCGTTTTTCGTTGAATTGCATACGAATTTCCAGTATCTTCACAAATTTTTTGCATTGAATTAAAATCAACGATATAAGTACGATTTAAACTTGCCAATTCTAGTTCATCCTCTCCAGACTGATGAGCCGATTCGATGATTTTATTATCAACAACATTGAATGCTTGCCATAGGCCACGATCATCTTTCCATTGCCAAATGGCTACTTCGGAAGACTGAAGATTTGATTTGGAGAATAATGTATCAATAGAAAATATTCCACTAGATGGTAAACTAGGCATTAGTTCAGCAATGAATGCAGTCAATTCACATATCTCTTGTGGACTTCTTGAAATCAAATTCATTTCATCATTTTTTTCTTTCACATTATTATTGTTATTGTTTTCACCGCACAATAGCAAACATTTAAGTGTCTCACAAATGTTCAATTTTAACAATTCGACAGCAATCTGTGAACATGAAAGACACATTATGGACAACATTCGTATCACATTGACAAATGGTCCGGTGCTTAAAATAGGCGGTTTAGTCATAAGAACATTCTGTATGTTTGTCAATAATTCTCTTGATGCAATTTCACTGATTATGACACAATCATTTTGATAACATTCAACTAGACGATAAAATGCCAAACAAATACTTTCAATACATTTTTTATCTTCAATTGTCAAATGTGAACCAAGAATGGATAATGAATCTTGAACATATTGAAAATCATCTGGTGATAGATTCTGAAAACAGTTTGCCGTTATATTCAATGCTGAACGTTGAGCATCAATGGAAAAGAAATCCAAATATGTAAGACATGCCGATACACCTCGAGCATGTAATATTGACTTATTATGTCTACGACTAAGCATTTCAAGTGCAGATAATGATTGTTCAGCTACATCCATACATTGGATTACTTGTAATTTTTCAAGAAAAACTGGAATAGCATCCAATACAGCAATGGATGAACGGGGCAATGATTCCATCATATATGTTAATGCGCGACAAGCATGATGCATTATTTCGAAATTATGTTCCATCGACAATAGATTAATCAATGTCGGCACAACAGCTTTGATGGGAAAACCAACTAATGTATCTTCATTGCCCATCAACAAAATCTGACACATTTCTAGCACATAATGTAGCTTTTCCGAATCATTGGCAGCAGAATTTAATCCATTCAATAATTGTTGAGCTTTTGTATTGGATGAACTACTAAACGAACGATAGAATAGATTCTGCATACGAGGAATACCAAGAAAATGTTGTTGAAGAGCACGTGATTCAAGAATCGTTTGCAAACGATTCATATCACTTTCTTCCGTATCATTATCTGTTGGTGATGACATTGCATATGTATTTAATATGGCGCTAGTTCCAGGTGGATTAAGTTGATGTGCTGCTGTTGTGTTTGTTTCATTTGAATTGCCATTATTTGTTGATTGTGATGATGATGAATTATTTATGTTTGCATTCGAAAAATTCGAACCATTTTGCTCCATAACAATACGATTAATGATACTACTGCTGGGTGCTGCTCGTCGTTTACCACCACTTGCTACTGTTTCGTTTGAATTGTTTGTTGATAATTTTTTCAAATTATTTTTACTATCACTGGTTGATGTTTTCTGTTTCTTCTTATTAGCTGAAACCTTTGTTTCAATAGTCGAACGTTTGTTTCGATTATTCTTTGTTTTATTATTATTACTAATCAAAATTCCTGATGAGGAAGATTGTTGTTGTTGTTGTTCTGTGAACGAATCGATTGATTCTTGTTCCGTTTTCAGTTTCAAGTTTTTTGTTTGTACACGACGTTTGTTATTACGATTATTACAAGCAGTAGTAGTAGTAGTAGTAGTAGGCTTAGTGGATAAATCTTTAGAAACAATGACTGTATTATACAACAAAACATATATTACTATCATGAATATCATTCGATAAATGAAACAAATAAATGAATACCTTTACGTTTTTTTGATGATACCAATGAGTTTCCGATATTTGTATTGTTATCGTTGCTGATTTGTTCCAAACTTGATGATAATTTGCAACGTTTAGCAGTATTTTTACGATTTATGGCACAATTATTATTTTCACGGGTATCAATCAATGTACTGCGTTTATTTACTGACGTTGATGTTGTGATTGCTGTTGGTAATGATGATGATGATGATGATGCTTCTATGACGACAATGCTATCACTTTTACTCGATGTTGTCGTTGTTGTTGATTGTGAAAATAATGATGATATTGATGATGACGAAGACGAATTCGAATGAAAACAAGAAATTTCGCTAATGTTTCGAGATCGAGATCTGTGGCATTTTTTTTACAAAAATAAAAAGAGAAATACAAACATTAAAAATATAAAAAAAAACATTGATCCATGATTATTAATTTCTCTTCATCACCTTCAATAATAATTAATTGAAAATAAACAAAAAAAAAATGAAATAAGAAACAAACCTTGTTATAACTGGTGATGAACGGGACTTGTCTTTGTTGTTGTTTTTATTATTACTCTCTTTTGATGATGATGATGTATGATCAGATGGAACAACAACAATATTTGACGATAATTTTTTCGTTGTCGATGATGATGATGACGGTGTTGATAATGATGATTTTAATAAACGTTTTTTACGTTTAACAGACGTCTCCACAACAATTTTATTATTATTATTCAAGTTGTTGTTGTTGTTGATGGTGCCTTGATCTTTCTTCGGCGCTTTATTCAATAGTCTGTCTGCCATAGACAATGATATCGTTTTTGTTGAATGATCATTACAACAACAACAACAACAATGATAATAATAATTACAATTACAATAACAACAACATTCAATTAATCAACTTGTGAATAATAATAATAATAAAATTTTTGAAATTTTGCAATAATCAATCAATTGATTCCTGAAAAATGAATGAATCTTTTCGAATAAATTTTTTTTTATCGAATCATCCACACCAGCAACCAAAAAGCAAAATAGTCCAATTGAGAGAGCGAGAGCGAGTGGAGAGAATGGGCCAGAAATTCGATTCGAAACGTAGGCTTGTTGTGTATATTTTGCTCGATTTCTTTTTTTTTGATCTTTCTCTTACAAAAATTTTATTTCGTTTGCTGTTTTATCTGATTTTTTGTATATATTTAGATTAACGAAGAGGTTGATTTGTTTTTTTTGTTCAAATCAAATCAAAGAGAATGAACAGGAAATATGATCGTGATGGTGATGATGAAGATGATGATGATGATCACAACAAATTGATCAAAATCGAATGTGAATTTTTGTTTTTATGTGTGTATTTTTTTTCAAACAAAACACACACACATAGAGAGAGAGAGAGAGAAAAAAAAAATCGCCTCGACAACAACGAAAAAAAAAATTCTAACAGTAATAATAATTGAGTAAAATGTATGTTTTTGTGTGTGTGTGTTTAGATAGAGATAAAGAGAATATATAAATCGAAAGAAAAAAAAAGCTTTGATAATGTGATGGTGATTTCGAGAAATTTTTTTTTTCTTTTATTTTGAGAGCTCAAAGAAACAAAAAAATTATTATTAAAGAGTATAAGTCACATTCGTCGTCGTTGTTGTCGTTCGTCGTCGTCGTCGAATGATGAAACGCAGCAAATAGAAAAAAAAAATACAAGGGCTTTTTGTGTGTGTGTGTGTGTGTGTGTGTGGTATGATTGTTGTAGTGGTTGATCGGAATGTGAATGTTAGAAACACACACACACTTTGTGTATGCACAAAGAGAAAGATTTTTAATAAGTGGGCAGAATCTAAAAAAATAAAATAAAATAAAAATGTACCGTTCATATAGTATGTGTACGCACATGATATTTTTGAAAATGAAAAATTTCAATTTTTTTTTTGTTCATTTTGATTATCATCATTTACATTGTTATCTTTTCGCTGAGAAGTGGATTTTTTTTTTATCAAAATCGATTGTCTAAAAATGTACTTGATTGTAGTGATTATCATTGATCATCGATTTAAATAATAATTGAAAATGATGATGGAAATGATAAAATTCACTTTTGATTTAAAATGGCAAAGATCAATCGATCATCCTAAATCGAATGATTAGAGCCATTTCAAGTAATCAATCGAATAGTGTATTTAGCTAAAATAGGAAAAAATGCGCAGTTTTTCCATAACATTGTTTCTATTATTATCGATAATAGTGACAAATCATTCGATTTATTCATGGCGGTTATTATTTGGACGTCCACTGAATAAACATGGATTATTGGGTTTACCATCACCGAGTAATCATTCGACAACAGAATCATCATCATCATCGAACGTTCGAGAAGAATGGTTTGAAACAAAAATTAGATCATTTTGATCCAACCAATTTGATGACGTGGAAACAACGATATTTTATCAATGATCAACGATTTAATCGAAGCAATGGTTCACCAATATTCTTACAACTTGGTGGTGAAGGTGAAGCAAATCCAATTTGGTTGAAATATGGACAAATTGCAACAAATTATGGTCCACATTATCAAGCATTACAAATACTTTTGGAACATCGTTATTATGGTCAATCACGACCGACCAAGTTGGTGTTAACAAATGATTTGGATTTAATTTTAATTTTTTTTTTGTTTTTTTTACACAGAAATATGTCCACCGAAAATCTTCGATATTTGACCAGTGAACAAGCACTGCAAGATGCAGCAAATTTTATAGAATTTATTAATGATAAATATGGATTAACCAATGGTCATAATAAATGGATCGTATTTGGTGGTTCATATTCAGGTTCATTGGCAGCATGGTTCCGTATGAAATATCCACATTTAGTGGCCGGTGCTATTGCATCTAGCGCACCAGTACAGGCTGTACTTGATTTTAAAGATTATATTCGTGTTGTCGATAAATCATTAGGTGAACAATGTGTACGAGAAATCCAATCGGCCACCAATGATCTAACCAGATTGATAAAATCACCTAATAATTGGCCTGAAGTCGGAAAGAAATTCATGCTCTGTACACCATTTGATGGTTCAAATCCGTTGGATGTTTCGAATTTTTTCTCTAATCTTGCCGGTAATTTTGAAGGTGTTGTTCAATATAACAAAGATAATCGTGCTTTCGAGGTAAATTAAGTTGTTGTTTTTTTTTTGTTTGAAAAAATTTCCATCATTTTTTGGATAAATAGGGTGTTCCCGGTACAAACATTACCATCGATACGATATGTTCAGTAATGACTGATTTGAATTCAAATATGAATTCTATCGAACGGATTGCCAAAGTTAATCAAATTTTATTAGATTCTACATTACAAAAATGTCTAGAATATCGTTATGATGATTATGTTAAGAAAATGTTGGTCGTTGATTTTGATAAAACTGAAGTACCATCCGCTCGCCAATGGATATATCAAACATGTTCAGAATTTGGTTTCTATCAAACATCCGATCTTGATGATCAACCATTTGGACGTTATTTTCCGATCAAATTTTTCACACAACAATGTATGGACATTTATGGTGCAGAATTTAATAAGAATTTTATTGAAAATTCCATTGATTTTACTAATAATTATTATGGCGGTTTCAATCTGACTGTTTCAAATGTTATGTTCATTAATGGCCGTATTGATCCATGGCATGCATTGGGTGTATTACACGATATCAATCCAACGGCTAGAGCATTCGTTATGAAAGAAACTGCTCATTGTGCCGATATGTATCCAGATTCAGAACAGGATCCATTGTCATTAAAATCAACAAGAAATATGATCAAAAAAATGATTGGAAAATTTATTGAAAATTGAAATTAATCAAAATTTTAAAAAAAAAAAATTAAATTTTTAAATATCTATGATGATATTTACGATATTTATCATGATCACCATCATCATTAACATTATCATTATTGATTGTTATGACGGTTATGCTTAATCGTTTGCAATGATCATAGAGCTTATCAATCAAATCATCAGTCATCATTGATTGTGCAGTGTTTTCGATGATCAATAATTTTGGTCGTATGGTGAATGCAATCAAAAAATTTAACAATTGTTTCTGTATCATGGAAAGATTTTCAATTACCACATCAACACCACTATTATCAACATTTGATTTGTTGTTGTCGTGTTGGTCAGAATAATCAGTTTCAGGAACAAGAAAATCGAATGACGAATATTCATTCATCAATGATATGATTGTCGTACGTTTCAATGGATCGGTTAATAGTTCCTTTGGTTTACAAAAAAAGAGAGAGATTTTAGATTCGAATTTCAAGTTTTTGTTTTACTTACTTTTAGAAAATATTCATCATAATTTAAATCATACATTATAAACATAATGTCCGTTAATTTTCGAAGATTTAATTTCACCATTATCGACGATGATGATAATGGTAATAATTGTTTAATCATTTTACATAACGGTAATTGACTGACGTTATGTATGAATAGATTTTCATTACGATATACTTGTAATGAAAAATTTCTGGGCCATTTTTCCGTTTCCTTGGCAGTATCGTTGTACAATTGTAGATATAAATCATCATCATCATCACCATGATGATTGTTGTTTGATAAATTTAAAATTAATTGCTGACTATCATCATCATTTTTTGATGAACAATTTTTAAATGCTGATTTAAGCTCAGTTAAACGATAACCAATACCGTTTATAGTGGCAAATGTTGATGTTATATCCAATATTCGACTAAAACAATTGATTAGATATAAACAAATAAATGTATTGGCCGAAATTTGACGACTTAATTCGGCTTCATTTAGTTCATCATATGCACCATGAAATAATGGTATGGAAATAATTATAAACGATATAACCGATCCAGAATAATCGAAAATTGTGGTCAAAAAATTCAGATAAAATTGTTGTAATGCTAAATTTTCATGAATAGAAAGCAAATTTCGAAGTTCTAGAAACAGATTTCTTTTCATACGTTGTTCAACATTTGTGAATGCAATATGTTCACAATGATTTCGAATATGATTATGTTCTGAACGATAAATGCCTTCATGTTTTTCTTTCAAATAAGTCCATTTGACAATAGAATTGAGCAGGAATCGATTAACAAACGTGGACAGAAGAAATATTGCCAAACAAATGAACACACCAAATGGGCCAACAGTGATGGAAACTTTATATGAATAATAACCAACAATGAATGGTAGTATAACAGATTTCGATATAAAAATTGTACATTCTGAACATAATTTATATAAATCTTGACATAATCGTTGATCAACATTATCTAATCCATTCTTTTCGATTAATAATGATTGACGGCCATTTTGGCATTGTTGTTGTTGTGGTTGATTATCATTGTTGTTGGTGAAATAATAATTAAAATTTTCAAAATATTCATCACACAAATATTTGGTTAAATGTTCACGAAATTCAATTTCAATCACCGTCGATACATATGTACGAAATGATTTTATCAATGACATGAATAATACAAGAATCATTGTGATGAATAGTTGCCAATAAAATTTTAATATATCTTTTAACAATAGTACATAATAAAAACGAGCAGTAATTAATCCAATTTGAAGAATGAGTATTTCTTGAATTATTGATAAAAATATTAGAAACAAAATGTTTAAAATTGTCCATTTATATGGATGATTTAAACATGATGATTTTTTTTGTCGTTTTTGTGGCCGATTTTCATCATCATCATCATCATCTGCTTCAAATTGATTAAATACACCGGTATTATTATTAGATAATATCAATAATCGCCAAACTTGTAAAAAATGTCTAATCAATTGTCCTTTGTTGTAATTTTTCTTCATTGCCATTTTTTATTATGATTTTATTTTTGTTGATGATGATGATGGTATACGTTGTTTAAGGATGTTGTGTGATGTCAATAATCGAACGAATGAAAATAATATTTTTATTTTTTTTTAAATTCATCATCATCAATGATTTTTTTTTTCACACAATAACAAACAAACAAAAAACGATAAAATACACACACATATGGAAGAAAATTATTTTATTTTGAAAATCAAAACAATACAATACAATGCGCAAGCGTAAATTTTTTGTTTTATTTTTCATAAAATATTGTCGCGCCCATTACCACACCATTGATGATTATCGATGATGATGATGATGAGGCTATACACACACAGTGTGGACTCTCTACTTGTGAAAAAAAATTTTTTTTCTCCACTTTATATACAAAAGTCTATGTGATTCGCATTTGTTCGTAAGTGCAGACAGAGAGAGAGAGAGAGAGAAAGAGAGAGCTGACTGTATAGGTCCTAGCGTTTTATTACTACCACCACACACACACACACACGCATATTCACCGACCAACGGACAAACTTAACCAGATGCTACCACCCCCTTTTTTTTTCTAATATATTCGAATATATGTAATGAGCACTTAAAAAAAAAGCCATGTATATCTGTATTATGTTGATGATTGTGTGTGTGTGTGTGAGCGAAATTACTTAATAACCAAAAAAACGAAAAAACGAAAATATCTATGGTCCTTTCACACACACACACACACACATTGCTGCTTCTATTTTAATTTGCCGTTGCTGGTTTTCAGTTTTTTAATTTTTCGTTTCTGTTTCATCTTTTTTTTTCGTTGTTGTTGTTGATGTGATTAGATTTTTTTGTTTTAATTTGTTTTTTCTCGATCAATCGATCGATGTCACCAAAAATCATTATCAACAACCACCATCTCACCAACGCCATACAATTGTATAGTTGTCGTCGTCGTCTTCGTTTGTTGATTTTTTCTGTTTTTATTTCTCTGTTTTTATATATATGCAATTAACCCATCAAATATGTGTGTTTTTTAATTCAATCAATCAACTAAGAAGAAAACATTCAAAAATTCAAACACTAAAATTGTAAGTAAAAAAGATTTTTTTTTGTTTTTTTTTTTTTTTTGAATAAAACACAAAAATTCGAATATATTCATCTCTTCATAAACACAGGGATTCATATAAATAAAGATAAGCCATTTTAACATCATCATCAACAAAAAACACTTGATGTATTCACAATTTTTTTAAGAATATAAATAATAATAATATTCCTTCAAAAATCTTTTATTCATGTGGTGTTTGTGATTTCTTCATAACACAACAACAACAAGATTGTTCATTCTCTCTCCTCAACTTTGCTACAATTCATTCAGTTGATTGTCGACAACATTATTATTATATAAATCCTCCCTCAATAATACAACGAGAAAAAAAAACAACCAAATTCGAAGAGTTTATATATGTATGTATTGTATATATGGTTGCATTTTTTTTATTTTTAATAATAAAACGACAACCCCGTATTCGTCTGTAATCATCATCATCATCATATATGACTGAATCATCATCACATCATTGAAATCATTAGAGAAAAAAAAACAAAATAGAAATCTACATTTACACATTGTGTTTGTGTATGTGTGTTTGTTAGTTTGAATTTTTTTTTTTTTTTTTTTTGAAACAGAGAAAAAAAATCCATATCCTCATCACACACACACACACACACAGATTAAAACGGATTCCATCATCATCACCATCAATCGATTTCCTTTTTGATTTTTTTTTTGTGTATATGTGTAAACGACTGTGTGTTCTGTTCGAAAGTTTCTAATTTCTGATTCTGATTATATTTTTGTTTTAGGCAAAAAAAAAAAAAAAATATTTTTCTTTGATTTCGATCTGTTGATTTTGTATATATCAATCATCACATTTGTATATTATATACATACATACATCCATATAATTAATCAATTGATTTTTGTTTTCTTCTTTTTTTCTGTTCTCTTTATTTTAGAAATTATTGATCTGGAATATACCAAGCAGTAAGAAAAAACACCTCATTGGCAATATAATCATCATCATCATCATATTTTCACATCATCATCCACAATCAAAATCGTTTTATCGACACACACATATACAATTGTTATATTATATTTTTGATTGTTGATTGATTGATTTGTTTTGTTTTTTGTGTATTACCAATATCATCATCATCATCATCTTTTTGCACATCGGTTATTATAAAATTCATTTTCGTTTTTCATTCTTCTTCTGTCATTATACAATAAAACAACTGTCATCATACATATAAAAAAATCATCATCAAAATATATAAATAAATAATGAGAGAATATAAGATTGTTGTTCTTGGTTCTGGTGGTGTTGGTAAAAGTGCACTTGTAAGTTGATATTTTTAATTTCGTTTGTTGTTTTATATATTTGACAAAATTTCTTTTTGTTTTTTTTTGCAAACATATTCATTTATTTATCGATTTGACAACGAAAACAACGATTGTTTTGTATATATAGACTGTCCAGTTTGTGCAAGGTAAAGAAATTTCCAAAAAAAAAAATTCCGTCTTTTTTTCATTATTAATATTTTATATGTTCCATTCAATACAATTTTTTTTGTTTCTTCCAGGAATTTTTGTCGAGAAATATGATCCAACAATTGAGGATAGTTATCGTAAACAAGTTGAAGTTGATGGCCAACAATGTATGCTCGAGATACTTGATACGGCTGGAACGGTTAGTAGTAGTGTATGGCTATGAATTTTATTTTTGAATTAAAAATTAATTGGTTTCAATTTTTTTTCCTTTTGTTTTGTTTTGTGCAAATAGGAACAATTTACCGCTATGCGTGACCTATATATGAAAAATGGTCAAGGATTTGTATTAGTATATTCCATAACAGCACAATCAACATTTAATGATCTGCAGGATCTTCGAGAACAAATCCTACGGGTGAAGGATGCTGAGGATGTTCCGATGATTTTAATAGGAAATAAGTGTGATCTTGAAGATGAACGTGTTGTAGGTAAAGACCAAGGTGCAAATCTAGCACGTTCATTTAGTAATTGTGCATTTTTGGAATCATCCGCAAAAGCCAAAATAAATGTTAATGAAGTAAGTTAACTTTTAATCCATATGTGTTAATTGATGATGATAATAATTGTAAATAATCCTTCAAACAGATTTTCAACGATCTTGTTAGGCAAATAAATCGAAAAAATCCAGAGAAAAAACAAAAACCACCACGCAAAAGTAAATGTAATATTCTGTAGATTGATAATGATGATGATGACGACGACAATGTTCAGTGAAGTGAATAGAAAGAACCAACTGGTGGGTCTACAAATTCATTTTTTTCAAGAAATTATCAAACGACGATAAAAAAAATCACCGCCAAAATCCCCGATATATATAAATTATATACATTCAATTCATCACTATATTCAAAAACGTAACAAACAAACCGAAAAAAAAACGATGATGACAAAAATCAACTAAACCCATCCACTGAAACACAACACACACACACACACACATACGGGCCCATTTAACTTGATGCCATCTTTTTTTCACACACACACATAAAAGATTTAAATTCAAAACAAAACAAAAATCATATCTGAAAAAATAGATTTTTAAAAAATTTGCTTTTATCATTTTCTTATCTTTTCCCATATATTCACAATTTGCGTGTGTCTGTCTGTGTGTGTGTGTGTGTTTTCAATTTTCTTTTGTAAATTTCTTCATCATCAACATCAGAATTTCCTTCCAAAAGTTTTTCTTTAAGTGTGTATGTGTGCGTGTATTCTGGGAATTTTTATGAAAAATCAAAAAAAATATTCATCTTTCAATTGTTCATGGGCCTAAAAAAAACACCCATCCTCATTGCCAACATCAACACAAGACACACATAAACACACACACACACACCGACCAAACAAAAAAAGCCAAATTGATCCCAATTTATATAATCGATGTTCTTTCTCCTATTTAAATTTTTTTTTTGCCCTCACAGCATTCATTATTCGCAGCGTGTGTGTAATGTGCGGGAAATTTAAAATTTGTAGAATATACATTACATTACATCACAGACATACAAATATCAAAAAACAAAAGAGAGCGAAAACCCCAACAAGCCACTATATAAAACATAATCATAATAATGATGATGATGATGATGATTTACCCTAAAATTGTGACTATATAAGACGCATATTATTATACGAGAAAAAAAAATTAGACTTGTGCATAATAGTGTTACCATTATGGTTGGGCTGTGAGAACGAAAATATCAGCATAGATGCGTCTTATAGTGGCAATTTTTATGGGTTGATTTTTGATGATTTATATTATCATTATTATTATGAAATCTGATGATGATCTGTCTTTAAAAAAAAAAATTTTTGAATTTATCATTGATTATAATTGATTGATTGATTGATTAATGATTATATTATTATAAATAAATAAATTATTAATTATTTGAAACAAAATAAACGAACAAAAAAAAATTTTTCAATTCATCATCATTTGGAATTTTAGTTATTTTAGCGCCTTGTGACAATTGTGATTGCAATATATCGAATGTGACAATTTTAATGATGATGAGGATGATATTTACCATTACCATTGCCATGATCAAACAACAACAGACAAGGTTTTTTTTTGGTAAGTTATTTGTTGTTGTTGTTGTTGTGAGAACAAATGTGGTACATTCTTTTTTTTTTTTTTTTGAATGAACAAGAAAATATATAATTTTTAATTTGTAAAAGAGAGACAGAGAGATCGGCTGTATTTTTTTTTTGGCACTTAAAACATTCCAAACATTCTTTTGTTGATTAATACAAATATAAGTATTGGCCACAATCATTATCATATCACTATACGTTGATCAATGATTCAACAATAATCTATGCTACTACTGCAATGAAATCATGTCAAATGTAAATCTTTTTACGTATACGTACTTTTATTGTGACTATTATGGTTGTGAATGAACGTTGAAAAAAATACCGACGACGACGACTACGACGATGAGGTTTTTGTGTTATGTTTGAGTGGCCTGAGATAATATTCGGCAATTGAATGTTGATGTTGTGGTTTTCTGGTTGATGTGCGCGCTCAACGAGAATTTTAACCAAAAAAAAAAAAAATCGAATTCTTTTTGATGAAAATTTTCATTTATCACATTTGATTTTTTTTCTTCCTTTCACTTGTGATTTGATTATTTATGAGAAATTTGTAACAGAGCAACGACGACAACGACGAAAAATTTGTTTCATATTTCAAATTCCAAAAAAAAAACAAATTACTGTAAATCTCAATGAAACAACAACAACAATGATGATGATGATGATGAACACAAGAAATATCAACACGTGTCAATCACAACAACAACAGCAGAAACAACAATCGATTAATGATAATGATCGAAATCAAAAAATTTCGATGAAAAATACCACCACCATTCATATGATGAATGGTAATGAAATTTATTCAAGTAGGTCCCGTTTTTTTTCTGTTCTGTTTCTTTTGCCAATTATGATTGCAATCATTTTTATTTGATGTGTAATGTTTGTTTTGTTTTTTTTGCGGTAGATTATACGGTAAAACAACCAGTAGCAGCAACAGCAACAACGACAACAACAACAGCAGCAACATCATCTGGTAGCGAAACAGATATATCAACATCTACAGAGAATCTTTCGCCTGAAGAACGTTATGTATTGAAAACAAGCATTAGACAAGAACCACAAGGTGAAGAAACATATTTTGGTATCGATTGCTTATCAAGACGATCATCACAATCAACATTGAATAATAATAATAACGATTCGAATACAAATACATTGATTATACATGGAAATAATTCATTAAATCAATCAATCAATTCATATTTATTTCCATATTTTTATGATAAACGAATGAATTTATCATCGAATTCTGCTACGACCACAGCACTACAACCACCACCATCACCACAATCATCATCAACGACAAATGGTTATAAATCGATTCTTGATCAATCAATTAATCAACAACAACAGCAGCAGCAGCAACAACAACAACAACAACCATCAATAAAAAATAATCTAATTACATTAATGGCAGTTAATGATGATAATCCATATTCAAATCTTAATCTATTGAAATTTCATAATAATAGTTCATCCGATCCATTGAAAACACAACAACAACGACAACACCGACACAAGCAAAGTCATCAACAATAACTATGGTTAATAATTGTGCTGGTGCTGGTGGCGGTGGTCCACAGCTATTTATCAACAACAACAACAACAACAATAATAATAATGAATCTGTGATAAAATTTCAGTCATCATCAATGAATAATGATCATCAATCCACCACAACAACTGCCATTAATCTTCAACAACCAATGTTAAATGATTATCTAAATTCATTGAAAAAGAATGATTCATTTATGTTTAAAAATTTTAATATCGATAGTTTAGTTGATCTACCTCTACCAACACCACCACCACCACCACCACCGCAATCACCATCATTGGTACCGCCGAATTTGAATCATAATTCAAATTTGATTACAAATAATAATGATAATAATAATAGGTCTCCTCGTCATCAATATGAAAAATCATGTAATCTAGCAATGATGATGATGATGAATAATGGTACAAAATCATTTTCAGAAAGATTTACGATATCAAGATCTCATCCGGATTTATCGAAATTTTCTGATGATGAAATGATGGCCATTACTACTACTACTAATAATAATAATCGTAATCATAATAATAATCATCCATCATCATCGAATTCCATTATGTCATTTATACCTGGATTCAATAATAATCATCATCTTAACAATGGTTCATTTCAACACCAACAACAACAATTCAACAATACAAATAAATCATCACAACAACAACAACAACAACAACAACATAATAATACAATCGATTTATTATTGATTGAAAATGCCCAATTACGAAATGAATTGGATTTTTGTTGTAAAAAGATGCAAAAATTTCAAAAGGTAAACCAAACCAAACCGAACAAAAAGAATTCTAATCATAATGTTATGCATTTTTCTTTTATAGTTGGAATCTGAAATACAGAAAATATACCAGTCATATGATGAACTGATGCAAAGTTCAGAAAAAAAGGAAAAATTCGAACGTGAAGCCCGTTATAAATTGGAGATTGAAGTGAAAAAATTACAAAAACAAAACAAATGTCTTCAAGGTATTTTTTTGTTTGTTTGTGTCAATGTGTTGATAATCGATTTTTTTTGAACAAATCTAGAGCGATTAGATTCAAATGTAACGAAAAAAATGGTAATATTGGCTACTTTTAAAGCTTTCATTTGATTTTGATTTTTTTCTGTTCTTGTTTTTCAGAATTATGAAGAATCAGATTATGAAAAAGAATTGAATAAAAGAGGTGCATTGATTTCTTATCTATTGATGAAAAGTAAGTGGTGGAATGAATTTTGATGATTTTTTTTTCATCTGTAAATAAACTAATTCCTTTTTTTACTGTTTCAGACAAAGAATTAATTAATTATAAAGAAAGACAAGAAATTGAATTGGAAGCACAACGATTAACATTACAGGAGCAAAGAAATCATATTGAAATATTGGATACGGCATTGATTAATGCACAAAATAACATTATGACCCTTGAGAATGAGGTAAATGAAAGAGAAATCAATCGATTTTTGTGTGTGTGTGTTTATCACTATATCATTTTTTTTTTTTTTTTTTGAAATTTGTCCATCAAAAAACATAGTTACGTGCCAAACAAGGATGGGAAGAGAAAACGTTGTTTCTTGAAAAAGCATTATCCAATCTACAATCGACAAATGAAAGACGTTTACAGATGGAAAAACGTATACGTACTTATCTGGAAAAAGAATTGGAAAAATATAAAAATATCAATAAAAACAATAACAGTAGTGATGGATCAACGACCACCACTACTACCATAACATCAAATAATACCGGTGATGTTAGAATGAATGGCAATAATAATCAACAGCAACAACAATCGACAACCAACAACGGTGATGATCTAGATACATTGAAAGCATCGATAGTAAATTATGAAAAAAGAATTATCGATCTTGAAGCTGAAGTTTCTAAATGGGAACAAAAATATATTGAAGAAAATACATTAAGATCGATTGAAGTTAGTGCTGCTTCGGCACCAAAGTATGTTATATTACAGTAAAAAAATGGAAATTTAATGTCCAATAATTTTTTTTTTACTTGTTTTTCCTCCTTTCCAAATCTATGTCATTTTTTTCGGTGAAAAAAAAATTAGAGATGCAAAAATTGCTGCACTTGAACGTACATCACATGAAAGTGAAAAATTAATTGCTGAAGCACGTAATGAACGTTTAAAACATATGGATGAAATACATATTGCAAATAAAAAATGTGCTGAACTTGAAAGTCAATTGAAAGATTTGAATTTTAAATTGGCTGAAAAAGAGACAATTATCAATGTTTTACAGAAACATTCCAATGATAGGGATGCTGTATTGCAGAAAACATTACGTTTTACTACCACCGCCGCTAATAATAATAATAATGTGACTGTAGCATCAGCACGTCATTCAAAATCTGCAAGTTCAATGGGATTAGTTGTTGGTACAGGTACCGGTACCAGTAACAGCAGCAGCATCATCAGCAGTAATAATAATGGATCAAATTTGATTAATAATAATGTAAACAATAGTGGCAATAATCAAATAATGAAAATCAATAATCTGGATGAACAAATCAAAGAAATTGAATCATCACAGCTAACTAACAAGGTATGTGTGTGTGTGTGTGTGATTGATTTTTTGAAACTTTTTCTTTTGTTCTCATTTTCTCTCTTTTTCTCTTTTTCTCACATTCATACATAAATAGGACTCGATAATCAATGCTTTACGTAATGAAAAAGAAAGATATCCAAATCATTATAATAATTGGAGACTTTGAATTTTGGCTAATTTTGGTCATTTATATTTATGTGTTTAAAATGTTTATGTGAAAACAAAAACCAAAATGCAATAACTGGGACAAATTTATGGAAAATTGGAAATTGGAAAATTTCCTGTATAAAAAAAGCTTTAAATATTAAAAAAAATACAACTGAATGAATGAAAATCGTTCCTTTTTGTAATAATAATTAATTTAAAGAGAAAAAAAAACTGATGATGACGATTATAATTTTTCCCTCTCTGTCTATCTTTTGATGTCTGTCTCTCTTTACATGTGATGATAAAAAAAAAATTCATTCAATGACATATATGTGTGTGGTTTGCCTGTTGCTTGGTTGTCGTTTTTTTTTTTGCTGATGATTTAATCAAAAAGAAAAAAAAACAAATTTCTGCTATCTCGACTGGTTTTCACATTCGAAACACATACACACATAAAGATATCGTTGGTTGTGCTATATAGAAAAAAATCTCTTCAAAGAAAAAAAATCAAAGCAAATCATTCGATTTTTTTTTTCTCATTATCATTAAAAATTTTATCACAATTTGTACGCACGATAACAAACGAAACAAAGATTTTCTCGATAAATCAATCAAATTTCGTCCAAAAAAAAGTTTCATTTTCCTGTCTTGTTTTGTTTTTATTTTTATTTTACAAGTGAAAATTTGCTCTCAATTACATCAACAGTTTATGGTGGTGTGCACTCTATTTTTTTCGGTACAAAATACGACAAATTTGCACGTTCGTTCGTACGTTTTTTTTGTTGTTGTTGTTGTTTTGAAATTACATTATTTTCCATAATCAAATCATCATTATCATATATTTATAGCAGCCACCATCGTACTGTTATAAATTTTGATTGATTGATTTATGTCGAACGAATAGAAAAGTTCCACTTTTTCTTCTCACATATATAAAATAAACCACACAACGACGACGACGACGACAATCAATCTCGAAACGAAGAGAACGAGTTTTTCCACTTGAAAATTTTTATTTTTATTTTTCATCATTTGATCTGTGCGCTTGTTGTGTATAGAAACGAATCATCATTTCAATAAAAAAACATTTTGGTGGATCAGACAAACAAACAAACCAACAAAAAAAAAATCATGGCCTTTTCAATGACAACAACAAAATGTCCATTTTTAAATAAATTTTCCCTTTCATTTTTGAATCATTATTCAAATGTTTTATTGAATAATTTTTTAAATAAATGTCCACATATGAATAAAGTACGATTATTATCATCGGATTTTCCGATTGAACCACGTTTTGTACAACAACAGCAGCAGCAACAACAACAACAACAACAAATCACCATTAATAATAATAATTCGACAACAACTGCTGGCCACGAACAGCAGCAGCAGCGACAACAACAACATGGTGGTTATGAACAACAACAACAACATTCGAAACCAAGTATGTTTTTTGTGTGTGTGTTCGATTTTAACGGAAAATTTTAATTTTAATTTTTTTTCTATTAATATCTAGAAAATCATCCAATGGAAGGTGATGTATCACAATGTCCATTTTTCGACATTTTTAAACCAACATTACAGAAAGCAAGTGATAATGTTGTACAAGATATTTGTGAAGTGAAAAATATGGCCAATGTTCAAAGTAAGTATTTTGTTCTTTTTGTTGTGTTTGAGGTTAAAATGAATGAATGAATGAATGAATGATGCGGCTAAAAATTGCAATAATAAAAACGATGAACATGCATGTTTTCTTTTTCTAAAATGAATTGCAATTAACAATGTTTTTTTTCCCCCACAGATGAATTCCATTATGAACGTTTTTTTATTGATCAAATTATGAAAAAGAAAAAAGATCATAGTTATCGTGTGTTTAAAAAAGTGGCACGTGATGCAAAAAATTTTCCATATGCTAATGAATTTAGTAATGTTAATGATGATGATCATCATCATCACCAACGTAATGATGAAAATAATAAACGAATACAAGTTTGGTGTAGTAATGATTATATGGGTATTACTACACATCCGGATGTTAAACAAGCTATTATGTAAGTCTTTTTTTTTATTTGTTTATCAATCATCATTTTTTTATTATTATAAATGTGTTATAATAACAGTGATGCTGTTGAAAAATATGGTTCCGGCAGTGGTGGCACTAGAAACATATCCGGTAATACACCATGTCATTATGAATTGGAAGAAGAATTGGCACGGCTGCATGAAAAAGAATCGGCTTTAATTTTCACTTCTTGTTTTGTTGCTAATGATTCTACATTGTATACGTTGGGAAAATTATTACCAGGTATGTGTAAATTTTACTTGAATGATTGGTCTCAAATTAATTTTCATTATTTTGTATATGCAAAAAAAAGGTTGTCATATATTTTCCGATGCCGGTAATCATGCATCAATGATCCAGGGTATACGAAATAGTGGTGCAACCAAACATATTTTTCGTAGTTGTGATCCAGTGCATTTGGAAGAATTGCTTAAAAATGTTGATTATTCATTGCCGAAAATTGTTGCATTCGAAACCGTACATTCAATGAGCGGTGATATAGCACCAGTAGAAGTGCTGTGTGATGTTGCACATCGTTATAATGCATTGACATTTATTGATGAAGTACATGCTGTTGGTTTGTATGGTGAACATGGTGCCGGTATTGGCCAACGTGATGGTGTTGTCGATAAAATGGATATAATTTCCGGTACATTAGGCAAAGCTTATGGTAATGTTGGTGGATATATTGCTGGTAATAGGAATTTTGTCGATATGATTCGATCATATGCTGCTGGTTTTATTTTCACCACTTCATTACCGCCAACCGTATTGAAAGGTGCTATTACGGCAATTAAAGTAATTTTTCAACTTTTTTTTGTTTTCTTCAAAGTTCACTTATCATTTTTTTGTTGATTTTTTTTGTTTTGTTTTAGATTCTCAAAGGTCCAGAAGGACAAATGCTACGAAAAATGCATCAGGAAAAAGTTTCATATTTTAAACAATGTTTAAAAAAATATGGTATACCACAATTGGATAGTAAAAGTCATATAATACCGATACCGATTGGAAATCCGTATCTAAGTAATTGGATTTGCAATGAATTAATGTCACAATATGGTCATTATGTTCAAGCGATTAATTATCCTACCGTAAGGAAAGGTGAAGAACGTCTTCGTATAGCACCATCACCGATACATTCATATGAAATGATTGATCGATTTATACAGGATTTTGTCCAAGTATATAAACGTGCCGGTTTATTTAACATTAAACAAAATTGGACCAGTCCAACTTGTTCTTATTGTAATAAACTTTGGAAAATCGGTCTGGATAATGTTCCATGTGGTATGGATAAAAAATGTCCATTATATGTTTCTTGTTGAAAAATTATTAAACAAAACAAAAACAAAACAAAAAAATTAACAATTACAAATAAACAAACAAGATAAATAGGCTATTATCATTATCATCATCATTTTTAATGTGTTTAGCAATTTTAATTTTTGTTATAATTTTTTTTTTTTTTTGAATGATTGAAAAAAATAAAATTTTATTTTTTTTGTCAAATATCGATTATCGATTATATCAATTATGATAATATCAGCTATCGAACAATCGATAGTAAACGTTCATCATTTTCATTATCGAACGTTCGAAATATTTTCAATGTTACGAATAGTTTTCCTGTTTTTTTTATTATTATGGACAACAACAACAACAACAACAAGTTTGTGAGTTCCTGAATCATATAATAATATATATCGTTGATTGATGGTGATGGATAAAATGGCCAATTTTTGAATCAATGATTATTATGAATGAATAATTGTCATATATACAAGATGATCGAATAGCAACAACAATAACAAAAAAAAAAAAAAACATTGACCAAACAACAGACAAGACAGGTAAGTCTAGTACCTGTGGCGATGTGATTCCTGTGATTGAAAATGAGAGAAAAAGATTGAAAGTGATTTCGCCCAAACGATTTTTTTTATTTTATCATTTAAATACAGTTAGATTTTTTTTTGACCATCAAAAAAAAACTACTATAATTTGCAAACAGCAGCAGCAAGGAAAAAAGGCCAATTAACAATTTTGCTTAACGCTAAACAGATTTTGTCTTTGATTTCGATTTTTTTTTTTTTTGTTGACCATGACTATATCATAAGATAATTTTTTTTATTGTTGAGAAGGTTAAAAATCAATGATCATGATTAAAATTGCTGATGGTGTTTGTAGATGGTGGTGGTGATGGTGGTGGCCAAAAACATGTGATATCCGATTGTGAAATTTTTGTTTTTTTTTTTAATTTCCAAAATGAATTAATGAAAATGAAGAAATGGAATGGGGCCGACAAAAATGATCGCTGAAAAAAAATGGTGATGAAGAAAGTAAGAGAAAAAAAAATTAGCGGCTTGTGTTTTTATTGCTTGTTCAAGAGCACATCAACCTTCAACAACGACGACAACGACAACGACAACGAAATCGACGAGAACATGGTGTGTGTGTTGTTTCAACATCAACATAATCTCTCTACAACAAACAACATGGTATATAGTATTTTATTTTTGTTTTGTTTCAAAAGTTGAATAAATTTTTTTTTCGCTTTTGCTTTTTTTCAGCAATGCAAAAAAAAAATCAATGGAAAACAAAGATGATGATGATGATTATGAAACCAATATCGATTTGCTAATGAAATTTAAAAAAAAAATCAAATATTTTTTGAAATAAAATTTACTAGAGTTTCTCATCAAAAAAAAAATCAGGCAAGAATCATCTATTTTTTTTATTATTATTAGAAAGAAAATCATTTTTTCATCAACCAAAAAACAACAACAACAAGAAAAAGAAAAAGTAAGAATTTGAATTAATTAATTATTTTACAGCAAATTATTTAATTTAATTTTTTTTTGTTTGTTATCTAGCTATAAATTATTCTGTTTAGGTCATTGATGATGATGATGATGATGATGATGGCGAATCTATAGTAGTCGTCGTCTTCATCAAATTGTGGTTTATATCGTTTTTTTTGTCAATAATGATGATGATGATGATAGACAATTGTTGCTCCGATCAATCATCAGAGTCGTAGACATCATTATCAACGATTGGAAAAAAAGAAAACTTTCTTCCTGTTTTTTTTTATTATTTCATCTTCAAAATGTCGTTCTTGTTCCAAATTTCTTCGCGTGTTTGTCCCCCATCACTGTTACTTTTTTTCTCTCGTGATCAATATTTGCAGCAACAACAACATTAACAACATGAAGGAGATAAAGTTGAAATTTTCTTTTTTACAATGTATGTTTTGTGTGTGTGTGTGTCCCAAATATCATTCTTATATAGATGTGAATTTATTATAAATGTTCATGTTGTAAATGGCTCAATTCGTTTGCCACTTGTTGTTACTTCAAGGCATACACATCAAATGGTCAATGATCAACGATTATGATGATGATGATGATGATGATAAGAAGATATTGACTCTCAATAAGTACATCAATAATAATCTTTCTCATTATTGGATCGGATCAACTTGAATTTGTTTATTCATTTTTTTCGCTTTCAAAATTATGATGTTTTCTTTTTCAAATGAAGAAAAAATAAGAGTAAGAAGTTTTTTTTTCTTTTTTTCGTTCATCATCATGTGTTGAACATCTGTCGTTATTATGACGGCGGATGTGTTATATATTTCTTTTTTTTTGTCATACACATACACATACAATTAGATATTTTATATTTGAACTTTTACTTTCAAAATACTAATGTCTCTTACTTTTTATTTTTATTTGTTTAGTTGTGATGAACTTATTATTGTTGAACTAATAAATTACCAAATGATGATGACGATGATGATGATTGGGACACACGCACACAAACTGTTTGAATAATTTTTCCCCTGAAGTTTTTGTTGTTTATTTGTTTATGATAATGATCAATGAATGTGAAATTAAGGGGAGAATGAAACGAACGGCTTTATCAGTATCAGTAAGATATCCAGGTGCATGTATATAGTCTCAGCTTAATCTGTATGGTGGATAATTTTAACTTGATTGGACAAATGACGTTGATGACGACAAACAAGGTGGATGAATATAATGAATGAATGAATGATGATGGTGATGATAATCCAAACAAATAATAATCAGAAAAAAAACAACAACAACAACAAAAATAATATTAATGGTAGGATAACAGTTTCTTTTTTTGTTTCAAAAATGAATTTACATTTTTCTTTTGTTTTTTTTTATTTTTGTTACAAAATTTTTTAGGTTATGTATTTTGATGGATTGATCAATTGATTGATTGAGGAAGAAATGAAAAATGAAATGAAATTTGAAAATTTTAAATAAAAAAAGGATAGAGAACACACAATCACAGATGTGGTGGCCGCATAATTAATAAAATGAATAAGAAGAAAAAAAAATGAAATAAAAATACCAGAAATAAAAAATGAAACCAAAAAAAAAAAAAAAAAACAAACGAATTTCTCAGAAATTCAAAAAAAAATCTGAAACACAACAAGCAAATGTAATTGAATGATGATGATGAGAAAAAAAAACAAAAAGGTGAGGCATTTTTAAAAATGATTGATTTTGATTTAAAGTTTTTTGTTTTGTTTTTGTTTTGAAAAAAAGTCATTTTCAGCTGAAGAATACAAATTCTTTATATATCATCAATCTCTTCCTGATAACGTATTGAAAGATAATCAGCTGAATCAGATAATTGATTAAGAATTGTATGTAAACCTTGTAAATGATGACGAAATGAAACAAATAGATTTGATGTTGTATCATCACAACTATCTGTAAGCATTGAATCAGCATCACTTTCAGTATCGGATGTTGATGATGATGATGATAATGATGAACCAATACTACTACCACTTCTACCAATACCAATACCAACAATACCACAATCTTCTTGTGATGATTGACGACTATGTTTAACCGGAATCATCGATGATGATGATGTTGATGAAAATGATGATGATGTTGATTGTAAACTAATTGACCTATTATAAAATGGTGAATTATTATTAATTGAACTATTCCTACGATGATTATTATTGTGATGATGATGTTGATATACAAATTCATGACTAGTTGATGATGATGATGATGATGACGATGACGATGATGATGATTGAGCCATTGTAATTATTGAGCTAGTTGATGATGATGATGATGATGAACCCCAAAGTAATTCTTTTTTAACATCATTTAACATGATAAAAAAATTATGCAATTCATTCGTTGTTTGTTGTTGATTCGATTGATTTGATTGATTAATGTTATAAAATATTTCTGGTATTAGATGACGTTCAGTTTTTATGCCAATATTATCCATATCACGTAATTTTGATGGTATCAATATTGTTTGATCCAAATTATTCATTGAACGTACAAAACGTTCCATTGCAATTAATATTGATTGCTGTGAACACATTAATCCTTGTTGTTGATGTTGATGTCGTTGTTTTTGTTTTTGTTGATGAATATTAATGATTGCACCAACACCACCACCACCAATTATTTTTGTTGAGGTATTCTTCTTATTCATCATTATTTTTGTTGTTGTTGTTGTTGTTGTTGTTGATGTATCACAAAAACCGGGTATCATTTTTTTCCAGATATGAAAAAAAATGATTTTTCGGTATAACAAAAATATTGAACGGGAAGATTTCAAATCACAAGCAAAATTTTATCATCACCATCATCATCAACAACAATAACAACGCGGTTGTTTTGTTGTTCAAAAGTTTCAAAAAAAAAAAAAAATCACACAAGACAGATCAAACGATGGTAAACTTTTTTGTTTTTGATGATAATAATGTTTTGATGATTCAGAACGACAAATGTGAATGAACAAGAAAAAAAAAGATTGAGAAAGAAAGAAAAAAGACAGTTTTTTTTTTTTTGTTTTGTTTTTGTTTCTGGAAATGGTCAACGAAAACAGAAATGAAATGAAAGTAATAAGTAGAAGTATTGCTTTATGTGTCATTATCATCATCATCATCATCGATATGAAACACACACACAAAATAACACATCGTCGTCTTCGTTCGTTTGTTCACCACGTTCAACGTCGTTTTTTCTCTCTTTTTTTTCTGTTTTTCCACACACACACACACACGCAAACACAGATCTCACCAATTTCAATTTTTTTCGTTTCTTTTCTTTTTGTTTTGTTTTGATTTTTTTTTTGTTTTACGGGCCAGACAGAAAACGCTATTGTTGTTGATACAAATATACACGAGAAAAAGATCTCTGTGTGCTGCTGTTGTTGTTGTTGTTGTTGTTGTTTTGCTATGAAATAAAATAAAATGAGAAAGTGAAAACAAACAAGTCTTTGCTATTCAGTAAATGTGAGCTTACCTGTTGATCATATATGTCTAGAATGGGGAAAAAAAGCACAGTGAAAAAACTTTTAAACACACACAGGTAAATTACGATATAGAGTTCAATAACAATCAATCAAATTTAGGTTGTTTTTTTTGGGGGGGGGGTGACCAAGCCTGTTGATGAATTCATCGGTTTTGATGACTTTTGATCTTTTTTTTACACTCACCTGTTGTTGAATTAAAGAAAAAGATTTTTTTTATTCGAGTGGGTGATACACTTCCGATTGGAATTGTCATAATAAATGAATGAAGATTCATGAAGATTTATTTTTCTCTTTCTACAAACACACAGCTGCCGTAGCAGCCTTGTAAAATCAATTTAATTTTTTTTTTTGTTTTTCGTTCAATTTTCCACTACTTAGGATTATATTACCTTGATTAACTTGTTATCTTTGTATCTTTTTTTTTTTTTTTTTTTAGTTTAATTGTCTCATTTGCTACTGAAATGAATATGAATATATCCAAGGTATATTATTGTCGTTTCAACATTTTTGGATCCCTCTCTCTCTTTTGTTCTATGTAGTTATTTTTTATTTTGAAACCGCTTATCTGATGAAACAGTAAATAATGATGATGATGATGAGGATGATTTCACAATGATTTATTTCAATGGCGTTTTAACGGATGTTTGTTTATTTTTTTTGTAGATTTAAATGAATATAAATAAAGATGCAAAAAAAATATGAAAACAAAGAAAAAAATTGCATAGTTAATTAATTTAACCAGAGGCTAATGATGAACTTAAATGTTCAAAGAGTTTTTTTTTCACTGTAAATTAAAAAAAACAGATAAAAAGATCAACAGAAACAACATACGTCACTATATTAGTAACCTAGTTTCATTATTGATAACGAATTCAATGATGTGGCTGAAAAGCATAGAAAATAAAAAAATGCCAAATGTATCACATTTATCGTGATGATAAATTAATTAATTACAGTAGATAACGATGATGATGATGATGACCTCCTGAACAAAACACACACACACACACACACACATACAGAATGATGGTCAGTTTCATGATCATCATTACATGTAGATTCTCTCTCTTTTTTTCTCTCTGTATTTCTTGGGATTTATGATATGAAAAAAAAACAACAACAACAAATCTCAATTATATAGGATTTTCCAATGAAAATGATTTTTTTGTTTTGTTTTCTCCGGAAAATGATTAAAGATCAAGTTTTTCAATTTTGATTAGCCATTGGCTAAAAAAAAAATTGAAATTTAACCCATAAATCGATGATGATGATTAGTGTTGTGCTGATTTTATTTTTCTTTTCTGTCTGATTTGAAAAGAAAAGCTGTATATAAAATATATATATGAAATGAAATCAGTAAATGACAAATTTTCTGCATGAAAAATTTTGTGAAATTTAAAAGCAAAACAAAAAAAAATATATTCGGCAATACTGTATACACATATGTGAAAAGTGTGAAAATTATATATCACACACACAACATTTATATTTTTCATTTGCCGATTTTTAATTAATTACATTTCTTTCGTCATTTTTTTTTCTTCCAAAAAAAAAAAAAAAAATTAATTGCCCTAAAGACAAATAATGAAACGCACACACACACACACACACACAATCATTCCTCTCATTCTATTTTTCTCTCTTTCTCTCTTTTGAACATCAATAAACTGAAACGAATGAATGATTTTGTCTTGATTGAATTGTCGGTGTGTGTGTGTCTGTTTATTCACAAATTTCAAGGTATCCATTATAGTTATTTATTTATTTATTTTTTGTTTTGTTTTCGTTCTTATTCATTCACACAATTATCTTATTTCAGTTTTTCACTTTCTCTTCCTATTACCACCAATTTCAATGGCTGTTTTTTTTTTGCTCTGCTCTATTGATCCTGAAATCAACAGCAACAACAGCAATGTATGATGCTCGTTCCAACTGGAACGAAATGCAGCAATGAAACAAGAAAAAAAAATATATACAGACATTTGATAAATGTGTATGGTTGTCGAGATATATTATTTTGGCGGAAGTCAATGTCAAAATTTTCTCTTTTTCTTTCACATTTTTTTTTTGTTGTTTGGATTCGAATTGTGCTCGAAATTTTTTTTTTTAAATTTTCATTCATTCTTTTTAATGGGAAAGAAGAAAAAAAAACTTTATAAAAAGTGCAAAACAGAAATGCAACCAATGGTTTTTACCTGTTTTATATGAGGAAATGGTGAAATAACGAATGGGGAAAACGAATGGTTTTTTTTCTGGCCACAATTTGACAAACGCAGGTAATGAACTGAATGATAATGATGAGATAATTGGATATTGGATGATAATGAATTTTTGTTGTGTGCGTTGGTATTTCGTAATAAAAAGTGAAATTTTTCCTCTTGTCTTGTTTTTGGCCACATCAATAATAATAATATCTGGAAACTATGTATGTGTGAACTTGAGAATATATAGATAACATGTCAATATTTGATCGATGTGTCGATGTTTCTGTCGTTTGATGGTGTCATTTTATATATATATTCTAGATATATAATTTTTTTGTTTTTCGTCAAAATTCCCACAACATGACATGATATTTGAAACGAAAAATAAAAAAAAACGTTCGATCGATAGATCGATTGTTTTCGATTGTTTGTTGTGCGACGGATGTATGTATATTATTACGTCGAGAGAATCAAAATCAAAAAATGTCCATGAACAAAATAACAGAAATGGAAAACGATAAATTATTTCGTCATTTTTTTCCCACTTACCATCATCATTATTGATTGATTGATTGTTGTTTTGTATATTAATTTTGAGCTATTCATTCAATATTTCATCGATACCGATATGATAATTATATTTGAATGAAAATAAACAAACATTATAATCAAAGACAACCATCAATCGATATCGATTTGATCCAGTGATTATGATAATAATGGAACCTGATGGAACAAGTTTGATCCGGTGGATCGGTCACCATCTTGTATTTAATTCATGATAATAATAATGATATTGATGAATCGAAAGTTGTAAATCGAACAAGGTATTCAATGTGATAAATGATGGTGGTGATGAATAACAAATTAATGAACCTTGAATGAAATGGGATCATCGAAATTTTCAATTTAAGAAAAAAAAAAGAAATGACGAAAAAGGGAAAATAAATACAACATTGACGTACATTATATATGATAACGATGATCCAAACATTCACTGTGTGTGTGTAAATGAACTTGATCCAAATTGAGTGTGTGGATAAATGATCATCGTTATCATCATGTAAATCTTCCATCAACAAGAAAAAACGACAAATTTCCCTAATTTTCCAAATTTTTTTACAAAAAAAAAATTTTTTAAAAAAAAGAATGATGACCAACAACAAAATAAGAGAAGTGGAAAAAAAATTGGAGAAACTTTTCGAGAAATTTTTTTTTTTAAATAAATCTAAAAAATCGGAAAAGTTTCTGTGAAAAAAAAAACCAAGACAATCATAGTGAGTTTTTTGTTGTTGGTATATTATGGTTGTAATTTGTTTGGATTGACCAATTTCATCTTTATCATATATAAATCGCACTACATTCCTATATTTCATTAAAATCATGAAAAAATCTTCATCAACAATGATGAGGTTGTCTAAAATTTCCATCATCATCATCATCATCATCATCACCATATTATTGATCATCATTAATGGTAGCAATGCATCACGAACATGTCCTCGTGGTTGTGATTGTATTGAAACATTATTAATCACTAATTGTAGTGAAAGTTCACAATTAGAATATGTACCACATACATTGAATCCAGCATTGAAAAAATTATATCTACCACAGAATAATATTCGTCGTATTGATTCTGCATTTGATGTTTATAAAAATCTCATCTATCTGGATCTATCATCGAATTTAATATCAACAATTGTTGATGATAATTTCCGTTATAATAATGAATTGCAGATTATTTTGTTGAAAAATAATACGCTGGTCACATTACGACCAAAAGCATTCAATGGTTTGAATCAATTGAAGATATTAGATTTAAGCTATAATCGTATTGAAATGATTAATGATACTATATTCAAAAATCTTAATACATTACAAATACTTGATCTATCGTACAATTTATTGAAAGTATTGAATGAAAACACATTTGTTGGTCTACGAAATCTTATCAATCTGAATATTAGTAATAATTTGATCACAAAATTCACCACAAATCTTTTCTCCAACACACCGGTATTGATTCATTTGAATGCAAGTTTCAATGAATTTGAACATTTAGATGATAATTGGTTCATTGCATTATATGATTTAACCGTATTGGATTTAAGCTCATGCCATATTGCATCATTAAGTCCAAATTGTTTTAATGGTCTTAATAATTTGACAATTCTTAATCTAAATAATAATTCATTGATGGTTAGTATTTCGAGTGGAAAAACTTGACTTGAATTAAATTCTGTTTGTTTTTTTTTCATTTCAAAATTCATAGGCCATACCATCGGCATCGTTTTTACCGAAAAATGTTATTCAAGTATTGAATATTGGCCAGAATCCATTTCCATTTATACATCCAAAATCATTTTATCATTTAAAACATTTAAAACGACTTTATATAACCAATACTTCGTCATTAGCTGTAAGTCATGTGCATTTTTTTTATATACATTCGAAATTCATTTCATTGATAATTTTTTATGAAAACATACAGAAAATTCATGTGGATGCATTTGATGGTATTGAAAATGTGGAAATACTTGAATTATCCAATAATCAAGCATTGAAACATATCGATGCTAATGTGTTCGATAATCTTTATTCACTTTCATCGTTAATACTATCCAATAATAGTTTTGAAAATCTACAAATAGATTTGATAACGAAATATAAAAAATTTGATCTCTATCTAGACGTACGTGGCAATCCATTCAATTGTAATTGTAGCCTTGAATGGCTAAATTTTCATCTGATTCGTATGTTCAACAAAACCGTCAGCAGTAATCCGGATTATTTTCTCAATCAAAATATAACATTTCCGATATTTAATTTGGCCACATTATTGAATGAAAATGTCAGTGAAATTATAATGAAACAAAATGCATTGGATGTTCGCTGTTATTCACCATTCGCATTGAAAGATAAATTCATTATTAAATTGCATAAAGATAAATTTGGCTGTTTCCTATTGGAATCAATCATACCGATCATTATTGGCGCCATGTTTGGCATGTTGATCATCAGTGGTGTAATCATATTGTTGGTCATACAATGTCGTAATCAATTATCCGGTTTTGTCAAGAATCAATTGTATTATAATGAAAATCAACGTAATAGTAATAATCATTTTGATCTCTATCCGAAGCCAGAATTTGTATTTATTTCTACATATAATGATTTCTATAAATCACCTGCCAATATAAATGCAGCAATGGAAGAATTTTCTGTTCATTATCCGCTCAATCAACAACAAGCTACTGCTCATCATCAACAACATCAACAACCTACAACCGAATTATAGAATTGGAGATTGTTTTTGTCAAATTTATCTGTGATATTTCTGTAGGGGATTTTTTCTTTATAATACCAGTGGACATTTTGTATTCATTTGGCATCTAATCATTTTTTTCAAGTATTCACATATTTATCGAACAAACAAAATTTTTTTTTTCTGTTGCCATTCCATTTTTCAGACATTCATTTCTGTATTCGAATTTTTTTGATTTTTTTTTTCGTTTAGAATAAATTTCAAACACAATTCCTATTTCAAATGATGACCACCATCACCATCTTATGGTGTTGATTGGAATGATCTTTTAATAATATATATATATGGGTCAGATGAACAACAACAAAAAAAGTCTGTAGATTTTTTGTTCCCAATTTAATCGAAACTTTGAAAAAAAAAAAATGAAATCGAGACATTGATATATAAACTGGTATTGGTGAAAATGAATTGGGCTTGTCTTTTTTTTTATATAATAAACGGGTAGCCCCACATACGAATTTTGTCTTTTTTTAATATAAAAAAAAAGAAATTGTTGTTGATACGACGACGACGACGACGAAGACGAGTATTACATTGTGAAAATGGTGAAAATGTATACAACCAACGCCGCCGCAGTTTGTTGACACATCACAACAGACGCACCACACACACACACTTGAATACATTTACCATTTATATTGGTGAGATTCAATTCTCTCATTGTCGTCGTTGTCAATTTTTGTTGTTGTTGTTGTCATATTTTTTTTCTGTTATCGGCATTAATCAATCAAACAATCAAAATATAATAAATTTATGAATGAATTCATTGATTTATTCATTTTTTTTTTTTTTTTTTTTGATTGAATTTCCTATTTCGATTTAATGGTTCAAAATAACAACAACAAAATGTTTCCATCGTCGTCGTCGTCGTCGTCGTCATTGAATTCATATTGAGAAAAAGATAGAGCAAAACAGAAACGAACAAAAAAAAAACAATCAACAACTGAAAAAGAAATTCTGCTTCAAAAAAATCTGTTACCTGATTCGTAATAAAAAAAAAAATTTCCGGTATTCCGGAATTTTTTTTTTCCATTTTGAATTGATGTAATGTAGTATTGGTGTAGGTGTGTGTATGTGTGTTTGTAATAATAATCAATGATAATGGATACAAACGATTCTATCCAACAACGTGATAATGAAATACAAAATCTTAAAGAACGTATTGAACAGCTAAATGAAGAATTGAAAACAGCTACGGCGGAAAAAATTCAATCAGCTCAATATGGTCTAGTGTTGTTGGTATGGCAACACCATCAAAAAAAAACACGTGTGTATGCATTGACGATGATAATTTTTTTTTTTCTATTTCATTTCCATTAGGATGAAAAAGAAGAATTGCAGAAAAAATATGATGAACTTGAAAGTAGATATGATTCAAAAAATAAAGATTTTGAAGATCTAAAAGAGGTGAGATTCATTCAATCAAACGATCGACGTTTTCATTTCATTTTCTGTTCACAGGCCTTAAATAAATTACAAACAATACAACGTGTATCAGCCACATCGGAAATTGAACAAGAAGAACAGCTATTATTGGAAAGTGCAAAAAAAGAAGAACATTTCATACGTACAGTGATTGAATTGGGCAAAGAATTGAAATATGCAAAAAATGAACTACAAAATGTTAAAGATGATCGTGATAAATTTGGCCAGGAAAATATTAAACTTATGGAACGAAAAGAAATCAACGAAAGAGAAAGGAAAAAAATTCTGGATGAATTAAAAGAATCGAAACAACGTGAATCCAGGTTGCATTTAGAGTTGAATGAATTGGAAGAGGAAAATATTTCATTACAGAAACAGGTGTCATCGTTGAAATCATCACAAATTGATTTTGAAACATTCAAATTGGAAATACAACGTTTGCAAAGTGAAATTGATATTCTTCAAACACAGATTGAAGAATGTACTAAATTGAAAAGTATTGCAGAAAAACAGGTCAGTATTTTTTTTTTTTGATTGATCATTTGACCATATTTAAAAAATAAAAAATTCTTGTAGACAAAAGAAGCATTAGAAGCATTACAATTGGAACGTGAACAAAAATATGCAATCAAAAAAGAATTGGATAAAAAACTAAATTCCGAATCCTATCTGAATATCAATAATTTTGTTGGATTTACTGGATTAAAATTTGATTGTATGTGTTATTTGATGTTATATGATGATTGATTGATTTTTAAACACACTATATTTTCAAATAGATGATGAAACGGAAAACTTTGATGGAACCATTGGCATGGATGATGATAATGATGATGATGGTGGCAATGGTGGTGGTAATAATAGTGCCTTGAAAAAATTAGAAAATGAATTTCTCAATTCATCGGATAATTATTTAACACAGCCACCATCATTAGAAGGATCGTTGTTCAGTGAAGTGCATATAAATGAGATTAAAAAATTCGAACGTATGCTAGAAGAATCGGATAGTCAAAAACATCAACTAAATCAACGATTGAATGATACACAAACAATGTTGGAAAAAGCACGTGAAGAGTTGAAAATTCAAACGGTGAAAATTGAAAAAATTTTCGAAGAATTAAACAACTTAAATCTAGATGATTCAAACACTACAATGATGGATATGACTGATCCAGATCTGTTAAATATTAAACAATTGATTAAATCAAAAATTTCCAGTATCGATCTGAATGGTTATCGAAATGAATTGGAACAAATGAAAAATTCTATAAATGATTATCAAATGAAAACGAAACAATATGAAAATGATTGTGAAATATTAGCTAAAATGATTAATGAATTTTATTCAAATTCTAATCAAACATTTGAAGAATTGTCATTAGTATCTGAAGAATTGGCTTCATTATATCATCATATCTGTTTGAGTAAGTGATTTGAAATGAATTTTTGTTGATGATGATTTGAATTTTTTTCTATTTTGTTTTGTTTTGTTAATCAATAATAATAGTAAATGGTGTAACACCGGATCGTGTAATACTCAATCATTTACAGCCAAATTTCGATCCAAATCGATCGATTGATCAGTTAAAAGAAAAATTGAATAAAGTATATGGAATATTGGATGATATAAAAACCGTTGAATGTAATAATCTATTGGATACGGTAAAGGATCAGATAAAAGTATTGAAAATGGCCATCGATAAAGCTATTGAAAATAGAAATTTTCGACAAAAACATGATGATGTTAACAATAATGAACAGCCAACATCGATGGTTTCCGTTCAAGATGTTGATGATCTGCAGGATCAAATTGTTCGTTTGAAATCATTATTATCCACTAAACGTGAACAGATTGCATCGTTACGAACCGTACTAAAGACAAACAAACAGACGGCTGAAGTGGCGTTGGCAAATCTAAAATCAAAATATGAGACTGAAAAAGCTGTGGTGACTGAAACGATGACAAAATTAAGAAATGAACTCAAGGTACAACCAAATGAAGCGAAAAAAAAATTTCATTTTTAATTTGCTTTCTTTTCTTTTTTATTCAAGGCCCTGAAAGAAGATGCTGCCACCTTTGCATCATTACGTTCAATGTTTGCAGCTAGATGTGAAGATTATGTTTCACAAATTGATGAATTACAACGGAAATATAAAGCATCAGAAGAGGAGAAAAAAACATTGAATTCATTGTTACGAATTGCCATACAACAGAAATTGGCATTGACTGAAAAACTTGAAGAATTAGAAATGGATAAAGAAAGACAATCGATGGGCAAAGCACAGAATGGTAATTATATATGGTTTTTTTTTGTTTATTTTCCGAAAAAATATTTTAATTTTTAACTCATCAATCCATCCAAAATACAACTTCTAACTTGTAGAAACCAGACGAAATCCTAAAATCAATATGAGAAGCTTAAATCAACGTCTAATATCGAAAACTAATAATAACAGCAACAGCAACAATCAACGACGTCCTAATTGATTGGATAGTTTGAGAATCGAACAGATGATCATCCATTATATATTCATATTCAAAAAATTCATCATTCATTTTTCTTGGGACCTGTGATTTTTTTTTCGCATGCATCAAATCGATATTTACTATATATATAAATAATATATTAACAAAAAAAAAATTTGCATTTATAACAATCGATTGATTGATTTTGGCAACTATATAAAAAGCAATAATAATAAATGAATTTTAAAAAAATTAGTCAAACCAATGAGTTTCACAATGAACTTAATGTACAATTAGTGACTACTATTGATCTATGATTACGATGACCATCATGATAATCAAATGAACATAATACAGCATTATTATCAAATGTTTTTTCTGCCACTTTCATTTCTGGATTAATTATTATCTTCAATTGATATGATCCCGGTACAATATCAGTTATATCGATCCATTGACAATCTAAATCGGATTTATAGATATCCACTGAATATATGAAACAAAGTAAATGAAATTGAATTTAAAATTGAAAATAAAAATTCAAGAATCATTGATTTCACTCACCACAATTGACACTAATACCTTGATCACCATAATTGGCACAAACATAATTGGCATCAACACCATTATGGCATTCATTATCTTCAAGACAAAAACTAGCTTTATGTCCCTGTGCTACCGGATTTCCATCATGATCGATTATATTGAATGTAGCAAATATTTCCATACTATGATAATGACGATGACATGAATGCCAAATCCATTGATTTTTTTGTCTAAATGGACGAAAATCAACATTGCCTACATTACGTATACTTGCCGTGAATCGTAACAAGATTCTTGTATGAAAAATCCATGCTATGAACAAAAAACAAAAAAAAATGTTTCAAGAATTATTTCACATTCAAAAAAAAAAATAATCATCATCATCCACTTACTTGGATCATTTTTATCAATTTCATATGCCGATTGTGAGAGACAATTTTCTTCCATTGCACATTGTAAATACATTATTGATCTTGATTCAATGTATGCAGATTTTTCAACTTCTTTTGGATCTGGTTCTAAATCTGGTAAATCTGGCATTTTCATTTGTCTGTTTACCATCAACGTCGGTTTCGGAATCGGAATTGGCCATAATGGTTGCTGTGGTTGATCGAAACGTACACGACATATAACACCAGCTGCTTCATCGGTTTTACAATCATGAATATTCCAGCCATTAAATCGACATGAAGAAATTGACGATTCTCGGCCATCACACATGACATTATCCATCCAAATTAATTCTTTGAATTTAAAAGAAAAAATCGAATCATTTTTTTTTGACAATCAAATTTCTTTTTCACTTACCATTTTCTTGACCATAACGACTATTATTCGTTGCCATAATTGCGCCAAGAACAAAACCCAATTGTTTACATGCTACATTGGCATCATTCATGTTCCATTCATCATCACAAATCATTCCCCATTGGCCGAAATGATTAATTTCCACATTACCTTCGAACATTGTTCGACCACCGACCAGACGAATCATTCCTTCGTCGTGATGATTATTATTATCGATTCTATTATCATTAAATAATTGTGAATTAATCGTCATCAAAATGGATAATTGAAAAAATAGAATAAAATTAATCATCATTGATTGATTCAATTGACGATCGAGAAAAAAAAACAAATACAAAAACTTGCCTCTTTTCGTGGATAATTTTTTAAATTTAAATATTTAAACATTTTTTTCCAAACGAAATTGAAATTTTCATATGTTTTTGTCATTTGGAATTTAAAAAAAAAACAAAAAAAAATTTCAAATCGATCACGTGCAACAGTTGTTTTCGTATTATATGAATGGCCTCGCCAAATGAACCAAAAAAAAAACATGTGTTTTATTCATTTGAATCAAAATAAAAAAAAAATCACAATTTTCCAATCACGATTTTTGTTTGTTAATTTGATGAAAGAAAATGTTTTGGCATGGATGTAAAAACGTCGTCACCATCATAGCATCACGTAATATTCAGCTGAAATTCACCATCATACAATGTATGCGTATTAATACATCATCCATTTGTAATGGAAGAAGAAATTTTCGAAAATTTCCAATACCAAATAAACGTGGAATATTTGAACATAATAAATTACCGAAAGAATTATTGGAAAAGGAATATGATTTTCCTATTGCTATAGATGATATGCGTATACGTTATCCCGGTGTATGGTTTGGTCGTCATTTTGAATATGTTCCCGAAATGGAACCAGAAATCATTGTGCCAAAAGATTTGGACAATTGTCAATTAAAACCATATGTATCATATCGTTCAACGGAAATTCATCAATCTGAATTTACAGCTGAAGATTTATTCAATACTACATATGGTACGGAAATAATACGTAAATATCAGAATAAACAATCAATACCAGAATCATGGACTGTTTATGATGAACGTCATGTGATTGATGCAAAAAATAAAGCCCTAAAAACTGGTTCCGATCTATTTACACATACAAGTTATTTTGGAAATTTGAAATAGAATCAAAACAAAATAAAAACAAAAAAAAATTCGGTAAACATTATTATTATTATTATTTGTAGAAATGAATAAAAACCACATTAATCCATCACATCATTTCTCATTGATAAAGGAGTGTCAAATAAATAAAAAAATTTTTTTTTCTGCAATATAAAGAATTTGACTTTTGTACACAATATGTGTACGGTGTGTGTGTGTGTGCCCACCAAAGTAAAAAAAAAAACATAAATAACATCATCAGAATGTGGTGTATCTCTTATTTTTCTTGGCGTGTGTGTGTGTGTGTGTGTGAAAATACTAACCATGAGTTTTTCTTTTCATTTTTCTGACAGGTAAACTTGATTAAAACTAGGTGTCTAATTAATGAACATTTTTTTTATTATTATTATTATCATTATTATGGTCAAATAATGTCTTTGTGTGTGTGTGTGTGTGAGTTGTGATTCTTTGCACATTCTCTCTCTCTCTCTCTCATTGATTGGTGGATCAATTCATCATTTTCACACACTTGTTGTTGTTGTTGTTGTTGTTGTTATTGTATCACGAGGAGCAGAAAAAAAGGGCAAGATTTATTTTATATTTTTTTTTGGTTCAAAAAGGCGTACTTCTCTATCTATTGCCTGAATGATTTGACATTGATCAGAAAAATGAATGAATGATTTTTTTTTTTTTTTTTGGCTAACTTAATTTACCTACACACACACACACATGAGATGGCGAGAATTTTTTTTTTTTTTTTTTTTTGTTCGGTAATCATTCATTCACATTTCCATTATTATATGATGATGATGATGATGATGAAAAAAGATGTGAAGGGTGGTTCTCGATAATAATCATCATCATCGATGAATGAATGAATGAATGAATTTATGGTGTCGATTAATAAATGTTTTTTTTTGTTTAAGAAATATTTCTGGAAATTTCAATAAGAAAAAAGTAATTTGAAATTTTTATTTCTGGAAAAATTTCTTTCTGTTTTAAATAAAAGTAAAAAAAAAAAATTTTTTTTTTTTTTTTTTGCTGATAAATATGATGATGATTATGATGATTTTGGCTGGAAAAGATGATTATCGATCTGATCATCATTGTTATTGATTGATGATATTGCTTCTTTCGTAGATAATGATGATGATGATGAATGATGATGATAATTGAGTAAAAATGTCGAACGAAAACGTCGTTCATGTGTACGTTCATGTTTCCTCAGATGATCTTTGCGTCCAAAACGTTTATCACACCATTGACATTGATATGGCCGAATACCGCTATGTATACGACGATGTCTAGTTAATTCTTCATTACGTGTGAATGATTTTTGACAATCATGATAATCACAAACAAATGGTCTTTCACCAGTATGTGTACGTATATGGCTATTTAATTGGCTACGATTACTGAAACCATTTTTACATTCAATGCAGATGAATTTTTTAAAACGTTGCTGCTGCTGTGGCTGTGGCTGCGGCTGCGACTGCGACTGCGACTGCGACTGTGACTGCGGCTGTGGTTCATCATTAATTAATTTATCTATTGATTTTCTTTCCGGAAACATTACTTGATGATGATTCTGTTGTTGTTTATGATCATCATCATTTATCGATAATGAATTACAATAATTTTGCATTAAAAGTTGATTATAATAATAATTATAATAGAATGAGTAATAGGAAATATTATTATTGGTGGTGGTGGTGGTGGTCATGTGGTTGTTGTTAGGGGTGGTACTGGTGGTGAAATTATAAAATTGTTGAAAAAATTTATCAATTTCTTCCGTCATCATTAATGTTGATGTTGTGCTGTTTGTTGAATTTACATTCGATTGTTGTTGTTGTTGATGATTATCATTATTATGAATTAACCATGGACGAAACCAATTCATGATGATTCACTGATCACAACTGATCTTTATAGTTATAACAACAACATCCAAAAAAACTAATACGACCGATCGATCGATCGACCGACCAACCAACTAACTAACTAACTAACTGACTGACTAACTGAGACAAACCACAACGTAGAATTTGTATGTTAAGAGTTGTATGTTCATCATCATCATCGTATTACATCATATCAACACATCGTTTAAGCCATTTTTTTTTGTGTGTTAAAAAAGGCAAAGATTATGTCCATGTGTGTGTGTGTGTGTGTGTGTGTGTGTGTGTGTGCATATGCGAATATGCGAACGCGATAGAAAACGAGAGAGAGAGAGAGAGAGAAAGGTAAAAACAAAAAACCAAATCATATCGTTTATAGGATGATGATTGAAACAAAAACAAAAACAAAAAAAAAAATTTCAAAGTTAGTTATATATAGACAGACTTGTTGTTGAATATTCCGATTGTCCGATTATCATAATGGTCATTTTTTTATTTTAGTCGCTGGTCACAAAAAAAAATAGAAAAATAAAGCCCAAAACTTATTATATAATTTATTGAAATTTTTTTTTCTTCAAATTAACCAAGAAAAAAAATGAAAAAAAAGAAAAGGCTAAGGTCGTCGTAATGATCCATAACTAAGAAAAAAAAAAGTTTTGCCTTGTCTTGAATTAACCAAGTTTCTACATCATACACTATCTCATTCAATAGTCATCATCATCTTTTTTTGTCGCCTCTTTTTCTTTTGGTTTATTTATTTGCTTGCAAGCAAGCAAGCGGCTTTTTTTTGTGCATGAACACCACAAAGTCACCAAATTCGTGTGTGTGTGTGTGTGTGTGCATTACCTGTTAATAAAAGCAACAAGTTGCATACATCACACACACATACACACATAGATGGATTTTTCTTTTCATCATCATCAATGGTACATAATAACCATTTTTTTTTCGAAGTTATTATGTGGAGATTGACCATCAACAACAACAACAACAACAACAAAAATCAATGCATAAATTCGGTATTTTTCATCATCAGCATCAGCATCCAACAGCCTTGTCGCCGCGTCTTTATCTTTGTGTTGTATATTTAATGTCCAAAAAGGCAGAGAAAAAATAACTAAAAAAAAAAAATTTCTTAAGTTTCAAGTGTTGAGATTTTGAGGAAAATTTATGATTCTCCATTTGGTTGATGTTCTATGTGGTCATTATTATTATTATCATTATTATGGTGGTGGTGATGGTGTTGTGGTGATGGTTTTGCATATGAAATGTAATTTTTTTTTTTTGCCAGAAAAAAGCGGTGTTTATGGACAACAACAACAAAAATTCATCCAAATTCCAATTGTGTGTGTGCTTATTTTGTATTCACGGATTATGAGTGAGTATGTTTTTTTGTTGGACAAACGAAGGAACGAAAAAAAGGATTTTTCTGTTTGTTTTTTTTTTGCTTTTGCTTTTGCTTCATGATTGGAAAAAAAGATTATTTTCAATCTCGATTATATCTATTTAATCGTACAAGCAGTAATCAGTAATCAGATATTGTGTTGAAATGAGATATAGAAAAAATTTGTAATCTCACCATACAAAACAAATGATGTGATGTGATACATTTAAGCTTTTTAATTGATTTTTTTTGTTTTGTTTTGTTTTTTGTTTTTTTTTAGATTTAAATTTGAACCTGATATATGAACCATAGGAGATGAAAATGGAATTTTCTGTTGGATTTCGTAAATTTTTTTTTGTTTGATTTGTCAAATTCAATCAAAGTGTAAAACGTAAGTAACGACAAACAAAATTCACATTTTAAATTTCATCAAGGTTGAAATCATTACCGATAGATGGCGTTATTGAATCAACAACAACAACAAAAAAAAACATTCGAATTCGAATGATTTTTGTTGAGTGTTGAGTTCATCGTCGATAATCAACAAACTTATTATCATTTCATCAATCAATCAATCAATATTAATTTGTTTCATTTGTTTTTTCTATAGTGAGAGTAGTGAAGTGAATGATCTAAATACACAAAAAATTATTTGAAAATTCATCGATCGATACTTATTTTGGCCAATCGATGATAATAATCACTCATCATCATCATCATCATTGTCGTCGTCGTCGTCGTTGTTGATAATAATCATCAACTGTATTTTTTTTATCCGTTCAAAAAGATTTATATTGACAAACATTATGTAGAAAAAAAATTGATAATGGTAATTATTATTATGATGACTCGATGAAATTCAACATTCACACACCCAACATTTCTACATATATATACACACACACACATTAATTAATTAATTATTCTTGATAATTAATGTTAATTATACATTGATATTCCATAATAATAATGATGATGATGTTGATGATAATGATGGCAATGTAGAATTTGAAAAAAAAATTAATTCCGAATCCATTTCCTCTAGTTAGTATAGAATTTCGTAGCAGCAGCAGTGAAACAACAGAATTTTTTTTTTTTTTGAGACGGATATCAGATATTTTGTGTCGGCTTGTTTATTTATTACCAAAGAATTTTATTAATTTGATACTTTTCCTCTTTTGTAGATTTTGATTCTTTATTTTTATTTTTTATTCTGATTCCTGTGTTGTAGTTTTTTTTTCGTTCTAATAAGTGCCATGATGCCGTGTGTGTGTGTGTGTCTGTTGTTGGTTTTTGTTTATTTCGTCTGTCTATGATTCTTTATGTTTGCGTTTGCGTTTGTTTTGAATTCTCATTCAAAAAAAAAAAAAAATGAAATGAATAAGAATCAATCGATCGCGATTCATTCTGGTTTTGTTTTTTTTTACAACATTGCACGCATGTCTGCGTACGGTGTTTGATTTTTTTTTCTCGTTTTCTCATGAATTTCGGTGAATATATATACACACAAACACACGCAGACACACTGAAAGAAACTGGCAAAAAATATTTCACATTATTCCGGCATATAAATTGTACGATGGTTTTTTTCTAGTTTTAGAATTTCAGAATGACGCCTAGCGTCATACTGACAAGTTCGTGTGTTTGATTCTCCAGAATTGATTATGTGTGGATTTAAAGATGAAAAAACAACAACAGCAACAACAACAACGAATCAACGATTCTATTTTCAAATTAATTTAAAATGAAATTCAATTTAAATTCTGTTCATCATTAGAAAAAAAAAATTCACACACAGAACAACAAAATTTTACTTAACATTGAATTTTGTTTACATTTTTCGCTGTGTTTTTTTTTGTATTTAGAAATTCATTTGTAACAGGTACTATGACGACGAAGACGACAAAATCAATGAATTTTTCGGTAAGTTTTTTCTTTCTGTATTCTGTTCCGGTCTTTTTTGTTTTCTAAAAATTTGACTTTTCTGGTTTATTCAACCTGATGATGATGATAGAGAATCCGAAAAAAATGAAACGCGCGCGCCAAATTAAATGTAGAACAAAAACAAACAAACACTGAACGCGATAACCTAGAATTTTAATTTTTAATATAATACATACAAAACACACACACACACACAAACAATCGAGGAATATTCTTCATCATAAAATAAACATTCACACACATTGCACAACTATGCTGACTAATTCAAGAATTTTTTTGTTGTTGTTCGTTTCTCTTCTTTCCAGGGTTTTTCATCATTATAATTACAAAGAAATTTGAAAATTTTTTCGCCGTTGTAGCAGCATCAGCAGCAACTGCAACAGCGTGTGACGCCCAAAATATTCAAATTCTGTAAAAATTTTTGCTTGAATCTTTATTTCAACAACAACGACAACAACAACGACGACGATCATCATCATCATCATTTGTGCTTTTTGTTATTGTGACTGCCAAAAAAAAATGTTAATGTTTTGAATACGGTGCCAAAATAATAAAATTTTTTTTTCAAAAAAAAAACAACCAAAACAATGTGAATGATGTGTTGAACACAACGACGATCAAAATATCATCATCATCATCATCGTCTCTTTTTTATTTGAAAAGAAAAATCATCATTTCAACTTTGTTGTTGTTATGATTTGTTAAATTTAGATTTTTTGCTATTACTACTACTACTATTACTACTGCGGTGGCTGTTGTTGATTTAAAAAATGAATTCATCATCATCATCACCAGCAGTATTCATGGAAGAATGAATAAAATAAGAAAATCAAGAAAAGTTTTCACAAAATTTTCAAGAAAAAAAAATTGTAACAATCTTGATGACAACCACAACATCAACAACAACAACAATAACAACAACAACAAAAGGATTCCAAACATTCGAAATCTTCTTTTTTTTGTTGTCTGGCTAATGATGATGAATTCATAATGATCATAAGAAAAAATTTTTTTTTTTAACACTTTTTGTGCCTGTGTTTCTGTTTTGAGTGGACTGTGTGTGTGTGTGTGTGTGTGTGCATGTGTTTGTGTTTTTCAATTTGTTTATGGTTGGTTTTTCTGTTTTCAATTCCGTTGTTATTCTGATTCATTCGAAATTTCAATTTTTTTTTTAATTAACCGACCAAAAAAAAAATCATCATTACCGACTGAAATAAAACGAAGTAGAATCATCTTCGTCATCATCATCATCATTTCAATAATCAACTTTTTTCTTTTCCAGTAAGTTTCATTTTTGAATTTTTTTTTCTGGTTCACTTTAAATGAAATGAAATATAATTCTGATTATAATTAACTGAAACATTTATATCACTTTTTTCTCTGAGCTAGTGCAAGAATCGTTTTATTTGAGTGTGTGTGTGTGTGTATGTGTGTGAATTCTTCATGTCCCAAGAGAACAGTGTCTGTCTGAATCGGTTAGTTGGTTGAGAATCGTGTAATCATTATTTGTTTATTAGTGGTAAATATTCCTTATGGAATTTTTTTTTATTCCACCGATTCACATACAGTTTTTTTCCAGATTTTAATTTAGTTCACACACACACACACACACACACACACACACACACACACACACACACACACACACACACACGAAAAAACAACAACTAGCGGCAACAAACAAAAAAAAATAATAACCCGTAGAATATTAGCAGCAACAAATATAAAGAGAGTGAATGAATGGAAAAAAAAATTAGACATCACTCATAAAAATGTATTTAAAGAACGAGAGAGAGAGAGAGAGAAAGAATTTATTCCATTTAGCAATAATTATATGGACGACACGAAAAAAAAGACGAAAATTTCATTTTGGTTTATTATCATTATCATTATTATCTAGTTATGATGACGATGATGGGCGAAAAAAGCCAAAGACAAAGAAAGAGAGAATGGAATGTCATTGAAAACCTGATCCAATTTCAGGTTGATTTCCAAACAAACAAACAAAACAACCATATTTTTATGGCTTGTACAATATATCGATGATGATGATGATGATGATGATGAAAATTCTAAATTTTCATTTCAAAACCAACGGTAAATAAAATTCATTCATTGTCGTTCATTTTCATCATTTGATGTGTGTTTTTTTTTTGTTTTTTTGTTCAATAACGTGGTTTATGACATTATTTAGTTAGTTGACATCGCAGTCTTTTTTTTCATTTCTTTTAATGTTTTCATTTATTTCTTCAATTTCCTTTGGTTTTTATGATTGTTTACGAATTTAATAATAATAATAAATAATAAATAATAATGAAAATGAAAGAAAATGAGAAAAAAAACTTTTATTACAATCCATAATATTATTAAATGAAAATCATCATCATCATCCAGTCAAGAATAACTGAGAATCTTCTTATATGAATATTCTAGAAACTTAATTAAACAAAATGACAACAATTTTCCTCTCATTTCTTTTATTCGTTTCCACCACAATGAAAGAAAATTGTCATCTGTAGACAACAGCCACAACAGTTTTTCTTTTCATACTGCTACTACTTTTCTTTTGGGCAATAAACATTTGACTTTTTCATCCGTGTGCATGAAATACAATACACACACACACACACACACACACACACGAGTAATGAAATAATTGAGAAAATAAAAATAACCCTTTTTTACATTGATCGAAATTGGGTTGAGAGAGAGAGAAAGAAAGACATTGAAAGTTACCAGGAATATGATATGATGATGTATTAATTCAATTGTCAATTTACATATTGACATTTGTTTTTTGAAAATACAATTTTTCCGGAAAAAAAAATTTTCGAAATATTTCTAAAATTAATTTTCTTTTTATGAATAACCATAATTTTATTGTTAGCCCACAAAAAAAATTTTCCATAATGGAAAAAAAATTCCACAGAAAAATGTTCATCAAATTATTCTAGCTGATTATCATTGACCATTCATTCGATAATGATGATTTTTTTGTTGTTCCTCAAGATAAAGAATTTTGAAACTTTTGTTCCATATTCTTTTTCTCGGTGTTTCATTCGTTTTCAAGTGTTTACCGTGTTTAGATGTGTGAAAATTCAAAAATGGCTAGAAACTATTATCGCCTATTACGACGTAAAATGGTTTCATACATTTTAAATCATTGGCTATTAGTTGATCCATCTGGCCGTCTAATTAGATCAATGTATCTGGTGAATCTGATTGGCTATAATTCGATTGAAAATATTCACCGTTGTCATTATGATCGAAAACGTTTAAAACGAATAATTTTCTGCATATTTTTCATACAAACAATTTTCTTGATTCGTTTAACAGCGACGATTGTATTACCATTCGATTTTATAGCCACAACTATATTGCCATTATTTGGTTCGCAACCAAATTATCGTATATATTCATTTGCTATACTCGTTCTTGTCGTTAGTTTTCTAATCATGTGTAAGCACATTTGGTCTCTTTTTTGTAAAACTCTTTGATTTGATTTCCGTTTTCCACTTCCATTTCCTTTGTTTTACCTACTAGTCATTAATTATATGAAAATCTTTACAAATCAACAAAAAACGACGATAATATTTGAACCAATCATTAGTTTCCATTTGGAATATGAAAAATTTTATCATCAACCAAAACAACAACGACGACTACGACGACAACAATTTCGTAATGATTATCGTTATTTTCAATCATTTCGTTGTCATTGTATGATAGTCAATGTATCATTAGCATTGTTACAATCATCAATAATTTTGTTTCCATCAATTTTGATTTCAAATTCTATATTTAATTTTACATTTTATTCAATGATAATCGGTCATGCCACCGGCCATATCGCCGGTTTCATGATCAAATGGTTTTTATGGGAATCATTTCAAAACATTTCGTCTATTCAGATTTATTCATTCGGTACTATTGCATCACAATTTTATATCCAGATGATTGTATGGTGGAAATTACAATATCGCCGGCTTTATAGACACTTCATAATGAAACGAATGGATTATTATCGAATATTTCGTAATCGTATGGTCTTTAGAAAGGATTCATTCATCTTCCATCGACAATTGACATTAATTAATCAACAAATTATGCAAGTTTCGCTGCAAACATCAACGATTATCTATACATTTTATTCATTATTTACAATTACGTTGAATTTAGTATTTTATCTATTAGTCGATTGCCAAATGGATTCATTTCTTTTCTATGTTTCTTTTGTAATATTCTGTTTTTCATTCGTCATTTCTGGAACATTTTTCACATCATGGGCATTATTGAATCAATATTCACGACAATTGATTAAGATTGTTCGATTTTATCTTTACAATAATTGGATAAAATTCAATCATCATCATCATCATCGCAATGCTTTGTTTCAATTTAAAATGATTGAATTACATGATCAATTGAATGATAATCTGATCGGTTTTCGTTGTGGCAATTTATTCACGTTTACACATTACACGAATTTCCGTTTTATGATTAAATTCATATTCAATGTATTTATTTTCATGAATCTATTTCAGAATTATATTAGATTTATTCGTTCATGAGAACTGAAAAACAAGAAGTAAACTAAATTAATCCAATAATTTTAGTTGTTGTTGTTGTCTTTGTTAGAGATTTTTTTCTTGGTGTCTTTTTTTACTTGTTTGAGGCGAGAGAGAAACATTGAAAGTTACCAGGAATATGATCGATTAATTTATTTGTCAATTTACATATTGTTAACTGTTTTTTTTCTTGTTTTTGGCAAAATGTTTTTTTTTGAAAACACAATATTTCTGAAAAAAAATTTCGAAATATTTCCAAAGTTAATTTTGCCTTTATGAATAACGATAATTTTATTGTTAGCAAAAAAAACTTTCATTATGAAAAAAAATTTCCACAGAAAAATGTTCATTAAATTATTCTAGCTGATCATCATCGGTCACCGATTCGATAATGACAATTTTTATTGCTATTCCTCAGAACAAAGAATATGAAACCCTTTTTTACATTAAGAGAAAAAGACATTAAAGTTTAACAAGATATGATCTATGAATTTGTTTGTCAATTCACATATTCGAAATATTTCTGAACTTGGTTTTCCTTCAATTACTAACGATAATTTTATTGTTAGCACAAAAAAACTTTACATAATGAAAGAATTTTACTGAAAAATGTTCATCAAATGATTTTTACCGAATCAATCTTTTTTTTGCTGTTCCTCAGAATAAAGAATTTTGAAACTTTTGTTCCAAATTCTTTTCCTCGGTGTTTCATTTGTTTTCAAGTGTTTACCGTGTTTAGATGCGTGAAAATTCAAAAATGGCTAGAAACTATTATCGCATATTACGTAAAATGGTTTCAAACATTTTAAATCATTGGCTATTAGTTAATCCATCTGGCCGTCTAATTAGATCAATGTATCTGGTGAATCTGATCGGTTACAATTCCATTGAAAATATTTACCGTTGTCATTATGATCGAAAACGTTTAAAACGAATAATTTTCTGCATATTTTTCCTCCATACTATTTTCTCGTTTCGTTTAACAGCGACGATTTTATTACCATTTGATTTTATCGTTACAACAATAATACCATTAATTGGTTCCGAACCAAATTATCGTATATATTCATTAGCGATACTTGTTCTTATCGTTAGTTTTCTAATAATGTGTAAGCACATTCAGTCTCTTTTTCTTTTCTTTTTTCAAAAAACTCTCTGATTTGATTTTCGTTTTACACTTCCATTTCTTTTGTCTTACCTGCTAGTCATGGACTATATGAAAATCTTTACAAATAAACAAAAAACGGCAATAATGTTTAAACCGATCATTCGTTTTCATTTGGAATATGAAAAATTTTATCATCAACCTAAACAACAACGACGAAGACGGAAACAATGTCGTAATGATTATTGTTATTTTCAATCATTTCGTGGTCATTGTATGATACTCAACGCATCATTAACATTGTATCAATTGTCAATAATTTTGTTTCCATCAGTTTTGGTTACGGATTCTATATTAAACATTACATTTTATTATATGAAAATTGTTCATACTATCACCTTCGGTTTCATGATCAAATGGTTTTTATGGGAATCATTTCAAAACATTTCGTCTATTCAGATTTATTCATTCGGTTCTATTGTATCACAATATCATATCCATATGATTGTATGGTGGAAATTACGATATCGCCGTCTTTATAGACAATTCATAATGAAACGAATGGATTATTATCGAATATTTCGTAATTATAGCCATATTGTCTTCATACGTGATTCATTCATCTTTCATCGACAATTAACATCGATTAATCAAGAAATTATACAAGTTTCGCTGCAATTATCAAAGATTTTCCATATATTTTATTCATTTACTACAATTATGTTGAATTTATTATTTTATCTATTAATCGATTGCCGAATGGATTCATTTCTTTTCTATGTTTCTTTAGGAATATTCTGTTTTGCAATCGTCCTTTCTGGAATATTTTACACATCATGGGCATTATTGAATCAATATTCACGACAATTGATTAAGATTGTTCGATTTTATCTTTACAATAATTGGATAAAATTTAATCATCATCATCGCAATGCTTTGTTTCAATTTAAAATGATTGAATTACATGATCAATTGAATGATAATCGGATCGGTTTTCGTTGCGGCAATTTATTCACGTTTACACATAACACGAATTTCCGTTTTTTGATTAAATTCATATTCAATGTATTTATCTTTATGAATCTATTTCAAAATTATATTAGATTTACTCGATCTTGAGAAATGAAAAACGAGAATTAAATTAAATTAATCCAATGATTTTAGTTGTTGTTGTCAGAGATTCTTTCTGATTTTTTTTTCTTGGCGTCTTTTTTTGCTTGTGTTAAGAGAGAGAGAGAGAGAGAGAGAAAATCTTTTTTCATGTTTTCGACATTTGTAATTGAATAATTTGCATAATTCTGATTACTAATCTGGTTAGCTGAGTTGGATTCTTTTTCTGGAAACAAAACAAAAAAAAATTATTTTTCGCTTTAATGAAATTCTAGATTTCTTGATTCTTATTCATCAACAGTCTTTTATATTTGATTATTCAATTCAATCAACGATCAATGTAACGATTGACAAAGTTAACATTATTATTCTGTGGATTTTACTAGAATTCAAATACAGAAAAAAAAAGAATTTATGGATTCAATTTGCTTGCCCCCGCAATTTTTTTTTCTTCTGTGAATATCAATGAGAATCTGAATTAATTTTTCTCACTTTTCTTTTCTTTTCGTTTCGTTTATTCTATTCACCATTTTTGATTTCTGTCACATACGCATGTTTCATTCATGATTTGTATCAGAATTTCTTTTTTATTTTTATTTTTTGCATCTCATTTCATTTTCTGACTCGACAGAATTAGAGAGAAAATCTTTTGGTAAATGTTTCACAATGAATATCATGGATCAATGTTTGCCGTTGTTGTTGTTTTTTGATTTGCTTACTGTTCAGACACAATTTTCAATTTGTTTGCATGCTCGTTCACCAACGCTGATGATGATGATGATGATGATGTGATTTAATGAAATAAATGTTGCTAGGGTTATCGATTTTTTTTTCTGTTGGTTCAATATTGTGTGTGTGTGTGTGTATTCTGTGAATCTGGTACACAACGGTTTTTTTTCCTGTTCCTGTTTTCGTTTTAACAATTCCCAAATATTATTATTACACGAAACCAAAATTCGTGTAATGAATGAATGAGAAACCAGCTGTCATCATCATCATCATCATTGTCGTCGTTGTTGTTCTTTGATTGGATATCGGAAAAAAAACTCGACTATTTCGACCAGAACGATGATGTTAATAGAAAAAAAACATTTGGACAAACAAATCTGAAAAGGAAGTGAAACGATTCTTTGAGATTCGATAGAATAACAGAAAAAAAGTTTTCCGTTTGTCATGTGTGTGTGTGTGTGTGTGATTCTGAATTGAGAATTGGGTTTTTTTCCCAAACGGTCATTTTCAATTCAACACTATGTCGGCAACGACAATTGTTTCATTTCATCAAAAAAAAAAAAAAAAAGAAATCCGTTTCCGTCCGTTTGATTTCAAGAAAAAAAAAACAAAAAGAAAAACGATTGAGTGAATTTGCAAGAAAAAAAAACAGAAAAATTCCAATTCCGATTCTAATGATGACAATGAAACTGACAAATAACAACAGCCATTTTCTTCCATTCTCTCACTGCTTAAGCCTTTTTTTCATTCATTTACCATTGAAAAAAATTCACAGAATTGATCTATGATCATTGTGTGTTTGTGTGTGTGTGTGTGTATGTTTTCGTGGTATCCATTAAGAAAGAAATATTTTTCCACAACAAAAAAATGGTGATAATTTTTTTTTTGTTTGCTGCTGATGCTGCTTTTATTATTTCAACAATTTTTGCTTGGATGATTTTTATTACATTGATGATGATGATAGTGATGGGTTAGGAAAAAAAATACATCATTGCCATGATGATGATGATGATGATTATGATGACTTGAATTTGATTCCTGCTGTGTCATTATTTATGGCTATCTGTTGTCGTCGTTGTTGTTGTTTGATCATTTCTTTTGTTTGTTTGAAGTATTATTGTTTGCTTTTTGGATCATCATCAGAAAAAAAAATGAAAAATAGATCTACATTGACATGGATCCATCATTTCAGTATACTAATCTATCTGCTGCTTCTTCACTGTCATGTCATCTATGTGTGTGTGTTTGCGTGCATGTTTTTTTTTCTTGTTTCTTGTATCCATATGTGTGACCCTGTGTACCATGTTGAATATTATTGCCGCATCATTTATTCAAACTATAATGAAAACCATGATCAATTCTATGGAAACATTGAAACGGAAAAAAAAGAAGAAAATGAAAATGAAAAAAAAAATTTCAGCCGAAAAAAAAATTCATTTTTCCATTCGATTCGATTTCATTGTTATCGATAAAACTATTGTGCATGGAAATGGTCATGATGATGATCAAAATCAATATTTGTGTTGTTTCAAAAACAAATTCTAGATCAGATCTATTAGATTCGGAAATTTTTTATTTGCTTTTTTTTTGATATTGCCAACAAAAAAAAATTAATTGATACGTAAAACACAGCTGGTTCACGTTGAATTCTCTCTCTCTCTCTCTTTTTTAGCTGAACGGATTGATTATGATGATGATGATGATGAAGAATAATAAAAATAAAAAATATTCTCAATCATCATTCTTTAGATTGATTCGGGTTTTTTTTCCACTTTTTGTGAACGAAAAAAAAAAATGAAAATAAAAGCCAAGAAAAAAAAATCTATGATTTATGGATGAACGGATGAATGGTTAGGTTGTCCATCGATGGTGGTGGTAGTTTGGGTTCTGTCTAAAAAGGATCCTCGGGTATTTTTTTTTTCGGTGTGTATGTTTTGATGGTGGTGGCTTGGTGATCGTCGTGGTTTTCAAGCCTGCGAGAATCTAAATGTGTGTGTGTGCTATGAATGATGAAGAAAAAGTTTCCATTTCCATCTTTGTGCGTGTATGTGTGATAGAAAGAAAGAGAGGGAGAGAGAGAAAAAAAAACAATGGACAAACAAACAAAAATACACATACAGAATTCTAACCAGAAAAAAAACAAGAGAGAGGGAGAAAGAATATTTGTATGTTAGAAAAGACTAAGAATTTTTTTCTTCATTTTTTCTCATTTTTTCTTGAATTCCTAGTGAAACACGAATAAATAAATGAATGAATGAATGAAAAATAATGAATTTGGAACCTTTTATTTTTGGTTATTGGCCATATCTCTTTTGGTGATTCTAAATATTTGTCCATTTTATTCTGTTCACACACACACACAAACACACATGGAGAGAGAAAATTGTCTTTTGGTCAGATTCTAGAATCTAGATTCTATTTTTATCATTTTTTTCTGGTCATCGATAATTATGTATTGGAAAAAAAATATTGTCGCCATGTTTGATTTGAAATTTTGACTAACTTTTTTATTGTTTTTTTTCAGCCGCTACTAAATATGTAGCGTGTATGTGTGTGTGTGTCTTGTTTAGTTTAGACAAAATGGACAGAGAAAATTCATGTATTTTTTTCCAGTAGCCAACGATTCCTTCTTTGGATACAATCACGATTCAAGTGGATTCTTGATGTTTTTTTTCTGGTTGTTATTCTGGCTTTGACTTTTTTTTCTCTCTCTCTCACAATTCAAACAAACAAACAAACATGTACATGGGAAAATATGGAAAATACTTTGTCACTGTTTTTTTTTTGTTCGCATCATTTTTTTTTTGTTCAACATCATCAATTGTAATTATGATAACTTGGTTTGCCAGTCAGCATGATGAGTCGTTCAAGTGGACGAACGAGAGAGAGAGAGAGAGAATTGTTTTTGTTTCTTTTTTTTCTGTTCGTTTTATGAGAGAAAAAAAGAAATAGTGAAATATTTGTTAATCTAGATAATTGGCTATTGGTGATTTTTTTTCTGATCTGTCACATTGATTATGATATAGTGGCGGTGTCCATTGGACAATCATCATCATCATTTTTAATTTTGCTTATTTTAACAAACAACAACAACAACAACAGCTACATTTGTGTGTTATTCACTAAATTCTTTACTGATTCTGTGAATACTTGCTTACACGATTCTGATGTGTGTATGTGTGTGTGTGTGTGATGACAAGCGAAAAATAATTTCTCGTTTTTCTTTGTTTGTTTGTTTCATATAAATGACACAATTGTTACAATATAAAAAAAAACAACAACGACCAGAAAAAAAATTGATTGTCAAAAACATAATCCCAGAAAACAAGAAATATTTTGGACCATTCATATATATATATTGATTTTGATTAATAATCAAATTGTGAACCTCCCCCCACACATGCACTAATATAGTCAATTTTACAACCAATAAACAATTTATTTAATTGCCAGGCTGTCTGATTATCTGATTGAATCATTACTTTTTGTTTGAAAAATGAAACAAAAAAAAATCTCAATCTACCGATTAATGAGATTCATTTTGTGATGTGAAAATTTTGTTTGTCATTATTTCAGACACATTTTCATTCATTCATTTTATTCAAATGTCAAATGAATGGCTTCTTTTAAAAATTGATTTAAATTGAAAAAGATTGATACAAGAGACAAAACACACGCACACTTTTCTTCGATTTGTGTTTGTTCTGCAATTGAAAACGCGACATTTGTATAACAAACAAAAAAAAAAGACGAGAAGGCAAACATCACAGAAAGACTTGGAGACAAGATAATTTGAAATGAAACTTTTTTTTTGTTGGTGTAGGAAATAACTGAAATGGTGAAGAAAAACAAAAAAAAAACCAAGTGAATTGTTTATGTGTCCGTTTGTATCGTTTTTTTTTTTTTTTGTTTTGGCTGTGTGGCTTTGTTTTTGTTTTTCGGAAACTTTACGATTAAAAATTTTTTTTGTTTTGTTTTGTTTGCTTGTATTGTGTGTGTGTGTGTGTGAAAGAGTTAAGTGAAACATTGTGTGTGTGTGTGTGTGTCTGCCTTGGCAGCCGACATTCAGAATATTCTTCTTCTTCTTTGTTTATAACTTACAGTAAGAATTTTTTTTTCTCCTTTCTCTCTTACCAAGAATGAGGAGATTTTTAGAGATTTTCGCTTGGCTCTTTACTATCTTCATTATCTCACTCATCGTCGTTAACTATATATATAAATCTTGATGTATCACTAAAACAAACTTTTAACTTTCAATGATCGGATGTTGTTGTTCACCAACAAAGTGAATAAATGAATGAATGAATGAATGAACCCGAATTTTTCTATGTTTGGTTCATTTTTCAAACAAAATAAATTGATCAAGTCAAGAAAAAAGAGATAGGAATCAGCGCCCATTTTTGTTTTCATTCAGTTTCTGAACATCATCATCATCATCACGAATGAGAAATCAATTAGAAAAATTGATTTTTTTTTTGCTCTCTCGATATGAATCGGTCATTTTGAATCAGTACCCTACCCGTTGATCAAGTTACCGAAATAACAATAAAATAATGGAACTGAAGTGAATCGATTACTTTTATTGATTGATTCATTTATCAATTGTTGAAATTGTACATTTTTTTTCGTTTGATTGAAAAATTATTATTATTATCATTATAACAAGATGATGATAAATTATTGACCATCATCATCATCATCTCATCACTACCTCCATTACCACTACTACTTTTCTACTGTGTGTATAGATGTTTCATATGTATAGAAATGAATGGTTATTGTTTTACAATCTGAAAAATTCTAATTCTAATCTATACCATAATAATAACATTAAGCACATTGAATGTGTTCAATATTGGACATTCAATTGATTTAGTGATAATTTTGCCGCTTCATAAAAGTTTCCTATGATGATGTTGATGATGATGTCATTGACATTTTTATACTGCCATATAAAAATACTGTAAATGATTCCCATCACGTTCATAACAATCATGACAATCATTTTTTTTTTCATTCAATTTTTTTTTCCAATTCTGATTCTGTGATTGTTTGATTTTTTTTCACATCTCTTGGGCTAGTCATGTGAATTTAGATTTTAGCATTTATCCGGTATTTGTTTTTACATTTTCATTTTTTTTCATGAAAAAAAACTCAATGTTTTGAAATTTGATTCGAAAAAAACCGTGCATCATTGTGTGTGTGATCGAATAATGTTTTTAACCGGCTTTGATGAAATTTAAACAAACAAAAAAAAATTTGTCCAATCAAAAACGAAAAACAAATCTTCCCCACATTTCAGTGGTATATTGGTGTTTTTTTTGTAAAAAAATGTCGGAAATGTCCAAAATGAACGATTGAAACAATGGATAAAAACTAAACAATTTCCATTAAATCAATACATTTGCGATTAGAAAAAAAACTGGACAACGATGACGATTAGTTTTTTCCCGTTGGCCAAAATTTTGTTGTTGTTGTTGTTGTTGTCGATGTTCAATTTGACATTTACATGGACAATAAAAAAAATTGATAGATGCACTTAAACAAACAAACAAGCTCGTATGAAAAACTAAAAACAAAATATCATGAATGAATGAATCACATGACGAGAATTTGGTCGATACAATAAGAATATTTTCTATTTGCTTAAAATTTATTCTTTTTTTTCGTATTGAATTCTGTTTACCAGAGAAAGAGAGAAATTCTGTTTTTTTCCCTTCAAATGTACCACATGTTTTCTTCTCATATTTCAAAAGCTGTCGATCAAATCACAAATCGAATCGATTTATTGTGTGTTTAAATCGAATCCGATCATAGTGAATACAGAACACGGAATAAAAACCACAACAAGAAAAAGAAATCACATTTTGATTTCAATGTTTGGCTGTTGTTATTTTATTTTTTTTTCTCCCGAAAACAAAAAATCATTGTTGAGCAGAATCAGTATCACTAGATCACATTGGATCAGATGATGAAATGTGATCCAGTGTGATTTTGGATAAAATCAATTATCATTTTTTATTCTTGACTTGAAATTGTTTTTAATCATTATCATCTGATGATGATGATTATCGTTTGATCAAATTTCCCATTTTTTTTGCCTCACATATAGCTACCCAATGAGGTTAGCTTCACTGCATTGCATTTTTTTTGTTTCACCATTATTGTGGTGGCTCATATTTTTTTTTCTCCAGTTTCCATGGGAAAATTTTGTATGGAATTTCTGTGTGTGTGTGTGTGTGAGGGGAAAAAGGCAGCAGAAGAAAAAATTCGAGAATCTTTTCGCTTGTTTCAAGTTTCTTTTCACAATTTATTATGTAAATTAATTTTTTTTTCTGTTTGGTCGAATATTTGTGTGAGATTATTATCATGTGTAATTGTTCTACTTACAGCAACATAACCATAACATTTTATGATGATGTTTGTTTGTCAGTCAATTCAGCAAAAAAAAAAAGAAAAAAAAGAAATTCTTCTGCAGACAAACCAAATTCTTGAATAAGGCTAATTGGTTTTTTTTTGTTCCAGAGGGACAGAAATTTATATTTCCTTTTTCTAGTTCTTAAATAAGTTGCTTGTTCAGTGTGTGTGTGGCTGTTTTTTTTCTGTTGTCGAAATCAAAATGAAACTAGCAAGATAACAGACAGACCATACAAATAGTGGTAGATTGAATTCTAAATTGGCTTTAATTTCTTTATATTCCACTTTTTTTTATTGCTGTACACACTGTATACAGCAATAATGCAATTTCCTGTGAGTTTTAGAATTAGAAAATTAAGACACAGAAAAAAAAGAAAGAATGAAAGAAAACGCGAATAGAATGTTCATGAATTCATTTTGTGTCTGTGCGATTTGTTGAAGAAAATCAAAGATTTTTTTGAGATCAGAGATTATCATTTTTACAATGATTTATGTTTTTTGTTTCTTAAATTTAGAAAAAAATGGGAAAAAATTCCGATTCTTTTTTTTCTTCGTTATAAAAAAAATAAAATTTCCATCATCATCATCATCATCATTAGAGAATCATTAAACTTTAATCTTTTGAATGAATGAATTTTTTTTTCCTCTTTTCATGTCTGACTTTTTGTCATGTCAAATTCTACGTTCAATTTGGTTATAATATTATCATCATTATCATCATTCATTCATTGTTTTTTCTTATTCACATTACCATTATAATGTGTATATGCATGATGCGGTTATCATCATTTACAATCATCGACCCAATATAACTGATGTTAATGATGATGACGATGATGAAAATGTCATCACACACACACTCACACTGATGATGATGATCTTTTTTATTTTTTGTTGCTGTTATGTGTGTGTACTAGGAAACTAGAACAAAAAAAAACGAAACAAAGTGTAAAAAAGCTACACAGCAACCAACAGTGTGGTCTTTTTTTTTACTCGAGAAAATTCATTGGAAAAACAACAACAGAAAAATAATTGACACACAGAGTGAGTTATTCTGTATGATAGATAAGATAGATGGATGGATGGATGGATCAAGTGAGAAAAAAAAACTTAATTAGTTTTTCATCTTCATTCGTCAATTCGTGTGGTCGATAATCATTGTCAATTTTTTTTTGTGATTTAATGCTCCAAAAAGTGGTTCGTTTTTGTTGTTGTTGTCTCTGTTGTTATTCACATCATCATGATGATGATGATATTTGAGATACATGTCATCATGTAATGAGCGCGTGCTCAATAACCAAAATTGTTGATTTTTTTTTTAAAAAAAAGAAACAATTTTTATTCATTTTGAAAAAAAAATTAAAATTTTGAAATCAAAAGAAAAAATGAAAAATTAAATTTTTTTCCGTCCCCCAAAAAAAAAAAAATGCAAATCCAGTTATCCAATCATTCAGATGGATGTTTCTTTACGTTTTTGTTGGTTGTTGTTGACTTTTTTTTGATGATCCGATGGTTGATTATTACAACGGCGACAATAATCATCATTCGATAATCTTGATGCACCAGTTGGTAATACGGGATGAATATTACGGCCCGAAATTTGATTCGATGAATCATCATGATTCGTGTTGTTGGTGTTTGTATTGTCCACATAACGTAAACAACAAAAAATGAAACAAATTAAAAAAAACATGAATAAAGTGATACAAATCAAAAAGATGATGATCTTTTCATCAATCATCAGATTTGGACCGAAAATTGATTTTTCCGTATCATCTAATAAATCCGTTGCATTTAGATGGTGGACAAAACGAACCATTTTTGAATTTTTATTCAAATTACCAATATCTTGATTGATTGTAGAAAGCTGACAAGCAAATGAATGATTATTTGCCATTTTTTTTCACTCTCATTATTGAATTATCAGTCACAAGAACCAAAAGAAGAAAACCGGTTTTTTTTCTTCTGTGAAAATTACCGGTGAAAAAAAAGGTGGAGCCAAAAATTTTGTTTTCGATATCGATGTAATCGATACAGATTGAATGAACAACAATCGATTGTTTTTTGATTTTCAAAAATTACTACTGCTACCATCACAACCACCGTCAAAAAAAAAAAAAAAATGCAAAACAAACTTCAAATGCAGATGTATGATTTATATATCGTATAGTTTTGTTTCTCTGGTTGTGTGTAAAATCGATTCTGTGACTTTTTTTTATTTTTTTTTTCATTTCAGAATTTTTATTCGATTCCATTGGTTTAGAAAAAAACTAGAATTATAATCGGGAAAAATTTTTTTTGTCATTTGTAACAATTTTTTCATTATGGTTTTCTCTTTCTCGTTCTGTCATCGATCCATTTAATGATAATGACTTCTGTGTGTTTGTTATTCTTTATTTTTCATGTCATTTACACCGTTTTTATTTTGTTTATCTGCCCATAATGACATGATCATCATGATCATCATAATCATAAAATTCCACATGTACCATATTGGTTTGTACATTTTTTTTCTTTGTTGTTGTTGTTGTTGTTGTTTCATTTCAATGTCACAGACACACAAATAATGACGATAAATCATAGAAAAGATTCAGTTTTCAGTGTTTATCGATTGTGGTAAATTTTTGCCGTTGTTTTCATGTTTCACATACACATATATATCGACCGCAGAATCAATCGTTTTTTTTCTTGATTTCAAATCATTGAATTCTTTGAATTATTTTTTTTGTGTGTGTGTGTGTGTGTGTAAAAAAAACGAAGAATTCAATAGGTCGAAATTTCAAATTCAATATTTGCATTGATTGATTTTTTTTCGCTATTTATTTATTACGTCAAACGATATATAGAAAGAGAAAAAGTTTTTTTTGTTGTTGTTGTTGTTGTTGTTGTCAGTTTTGATATTTTTCAACTGCATTTGCTGAAATGATGATTGAATCGTTTTTCTCTTTTTTTTTTTTTTTTTGGTTAATTCTCTCTTTTTATTCAAAATGTCAGAAAAATCTCTCGTTTGCGGCGTTTTTCAATCGATATGGTTTCTTTTTCTTTTTGGTGAAAGAATCCGATAAATGAGAAAGAATACGGTTATTTTGAAAATATTGACACACACACAAACACAATTGTAACATTCATTGATCACTGATTATTGGTTATTGATGATGATGATGATGATGATGATGACAATGATGGACATGTTTATAAATATTTAGCAAAGGAAAAAAAATTACAAAATTTCAATTTTCAATCATCGGTGATGATGACAGGCAATGTGATAATTGCAAACAAAAAAAAAGAAAACTTCAATTTGATCAAAATAATGGAACCAAATAAAAAAACCAGAACGTTTGGTTTTTTTTTCTTTTTTTCCCATTTCACAAAATCAGATGATGATGATGATCATTGCATTGATACCATCCCATTTAATGATGTGTGATTGTAACAAACAAATAAAACTTGTTATTTTTATTGTCATAATGATGATGCCAAAATTACTTGAATCTTCAACTTTTTTTTAGACGATTCAGCTCTAGATTAGTGTTTTTTTTTCTACGGTCTTTATGAAAGGTCGAATTATACACATTTATTTTTTGTTGTTATTGTACCCAATTGTGTGTGTGTTGTTTGTCTGTGTGGTTTATGATTCTGTTATGGTTCCATTCACTCTAATCCAATCAACCAAATGGATGACGATGATGATGATTATGATTACACACCATAAGGATAATAATAATTATGAATGAAATTCCATCATCATCATCATCATCATTGTTGAGATGGATTTTTTTTCTCGATTCTGTGAATCTCTTTGGTTGACACACACACACACACATGTGATCCACGAAAAAAAAATGAAAAAACAACAGAAACAAAAAAACCTCAGTCATCATCATCATCATCATGGTGATTATAATGATAATGATATGATATTTGTACGAAGATGGAAAGAAAAAAATCATTTTCAGTTTTTTTCCTCTGTTTTGTTTGCCAAAAACAAATCTTTAATGTTATTATATAAAAAAAACCACAATGGATATTAATGTTGTTTTTTTTTCTTTCTGTTTTTTTCCCATTCCATTTTCCATATTTAGCTATCTGACAAGAAACGTCTATTCAACGAAATCATGACAATCCAGAAAGAATTTCAAATTCTATAGAATTTAGAAAATTTTAAAAATGCGAAAATAAAAAATGTTTTATCAAACGATAATAATCTCCTTCTACTGATAAATGAAAAATAGATATTTTCAAATGTAAAAATTCAAATGTATCGAAAAAATCGTACTACAGAATCATCATCATTCTATAGGAAAAGAATGCGTAAAAGATTACGATCGCTATAGATCAGCAGCAACAGCAGCACACAAAATTCATTTGGATTTTTTTTTCGCAAATTTTATTTTTTATCAGTCAATACATCCACACCATCATTATCTTAGATTTGTTTGTTTGTTTGTTTTGCGGCAATAATATCGATATGTTTGCCGCAAATCAATCTATCGTCAACAATAACAGTTATAACAATAGTAGTACGATGCCGATCATCAATACGATATCAGCTACGGTAGATAATCAACAACAACAACAACAACAACAACATGGATCAATATATTCTGTTAATAATCAATCAAAACCACTGCCACAGTCATCATCATCATCGTTACAGAATAATCAATCATCAAGATTCCATCCAATCACAACACAATCATCAAACAACACACCATCATTACCAACACCAGCAGCGAATCCGATGCTTATACAACCAAATGCCTTTAATGGATCAACGATTACCGCAACAGCAACAGCACAACAACAGCAGATTGATCCAACAAAATTGACACCACCGATACGATTAACAAAACCATCATGGCCAACGATAATATCAAGTAGTAGCAGTGGTGGTGGTGCTGGTGGACAACAACCAACATCGAATAAACCGCCATCAACACCGTCGCAGCCATCAACCTCGCCACAACCACAATCACCACAGCCATCATTGATCAAAAGGCCTAGTGGTGCTGGTAATGATTCAATAACCGTAACAATTGTACCTCAAACACAAACCTCAGCCTCAGCCACAACTACTACTGCGGTTCCTGGAACACCAGCTACCGCAACATCAACATCAGCAGCTGCAGCTAAACAACAACCAAAACGAATTGTCCGTAAAGTGCCAAAAGTGCCGGAAAAAGCTGAACGTGTTCTTTATTGTCTTCGTCTTAAGAATCCAATACGTCGGCTTTGTATCAATATTGTTGAATGGAAATATCCTTTTCATAAAGCAAAAAAAAAACAAAACAAAACTTTTTTTTCTCATCTTTTTCAGATTTGCATTTCTCATTTAGTTTCTCATCTTTGTTTTGTTGTTTTCATTTTACAGTACTATAGTATTGATCGTTGAAAAACATTAGGCCAACATAAAATAGGAAAGCAGAAAAACAAAGAGAGACATTTTCAAGATCTAAATACAAAAAACAACAAAACAAGAAAATAATCGATAATCAAAAAAAAAAGATCTCGAAAAAACAACGACGACGACAACGACGACAATTTTATGCAAATCTTTTCTCCTATAGCTTTGCTTGTTGTTTTTGTTATTTTTTTTCGGAAAGATTCTTGTCATCAAGATTCAGAATAGATAGAGAATGAATAGAATGGAAAAAAAATTAGATATTTCCCATTGTCATGATGATGATGATCATGATCATCATCATTAAATATAAAGAACCAGACCAGAATAGGACTATAGAATAGAATCTTTTTGTTTCCGAAACATTCCTTTTTATTTCGATTCAATGCATCCTTTTTTTTCTTCTTCTTCTTTTCTTTGATTAATACATTCATTTGATAATCATTGTTTTTTTTCAGCATTCTCCTCAATTTGGCCTTTTTTGTGTGCGTGTGTGTGTGTGTGTGTGTGTGTGTGTGTGTGTGTGTGTGTGTGTGTGTGTGTATGTGTGTGTGTGTGTTATTATTACGATAATGATCATCATTATTATTGACTTTTGAAAACAATAGAGAACAACAAATGACAACATCGAACCGATGAAAACAGAATCAAATTTCAAATTTTTTTTCACTTCTCAGAATGATTGTTTTCCATAATTTTCTTTGTCTTTTTTTTCGAAATTTTTTTTCATTTTTTTCTTTCCAATGATTACGCCATTCGAATGGCTTATTCTAGTGACCATTTGTTTGAATTGTATTGCATTAGGTGTTTATACACCATATCCTGGTGGTGATTCCAATGATACAAATTTGGTTCTAGTAAGTTGTTTTTTGTTTTCTTTATTTGAAAAAAAATGAAATTCATTCCATTCATTTATAACAGGAAAAAATTGAATACGTTTTTCTTGTGATTTTCACATTGGAATGTATAATGAAAATATTGGCCTATGGTTTCATTGCACATCAAAGTGCCTATCTACGTAGCGCTTGGAATCTATTGGATTTCATTATTGTCGTTATTGGGTAATGTATATTTTTGATTGATTGATTATTACGAAACGAAACAAAAAAAAATCCAAAAGTACATTCGATTCGATTTTTGGAGATGGAAAATTGAAATTTTATTAGTTTCATTTGGTCGTTTTGTTATTGCTTTTCATTTTTTTTCATTTCACACACACACACACGATTTTTTTTTGTTGGGCGGTGATTTCGTTTTCGTTTTTGTTTATTTTCAATTTCAGAAATTGATTCTCCAAGAAAAAAAACCGAGAAAAAGTCACGTCCATACGGGAATTCTTTGGATGATAATGATGATTCGTTATTGTTTTTTTTTGCTTTTTTTTGCTGTTTGTTTGCCAAGATAACAGATAGACAAATAGACCAAATAAATAAACCAATTCAATATTTGTTTTTTTTGCGTTTTCCAACCAACCAACCGCCCACCCATCCGCCCACGCCTCACACCAACCACTCACAATCCATTATTTTTTTGTTAAAAATTAATAAATGATCATTTCTTTTTTTTCCTCCACCCTTCGGCCCCCACCCACCCACAATTCACACATCAGTCTAATATCGACCGTAGTGCAACAGATTTCGGCCGAAGGTATCGATGTTAAAGCATTACGTGCATTTCGTGTTTTACGTCCACTACGTCTTGTATCAGGTGTGCCAAGTAAGTATTTGTTGTTTTTTTTTACATTTTGCAAAGAATATTCTTCAAACAATAAAAAAAAGAAATTAGTCCAGATTTGATTAGATTAGATTAGATTAATGTACTACTCTTTGTACTTGAATGAGAAATTTTTTTTTTAAATTTATTTAGCTAAAAGCTAAATAGAATAATAATTTATAAAACAAACAAACTGCCATCAAGAATGAAAGTGAATAATTGCCAGAATATTCCTGTTCTTCATTGCCACTACTATTTTATTTTCATTTTTTTTTTTTTTTTTTTTGGTCTTGGAAATCAGACATGTAAAGAAAAAAAAATTTTTTTTTCTTGCAAACCAAACATCAAATGTTTGCTCAATGGATTTACTGATGTAGAGTGCTGCTGCTGGTGGTGTTGGTGTTGGTGGTGGTGTTGGTGGTGGTTTTTTCTCATTCGATTCAATTCATTTGGTTTCACTTTTACAGTTTGATGTTTGTTTAAGCTTTATGGTTGTCGTTTGTTGTTCACTTGTTTCCAAATAATCAAGGCAAACGATGGCATTTGGAAAACAAAAATCTCCCGTTTTTTTCTGTTTGTTTTTGTATAGTAGCAGCTAGTTTGATGATTTTCCAGTGTAAGTGTGTGTGTGTGTGTGTATGTCTCGGTTTGTGGGTCAATTCTTGTGTATCCATTTATTTTTGTCTCTGTAATGGACACACACACACACGAACAATGTATGAATGTGAAATGGAAATCATCATCATCATCATTATGATGATGGATTCAATTCATTTCAAATGTAACAATTTAACGGATGGTGTCGAAAAAATGGAACCAAAGAAAAGAATTTTAATAGAAAGTTCAAAATTTTGTCCGTTACATTGTTGTTGTTGAATATCAAAAATCGAAAAAAAAATCGCATCCATCAAGTTTGAAAACACACATGGAGAAGAGAGAAAAAAAACTAGAAGGAAATGGACCATTTGGTTTTTCAAAGTGAAAGTGCCGAAATAAAAACGCTTAAAGTTTCCAAATGGATCACAACAACAAAAAACAACAACAACAGGAAACAACCATCCATTCAACCAATGAATGGATGAAACGAATGAACAAAATGGCGTAAAAATCGTTTCACAACAAAAAAAAATAACCGATGTCAAGAATCTTGAAAAAAAACAATGAAAAATTCTGTACGATTCTATTGTTTTCTAGTGAATTGAAAATTTGAAAAAAAATTCCAACTATTCCATATGGTTCAACAAACTGGTCAGTTGATTTTTGGCTGTTTGTTTGTTTGTCCATTTGATTCATACACAAAAATCCATCAACATCATCATGTGAACAACAACAAATCCCGTGACAACAGGGAAAAAAAATTGGTGGCGCTAGAATTATCGATTCATTCTATGCATGCATGTTTGTGTGTGTGTGTATGTAGCTTGGTGATTATTATATCAAATTTCTCGTGAAAAAAAAAACTTTTTTTTTCTTTCTCAATGCCCACTAGTTTATTTGGGTCATGAATTTTTTTTTATTCAAATTTCAACATCCAGTATTACAGATCAAGAGAGAAAAGATGATGATGATGAAGACATTTTTATTCACAGACGACAGAATTTACCGGGCAAAAAAACAAACTCAAACATTCAAACACACACACACACACACACACCGGGAATATCGAATATTGAATGATTTGATTTCTTTACACGAAATGATCATGGGAATACGAAGAGAAAAAAAAACAAACAAACTCGGACACAAGAATCTCTTCATTCTCTATATATTGCTTCTACCATTAAAAATGACCAACTGAATGATGATTGATGATTGAGAAAGAAAAAAAAAGAAAGAAGAGATACATTGACATTACAAACCAAAATAAAAAACTGTATCTCTTTTTTTTTATCTATCTCTCGTTGGAACATTTATTTATTTATGTATTACATTTGGATCATCAACAACAACAACAACAACAACAACGACGACGACGACGAAAACGAAGAAACTAAAAATTTTGGAATATAAAACGAAAATGAAATGACCAACCAAATGATAAACAACAAATAGCAGAAAATTCCTTTTTTTTGAGAAAAAATTTTTTTTTCTCATTGTTCATCGTTTGTTTGTTGATCGAGAGAGAGAGAGGGGAGAGAGATGAAAAAAAATTCTCAAAAAATTCAAACCATTTAATATGAGAGTCAAATATCAGATCCAACAACAACAACAATAACAGCAGAAAAAAAATCCATCCGTTTGCCCGTGTGTGTGTGTGTGTGTGTGTGTGCGTTCCAATCTCCCCCACACACAAAACATTCATCATCCAATATTGCAAATGTGCATAAAACTACACAAAACGACGACGACGATGATGATGATGATCTTTTTTTTTTTGGTCCAGTTGGCCCATCTCGTCGGTCAACGGATATATTCATTAGTGTTGTAGTGGTAGCGGCATCAATAACATAAGTTTCAACATCATCATGATCGTTGACATTTTTTTTTCTCGGTTTTCGACAATATTTTTTTTTCATATATGAAAAAAAAGAATAAAATAAATTTGTCAACCACCCCCCCGCTACTACTACTACTACCACCACCAGTATTTTTTTTTCCTTTTTCTTTCCATCATCATCATCATCATCATTATGGCAATAATAATACACATTCAACAGCAAAAGAATATAAAAAAAAGAAAGAAAAAATTCTGGAACAAATTTGGAACATCACAACCCGAAAAAATGATGATGATGATGATGATGATGACAACATAACATATAAATTTTCTTTCTTTTTTTTATATAATAGCTATCAATAAATCAATAATGATTGATCGAAGAATAGTTGCCAAAGCCATCGTCGTGTTCGTTTTGTTGTTGTTGTCGTCGTCGTCGTCGTCATGTCGGTTTTGTGTGTTTATTTTTCTTTTCTTATTCTTGAATTCAATATTTGATTCAAAAAATTAAGAAATTTGAAAACTGAAAATTGATTACGTCATATGTGAAAAGAAAAACAGCTTCATTCGAATGTTTCGAATTTTCTGTATTTTTTTTTTATTTATCATCATTATCGATCGTTTGTTTGTATTATTTATTGTTATTAGGTGGTATTGTTATTGGCGTTATTTTGATCAGTACAATTTGAATTGTTTAATTGTCGACGAATTTCCAATTCATATAATTCTGGATAATGTAAACGATAAAATTTTGGTACCAAAATTTTTACTTTTTCTTGTTGATCTGCTGCTACTGTTGAATATTGTTCTATTTGTTCCATATCCACAGATTTTCTGCCATTATTCACACGTGCTTCATATTGTATTAGCTGTTGAATGAAACCAATGTTTGGCCTGATTGGTTGTCGTATGGATTTTATATGCAAAAATGCTTCATACAATGTGAATGTTGTATATTTCACCATATAAGCTAATATTAATGTTGCTGAACGTGATACACCAGCCATACAATGTATGACGGATGAATGGCCACGTAATCGAATGGCTTCCATCAGATCGGCAACATCGTCAAAATATTGTTGTATTGGTTCTTGACAATCATCTTCCACTGGTACACGAAATGTTATTATATCCGATTGTTTCAATAATGGCATTTCATATGTTGCATTAATAATCATTCGAATACGTGATTCTTGCATGGTTTCTATGATCAAACCGGTAGTACCGGTTTGATATATACCTGGTATGATCATATCAAAATTTGAAAATGGTGGCATTATTATTAACGCTGTATCCGGCGGTAATCGATCCAGATTGGAACGCATTTGTTGAATTTTTCGCTTTGTAAATGCTTGATCAGTTTTTATCTGCATTATTGGTTTATTTGTAATGGTTTTTGTTAATGTTTGATCACGAAATAATGGATTGTTTCGAAATTTCGATGTCGATGATGTTAATTTTGACCATTCATCGATTGATTCACATTGTAATAGATAACGTAATAATTCATTTGTACGTCGTAAATTTTTGCCACCACCACCGTTGCTACTATTAATACTAGTAGTACTAGAACTGCCACCATTTAAAAATTCAAATGATTTTTGATTGATTTCTGAATAAATTATCGATGATGATGATGATTCAAATTGTTTTCGATGTCGTTGTCGTCGTTGTCGTTTCTGTTGATTAATCGTCGTTGGCGTTGTTGGTGTTGTTGAATGTTCAGATTGATTAGGATTTATGCCAAAACACGTATTGCCCATTATACAATTTGTCGTATATCACGTACACATTAATAATTTGAATTGAAAATTGATTTTAAATTCATTCATTTTGTTAATTTAATTAATGTTATAATTTTTTCCCATTCCATTCCGTTTCAGGTCTACAAGTTGTGCTCAATTCAATCATCAAAGCAATGGTGCCTTTATTACATATTGCATTACTTGTGATATTTGTTATCGTTATCTATGCCATTATTGGTCTGGAATTATTTGTTGGCCGTATGCATCGTACTTGTTTCAATAATATTACCAGTAAGTTTCATTGGAATCACACACACACACACACACACACAAACATTAACACATTGAGCCTTTTTTTTGTCGTTCTAACTCGTTTCCACACAAATGTGTGCATGCCGGTGGAAATAGTTAATTTTCACAATCATTCGACGACAAAATAAATAAATAAAGTGAAAGTGAAGAATTAGAATTCTATCTATTGAGAATTTCATTTTCAACCGTTCGATTGATGTTTTGTGAAAACAAAAAAAAAAAAAACGAGAAAGTAGATGAAAAAAGCTATTTGTTTGTTTACATTTCTCAGTTTCTGTGTTTGTTTAATGAGAAGTAATTAAATACGAAGATGATGATGATGCTGATGATGATGATGGTTGTGTTTAATCAAAACATCAAATGGGACGATATATGAGAAAAAAAATTGCTGGTAATAATCATTAGTTTGTTTTTTTTTCTTGGCAATAATGATGATTATTTTTTTTTCTTCAAATCAATCCCTTGTGACGATCTTTTGAAATTGTTTTTCACAATTACATTGACCAAATGATTCAATTTTGAACCGAGAAAAAAAAATTAATTTTTTTCGTTTTCTTTTTTTCCATTTGCCACCCAAATAGATGAAATGATGAAAGAACCAATGCTTTGTGGTGGTGAATATCAATGCCACGATATTGATGAATCACCGGATCCATATGTTTGCCGTGAATATTATGAAGGACCAAATGATGGTATTACAAATTTCGATAATTTTGGCCTAGCAATGTTGACAGTATTTCAATGTGTCACCAATGTAAGTAGTAATTTTGCAACATTGATTTGTTTGTCATTGATGGAAATCGATATTATTATTATTATTTTTTTCCATCGATTAAATGTCATGATTATGTTTTTATTACTTATTTTTTTTCTTCAATTTTTACAGGAAGGTTGGACCGATGTTCTTTACTATGTAAGTGGCTTTATCAATAAATGAATCGATTGATTGATACAAACCAGAACCCAATAATGAAATTGAAATTGAAATCTAATCATTGTCATCAACAAACAAACAACAACAATAACGAAAACGAAAAAAGCTAATTTTCACATCTTGGAAATTCTCAATCTGGAATTGTGTGTGTGTGTGTGCTGTCAGAAAAAATTTATCATTTTTTTCTTCTCATGAAAAAATAGAAATAGCCTACTTGACCCAGATTTTTTTTTTATTTTGTTTCATTTTCATCATCATCATCATCATCGACAACTGAGAAAAATTGGTTAGGGCTGTTTGTTCAGCTGAAATATTTGTCAACAATAAATTGTGTGTGTGTGTGCGTTTGATGATGATTGACAAACCCAACGATATACCACAACTACTACTAACCCGTCAATAAGATTTTTTTTTCTTTACCATTCAACCAAAACAAACCAAGCGAAAATGATGATGATGATGATGATGAAAAAGAAAAGAAATTCTATAGCCAAAATATAGAAATATAGTAAATTTGAAATTGAAATTAATCTTCAGAAAAGTACGAATGGATGTGATTGCATCAGAGATTGTATTTATATTTATTTATTCATCATGTTGTTGTCAATGTTGATTTTTTTTTCATTGAAAAACTTTTCAATTTCAACATAATCTTTATCAATGTGATTTCTGATTAATTCCTGATTATTGTTTTTTTATAATTCTTTTGTTTTCCAATTTCACATTTCCGGAATATTCGCTCAACTTTTCATCGTGCACAAACAAACAAAAAGATCAACGATTCCGTCGGAAATTCGTGGCCTTGGATTTATTTTATTAGTCTGATTATATTGGGTTCATTTTTTGTTATGAATCTTGTATTGGGTGTTTTAAGCGGGTAAGTAGTATTATTGCTTGCTTACTATTTTATTGATTTATTGATCATCAATATTTTCCCAAATTGAATAGTGAATTTTCAAAAGAAAGAGAAAAAGCTAAAGCACGTGGTGATTTTCATAAATTGAGAGAAAAACAACAAATTGAAGAAGATTTACGTGGTTATTTGGATTGGATTACACAAGCTGAAGATATTGATCCAGATGATAAAGATACCGTTGGTGGTGGTGGTGGTGGTGGCAGCGGTGGTGTTGGTGGCGGTGTTGGTGGTAATCGTGGCCGTGAACGTGGACGTAAGTTTTTGTATAATAATAATAACCGTGTGTGTTTTTTTTTTTTTAAAAACATTGAAATTTTTTTTTTACCCAAAAGAAAGTTTTTTCACATTTTTTTACACTTTGAAAAATGAGTTTATTCACAAAGTTTTTTTCCATCGTCATAATTTATTGTTGTTTTAAGAATTTTCTCAACTTTGCTCTGATCAACAACAACAGCAGCAGGAGATTGGGTAATGACTTGAAAAAAACCGATATCTTTTCATAGTCATCGATACCTTTCCAGGCACGCACACACACACACACAAACACACGCGCAAACAATTTATTTAAATTTTTTTTTTGCTCTTTCACACGCTTCATTTAATCAATTGACTTTTTTTTTGTTTCTTTCCATGTGAAAAAAATTGATTTTCAATTTTTTCACTTTTTTTTAGAAAACAATGAAGAAAACGAGATTGAATGTGATGATGATGATAATGGAAACCAGGAAAAGCAACCATCATATTGGACAATGAAAAAGTTTGTTGTTGTATTGAATGATTTTTTGTGCATACAAATTAAAATAATTTTGTTATTCATTTTTCAATTTATTTTAGAATGCAATTATCACGCATTAATCGTCGTATGCGTCGTGCTTGTCGTAAGATATGTAAATCACAAGCATTATATTGGACAATAATTGTGTTAGTATTTTTGAATACATTAACATTGGCATCCGAACATTATAATCAACCACAATGGTTGGACGATTTTCAAGAAGTGGCCAATGTTGTTTTTGTTACATTATTCTTGTTGGAAATGTTATTGAAAATGTATTCATTAGGATTGAAAGGTTATTTTTTCTCACTATTCAATCGTTTTGATTGTTTTGTTGTTATCAGTTCAATTATTGAATCAATATTAACATATTCAGGTAATTTTGGTCATTTTTTTCAGTAATTGACAACTAAATTTTTTTTCCCATTTGTTTAGACGTAATGCCACCATTGGGTGTATCTGTATTACGTTGTGTACGTTTACTAAGAATCTTCAAAGTGACCAAGTAAGTGTTACTGGTTGAATTTTTTTCCCACACTCCCCACCCCCATTGACGGAAAAGTATTATTATCATCATCATTTTTTTTATTCGTGGAATCAAAATTTCAGTTTTCCATATATATAGTATTTTTATTTCTATACAGAAATTGATCATTGAGACAATGGTCAAATTCAAGTGTGTGTGTGTGTGAGTGTTAAATGTTTTGGAATGCCCAAAAAAAAGTATCATTAACATTGATGATCACCATCATTATTATTATTATTGATGAAAAGTTCATCATTATTATTATGAGTGTGTGTTTGTGTGCAGGATAAATAGATAGCCCGAAAAAAGTAAATTCCGGAAAAAATAGATCTTGACGATGATGATGAAGAGTTTTTTTTTCATCTAATTAACTTTTTTTCGCCATTTTTTTTGGTACTAGAATTGTTGTGTTCTGTTGTGTGTGGCAATTACACTTATTGTATACATACAGAATATTCATTCATTCATTCATGTTTTAAGATCGTTAAATTGAAAACAATGAAAATTTACTTGAAATGAGATGATGATGAGAACATTGAAACATTTCACCATTGAATAGAATGAAATGAAAATATTAATGATCCATTCATCCATCATCTTAGCACATTAGTTTTTTTCCACTTTCCTGTCTAAAAAAAACAAAACAAAAAAAACAAAAAGTTGTTTTTCTCGAATGAAAAACAGGAAATGTCCAGAATATTCTCGATTCATTCATGTTCTACCCTTTTTTTCTTTTGTTTTTATTACTAGATATTGGTTATCATTACGAAATCTGGTTGCATCATTAATCAATTCAATGCGTGCAATTGCCTCATTATTATTGCTATTATTCTTATTTATTGTGATTTTTTCATTGCTTGGAATGCAAGTTTTTGGTGGAAAATTTAATTTTCCCGAACAAAAACCACGACATAATTTCGATTCATTTTGGCAATCATTATTAACGGTATTTCAAATATTGACCGGTGAAGATTGGAATGTGGTCATGTATGATGGTATCAAAGCGTATGGCGGTGTTTCCAAACCCGGCATTTTGGCCTGTGTTTATTTTATCATTTTATTCATTTGCGGCAATTGTAAGTTTTTTTTCTCGTTTTTTTCTAATTTTCAATTTGATTTTGAATTCATCTCCATCAGATATTTTGCTCAACGTTTTCTTGGCCATTGCTGTGGATAATTTGGCTGATGCTGAAAGTTTAACAATAGAAAAAGAAGATGAAGAATTGGAAGAAGAAGAAGATGGAATGTTGATGATGACACCAGAAGCTATTGAAGAACAGCGAAGATTGAAAAAATTACAACGGCGACGGCGACGACGACGTCGTAGAAGACGATTAAAAAAATTACAAATGTTACAACAACAACAACAACAAAAAGAAACAACTAATGAAGAGCTTAGTGGTAAATCATTAGATTTAGAAATATCATCATCCAACAAAATGATGATTAATGATCCAAAATCTGAAAATAATAATGTCAATGATGATCATGATGAAGATTATGGTGCTGATGATGATGATGACGATGAAGATGATGATGAAATGGATGATGAAGATGAAGATGATGTTGATGAAAATGACGAAGATGAAGAAATAGAAATTGGTGCAAATCTTGTTGGTGAAGGTGAAATTGACGAAGATGATGATGATGATGATAAACAAGATAATGGAATGAAAATTGTTGTTGGTGCATTACCTAAACGTCTTTCGGAGGTGAATATAACGAAAAAAATACCACCGATACCGAAATCACGGTCGTTTTTTATATTTTCACATACAAATAGGTAATGAAATGAAATTGAAATTGAATGAATTTAAATCAAAAAATTTTTTTTTTTCGTTTGTTTCAGATTCCGTGTTGCCTGTCATCGATTTATAAATCATAATTATTTTGGTAATGTTGTTCTCATGTGTATTATAATCAGTAGCACAATGTTGGCAGCTGAAGATCCATTGAATGCCTTTTCTTATCGTAATATTGTATGTGTTTGTTTGTTTGTTTTTTCTTTTTGATTGATTTGAAAATTTTTTTCTGCAGATTTTAAATTATTTTGATTATTTTTTCACCACAATATTCACCATTGAAATATCGCTCAAGGTAATCCAATGATTTCCAATTTCATTGATGGTTAACATTATTTTCCCTCAGACAATCGCTTATGGTGTTATATTGCATAAAGGAAGTTTTTGTCGTAGCTATTTCAATTTGCTTGATATTCTTGTCGTCTGTTGTTCATTGATTTCGTTCTTTTTTTCGTAAGTTTTTCTTTTGTTTTTGTTTTCATAATTCATAATTTTTGTTTCATGGTCTAACTATTTTTATTTTACCAACATCTAGCAATGGTACATTTTCTGTAATCAAAATTCTTCGTGTATTACGTGTGCTAAGACCATTGCGTGCAATAAATCGTGCTAAAGGTCTCAAGGTATGAGATGTTTGCGTTTTTTTTTCTCTCTATTTTTTTTGGTGAATTTATTATTATTGCCCATTTTTTTCGGTCAATTTTCTCTCACTACTTATTGCAAATAAATATTTTGCAATAATAATCATAATGAGATAGTTTCAATGTAGATAGAATGTAGCCAGAAAATTCTGGATATGCAACAACAACAACAACAACAAAAAATAATAATAAGAAGAATTTGCATATCCGAAAATTCTTATGGAGAGATTCTTGAAAGTAAAGTAAAGTAAAGTGAAGTGAAGTGAATGTTCGTGTGTGATGTGAAAAAAAGTGAGTTTTCTGTATAATGAATGGGCGTTTAAGCGTGTGTTTGTGTGAGTGATAAAATAAATGAATGGTTTACACATTCACATAGTCATTCATTTTTTCTTTATTTGTTCATTTTATCTTGGGACAAAATTTTATTAATGAAATAAATGTGTACACGTTTAGCATGTCGTATCCTGTGTAATTGTGGCCATTAAAACCATTGGTAATATCATGTTGGTAGGTATTTGTTCAACACAAACGATGATTTTATTTTGTTTCATTTTCATTTCATTTCATTTTTTTTTTTTTTTTTTGATTTTTATTTCTTGTTTTTGTTCGCCAATTTTTCGTTTTCGTTTTCATTTTAATTTTTTTCCGTTTGTTTGTTTGGTTGGCCATATTTCATTTTTTAAAAAAATTATTCAAATCCATCAATCAGGTGACATTCTTGCTCAATTTTATGTTTGCTGCAATTGGCTGTCAGTTATTCAAGGTAAAAAAAAAATTTAAAAAAAAAAAAAAACAAAACATACTGATTCAATCGACAAAACAGAAAAAAATTTTGTTTTTTGCTTGCTTTTGCTTTATTTTTGTTTTTTTTCGTTTTTTGTTTTTCTTATCAACGACAAAACACACACGTTGCATGTAATTATTATATAATGTAAATCACAATGGCCACTACTAATCACGATTGTTGTTGTTCACGCGTGTTTGATATATTTGTATTCTTGTGTGTGTGTGTGAGTGCGATTCGAGAAAGAATTTTTTTATGTAGAAAAAAAAATTTGCTTCATTCTCTCATTGTTTTTCTCTGTCTTTTCTTTTTCTTTCCATTTCCAATCCAACTTCTAACCCAAAAATCATTTGTCACTCATTTGTCACAATCAATGAATCCACACATTCACTCTTACACTCATCCATTTGATATTCACTTTTTCACTTTCACATTGTCCACGTGTTGTGAATGTTTTTTTTTGTTATTTTGCACGTGTTTTTTCCACTTGTCTGTCTGTGTATGTGTTAACAACAACAATCAATCAATCAATCAATCAAAAGCTTGTTGTCAAATCAGTATTGGTTGCTATTAAAATGATTGGACAAATTTTGATGGTTACATATCTACTACAATTCATGTTTGCCGTTGTTGCCGTGCAATTATTCAAGGTAATATTGATATAATCAATTAATACTGATTTATTTCAAATTCATTCTCAGGTTGAATTTTCATCATTGAAAAATTTTTTTTGCATGTTACACACACACACACATCTATCTCTTTATGACGCTTGTGCGCTTTCGGGTATTTTTTTGCATTTGTAAAACTATTAAACAACGCCCACTACCTACACAACCACCACTCATGGTGAACTTTATTTTATACATGTTCATTCTACTACAACAAAAAAAAATTGATCCACAACAAAAACCGGAAAAACTTTTATTTTTTTTTATTTCGTTTCGTTTATCGGCTTAGCTGAAATTCTTCGATTCTTTTGTCTGTGTGTTGTGGCTATTTATAAGAATAAAAAGTTTGTTCGGTTTTAGAATCGCACACATCGTTCAAATTCCCAAATGATGTCATAATGGCTGGAACACTAGTGTACCACCATTGTGATATGAAACAAAGAAAATTACTGATTTTTTTTGTTGTTCAGGATCTTTTGGTCATTATTATCATCATCATTTGGAAACTTTTCACTTTTATCGCCCACGCATTCCGGGCATTAGTGAAACGAAAAAAAAAATCAATCAACTAATTGATAAAAGGGAAAAAAAGATCAATTTTCCTTTTCTGGTGACATTTTTTCTTTTTTTATCATTTCATTGAATAATCTTATTTGATTTTTATTCATTGAAAAATTCTTTGACTTTTTTTTTGTTTTTAATTCTCGAAAAATTTTTATTTGCAAACGAAAACGAAGAAAAAAAACAACAACAAAACAGACAAAAAGATTCACTCTCTCTTTCCATTCATTTGTGTGCAAATAGCGGCTAGAATTCTTTTTTTTTCGGACCATTATTCTTTCTTTCTATCTGCCAACCGAGACAGAAACACAATTGGAATGAAAAAAAACGACAATAACGATAATGGTGATTTGGGTAAAGAGAGAGAGAGAGAGAGAGAAAATCAATTTATTTTTTCTGTGTGTTTGTATGTCAGTGTAGCGTCCACATTTGAACTTTTTTTTCTTTTTTCTTTTTTTTGCTTTGAAATGGTCATATAATAATCATAATCAACCATTGTTATTGAAATCGATTTTACTTTCTTTCTCGCTTTTTTTTGCCTTTTTTGCATCTTAATCGTTGAATTTCAGAAAAAAAACGAAAACAAAAGTTTTTGAGTTTGAAAAAAAACTTTATTTATTTCTTGCGCCGATTGTTTTTCATTTTCATTTTCATTTTTTTTGGTTTTGGTTTTGGACAAAATTTAACCATCATCGTTATTTCTGTTTCGATTCAAGCTTGTGAATCATAATCAAATCAAAATCAATGAACGCTACCACCAGCATCACCAGTGTGTGTGTGTGTGTGTGTGTGTGTGTGATTTTGATTTACTTGCCGCCCGTGCCATATTGGTTTTTTTTCATAGAAATTCAATTCGAGTAAAAAAAACTGAATTTGACTATTATTCATGTGTGTGTGTGTGTGTATGGCATAATATTTATTTTATGCTCGCTATTTATGTATTTTCATCTGTGGCATTTTTCTTCTTTTTTTTCATCACGAAAATTCAATTTGATTCAAAATTCAATTTTTATATTCTTCTATTGTCGTTGTCGTCGTAAAACCACCAGAAAAAAAATATTCATGTGAAACATTTAGCCCGTACATAAGTTTGAAAACTTTTTCTTTTTGCTTTTTTCAATGTTTTCAAAATGCCGAACATTATCCTGAAGCGAAATTCTATTTTTTTTCATTTTTCTTTTCTTATATTCATTCATTCACTCGTTTCATTTGATTGAATGAAATGAATTTGAAATTTTTTTTTTTTTTTGCAACAATTCATCACCAACTTACACACATACATTTCAAACTTGTTTTGTGTGAATAAATATAGCACTAATTAATTTACGTCACCTTTTGCATCATTTCAGCAACTTTCACCGTTGCTGCTGCTAATATTGCATGTTAAATGTTGTCAATTTTTCATCACTTGATCACACACGACAACTACACACGCACACATAATCGATTGATCGATATGAATCTTTAATTTTTGTTTTCTTTCTCTCTCTCTCTCTCTCTCTCTCGCTTATAAAGGGAACACTATTTGAATGTACGGATATATCGAAAAGTGTTGAAGAAGAATGCCAGTAAGTTTGTTACCATATAATTGTTTGACCAAAATTTTGAATTTTGAATTTTGAATTTTTTTTCTTCCTTCAAAAAAAAATAATCATAGAGGATATTTCATTTCATATGATGATGAAGGCAATCCCGAAATATCGGAACGTAAATGGGATAGAAATAAATTTCATTTTGATGATATCGGTGCAGCAATGTTAACACTTTGTACTGTATCAACATTTGAAGGATGGCCAGAGTAAGTGATCAGATTGATTTTGATTTGAAAATAAAAAAAATACAGAGATAACAAACATACATTCTTTGTCATTCATTGTCTACAAAAAAAAAACAGTCTATTACATCGATCTATTGATTCACATGCAGAAAATTATGGTCCTGTTTATAATAATCGTCCATATGTGGCCATATTTTATATAATTTACATTATTGTCATTGCATTTTTTATGGTCAATATTTTTGTCGGTTTCGTTATCGTTACTTTCCAGAATGAAGGTGAACAGGAATATAAAAATTGTGAATTGGATAAAAATCAACGAAATTGTATTGAATTTGCATTGAAAGCTCGTCCTGTACGGCGTTATATACCAAAAGGTTTGTTGTTTTTTTTTTCATTTTCTTTCATCATCCAACATATGAAATTTGTCCCAAATGTTTTTGTCTGTGTGTGTGTGTGTGATAAATAACCACCGCAGTAAATTGTAGCTCGGTAGTAAATAATAATAATTCGGTTATATATGAATAACCGAATACCCGCACACACACTCACACACACATGAATGTCAAAATGCACTATAATTTTGCAGTTGATCCACTTGGAAACTTGCCACCATTTCCGGAATTACATTTTTTTTTCTGTAATAAATGTCTGTAATTTTTCTTTTCGTAAATATAAAAAAAAAATGATGATGATTCTGGGCAATTTTCTTCTTATTTTTTTTCGAAAAGAAAAAATTCATCAAAAATGAATGAATGGAATGGAATGATTTTTTTCATTCAAGAAATCTTTATTTTTTTAAAACAAAATTTTTTTTCACATTTATTTTTTCTCTCTCAATTATTCTAGCACGTGTCCAATATAAAGTATGGTGGCTAGTGACATCACATTATTTTGAATATCTAATATTTGCAATGATTTTACTCAATACAATTACATTGGCAATGCGGGTAAGTTGTGTTTCTGAATCTGTTTGTGTGTGTGTAATAAATGAATTTGATTTTTATTTTTGTTTTTTTTTTATTTACCAAAAAACATTCATTCCCAATGGTGTAATCTATACTACATGCACGTACACATCGTATTCATTCATTCATTCATATGTATAGTATAATAATCAACCAGAATCATATTCATACGTGCTTAATGTATTGAATATAATTTTTACTGCATTATTTACAGTGGAATTTGTATTGAAATTATTTGCTTTCCGTTTTAAGGTATGTTTGTTTGTGTGTGTGTGTGTGTGACCCTTAATGACCATGAACTAAATTTTTTTTCCGATACATTTAGAATTATTTCGGTGATCCCTGGAATTGTTTCGATTTTTTTATCGTATTGGGCAGTTTAATCGATATTGTTTTCGAACAAATCAATGTTTGTTTGTTTGTTTTTTTTTCTTGTACAAATTGCTTAGATTCGGACTAGCTAAATTTTTTTTTTTTGTTTTTTGTTTTTCATTTTATAGCCACATGAATCCAAAGGAAAAGCCACTGTTCGACCAACATTTTTACGACTATTTCGTGTAATGCGTCTAGTAAAATTATTAAGCCGTGGTGAAGGCATCAGAACATTGTTGTGGACATTTTTGAAATCATTTCAGGTTAGGTTCTTCTGAAATTCTCTTATTCATTTCATTTTCTCATTTGATTTTGATACACAAAAAAAACAGGCCCTACCATATGTTGCATTGCTGATATTAATGTTATTTTTCATTTATGCTGTGATTGGAATGCAAGTTTTTGGAAAAATTGGCCTAGATGATGAAACCAGTATAACAAGAAATAATAATTTTCAAACATTTTTTCAAGCCATTTTGGTACTATTTCGTTCGGCTACTGGTGAAGCATGGCAAGAAATAATGATGGATTGTGCCGATACACGTGATGTACGATGTGATCCACTGTCAGATGAAGGATCTAAAGATCGTAATGCAAATTGTGGTTCAATGTTGGCCATACCGTATTTTATTTCATTTTATATATTGTGTTCATTTTTGATTATCAATCTTTTTGTTGCTGTTATTATGGATAATTTTGATTATCTAACACGTGATTGGTCAATACTTGGTCCACATCATTTGGATGAATTTGTACGGCTATGGTCGGAATATGATCCTGATGCTAAAGGACGTATCAAACATTTGGATGTTGTTACATTGTTACGTAAAATATCACCACCACTTGGTTTTGGAAAACTTTGTCCACATAGAGTTGCCTGTAAACGATTAGTATCGATGAATATGCCATTGAATAGTGATGGTACCGTTATGTTTAATGCAACATTATTTGCCATCGTACGTACAGCGTTGAAAATTAAAACCGATGGTAATATTGACGAAGCAAATGAAGAATTGCGTGCTGTTATACGCAAAATATGGAAACGTACTAGTCCAAAATTATTGGATCAAGTTGTACCACCGGCAACGGATGATGAAGTTACTGTGGGAAAATTTTATGCCACCTTTTTGATACAGGATTATTTTCGTCGTTTCAAGAAAAAGAAAGAAGAACGTGAACGTATGAATAATCGTGATCTCGAAGATACGGTAGCATTACAGGCTGGTTTGCGTAGCTTACATGAATTTGGCCCAGAAATTCGTCGTGCCGTATCCGGTAATTTGGATGAAGATAATTTTGAAAACGGACCAGATTGGGAACCAATGCATCGTCGTAATCATACATTATTCGGTAATGTATGGTCACAATTATCGACGGTGAAATTACGTAAAGCACCGGCCACATTTCATCAAAGCGACGGTAAAGATGATCATGAATTTGTTTTTTCACGAGGTAAACCAATGTCTTTTTTTTCTATCGAAAGTAATTCTAATCAATTGTTTTGATTTAATTTGATTTCATACAGTTCAATCAGGTCGACAACCACGTAATAATGATAATGGCCGTAATAACAGCAATAGGTAAGAAGATTTTTTTTTCGTTTCATCAAATTATTATTGTGTTTGGAACTTTTTTTTGTGGCTTCCGATTTTTTTTTTTTTTTTTTTCGTTGGTTGTTGTTTGGTTTGCATTTCGTTTTCTGGTTTTGTTTTGTTTTGTTTCGTTTTTTTTTTGATTTCCTGTTTTTTTTTATTTCATTACGGTGGTTGATTACACACAAACATACAAGCACGCACAACGAATTTTGCTTTTTTTTTGGATGGTAATTATTTGTTGTTGTTGTTGTTGAGCATCTTTGCGTCGGCGTGTATGTATTTTGCATCTGATTTTTTCAATTTTTCCTTTTTCTCCTCAATTTTTTTTTTGGCCTTGTGGTTCTGCTGCTTATTTATATTTATATATATTTATTATTAAGCAATCAAAATTACGCTAATGTGAGCGAAAAAAATAATAATGATGATGATAATGATAATTACCGGATAATTGAAACGGATATGAATCATAATAAATTATTATATGGAAAAAATGAAAAAATTTCCATCAACAACAGCAAAACAATACATCTACATCCACGTTTATATTACAATGTTCATAATAAAACTATGATGATTTCGAACAACATTGCTGTTGATGATGATGATGATGATGAGAATTTGAGAAATTTCAATCAACCATCATCGCCACCAATTGATGATTATAATATTGAATTATTATCGTCGAAAATGAAACAACAACAACCACAACAGGTAGCACCACCAAGGCCACCACCACGTGCATATTCATCATTATTACCGATGGCAAGAAATTATTATTCACCAATTTATCATCATCATCATCATCATCACCAACATCATCCATTTTATTATTATGTTTATGAATACTGTGATATTGTCGATTATCATCATCATCATTATTATCCATATCCAAATCTATTACCATTATCATCATCAACATCTGCTTTAGTGCCTTCTGTTTGTATTAATAATAATGATGGTGGTAATAATGAATTTTTCGATGAAACCATGATACCATTACCACCACCTCAATCATCATCATCATCATCATTGCCATTAAGTCCATTATCAATGCCATTGATACCACCACCACCATTATTTCGTAATAATAATAATTCAATTATCGATCATACAGGAAGATCAGAATCAATCGAAAATGGTAATAATAAACCGGAAATGATGAAATCATCATCATCATCATCAGTATCAATAATGCATTTACCGCAATCAGCATCAACAAATTTGCTTCGGTATTGAAGTCTGTTTTTTGTTTTTGTTTTTATAAATTGCATGTTAAATTTCTGTTTTGATTTATTCACTGACCAAATTTTAGATTTTTTTTCGGTTTGATTGCATGAAAAAACAAACGTTGATTGTGTAGTGGCATGTGATGTCCTTTTTTTCTGTGATGAAAATGTTTATTTTTTTTTACTGAGAAAAAAAAAACAAAAAATTCCTAATCAATTTTTCATCCCATCACCATCCTCCTATCCATGAATCAATCAATCAATCAATTTTTGTCCGTTTGAACCGATAATCGAAAAAAAAGCAATGAATCACAATTAGAAATGAAAACAGTTTCTGTTATTGTACATGAAAATATTGATGATGATGATGAAAAACGACAACTACCACCACCACCTGATATTGTTGTTGATATGGATACATCACCGTCATCATCATCACAATCGATACAATCGAATAACAATATTGATCTTTGTTCTATAAATTTATTAGATGAAATAATGAATGATAATTCAATTGTTTCTGGTAATAATCAACATCATCATTATCATCAACAGCAACAACAATATGAAAGAAAATTATCAAATTCATCATCAATTAGACGTCGTCTTTCTGGTTGTTTACGTAAACAAGATAGTCATGAATGTCCAATTTTAAATGTGGATGATGTTGACAATGATGATGATGATAATCAATCAACAACAACAACAACAACAGCAACACAACAACCATCAAAACGAGAACGAAAAACAAGCTGGTATCGACGTGCAAGTAAAATTATTAATCGTCAACGTTCGGTTAGCGCTGATCATGGTCATGGTCATGGTCATCGATCATCATCGACAACAAAAAAATCTTCATCTACATCAAATTTTGATACTGTCGGTGATAATGATGATTTATCAACCAAAAATGTGATAGCAGCAACTGGAAGATGTCGGTATTCATTTTCAATTGGTGATAATCATCATACAATTGGTGATTTAAAAATTTTTCCATCTCCTCATCAACAACAACAACAACAACAAAAGCCAGAATTAACAAGAAATCGTAATTTAGAGATATCTACCTTATTAGCCGATGCTTCGAAACGCTTTCTAACCGCTTCATTTAATGATTTAATGATAGTAGTGCCTTCCCACCACAGCCATCATTCATCATCATCGTTAACATCAACAAATTTACAACAAGCGAAATCTAAACCACAACCACCACAACAACAACTACCACGATCAAAATCGCAAAGTAAATCACCATCACCTCGGTCATCATTTTCAACATCGTCATCAACAACATTGAAACCAATTGTACATTCTGATAGTAATTTAATTTTAATCAATAATAATAGGCAACCATTACAACGAACAAATAGTGGTGGTGGCAAACCATCCGGTGCTGCTGATGCATTAGTTGATCGTATATTACGTGAAGAAGGATTGGGTAAATATTTGGATTCGGCAGTGATTCGTGCTGCACAACAAGAGCTAGCTGAAGCTTGTGATTTAACACCTGAAGGTAAGTGGTGGTAGTGTGGTCGTGGATTTTTTTTTTTTTTGAAAATTTTTTCCAAAAAAAAAAAAATAGAAATGGATCGTGCTGCACAACGTCTATTACAATTGGAACAAAGAGCACGTAATAATGCTGCTAGTAGTGGTGGTGCCGGTAGCGGTGGTGGCAATCAAAATGCAAATCAACAACATCGTCATTGAATCATTTTTTGTTGCCTTTTTTTCTTGATTACCAAGAAAAAACAAACGAGCTCTGTGATAATTGTGAAAACAAAAAAAAAATCTGAATTGAAACTACAACTATTCAGTACAAAATACTGATGATGATGATGATGATGATGATTAAATTATGAGTCAAATTTGTTATCTTTCTTTATTATTGTTTGACCCAAAATAACCAAAAAAAAAAAAATCTGAAATGAATCATTGCGTTATTATTGACTTCCGTTGTTGTTGTTGTTATTGTTATTGTGAAAAAAATGAAATAAAATTTATGTCATCATCATCATCATCATCATCGTTATATTTTTTTCGGTCAAAATGACAACAAAAAGCAAAAATCTAGAGCTGAAAAATTGAAATACCAAAAAAAAAAAAAAAAAAAAAAAAAAAATTGCCTTGTATCTCTATTTATTATATTTATTACAGACAAACACACACACACACAGACAAAAGTTTTTGTTAGTTGAATTTCCGTCTTTTTGTTTTTTTTTTGTTTTTTGGTTAATTTATGTTTTTTTTTCTTGTTGTTCTTTTACCACTACTACTACTACTACTGATGATGATTATGATGATCAGATTACACCATCATCATCATCATCATCTTGTTCTTCCGCTTCTTTTGCCTCTCTTGATTCATCTATATCCATCCATCTATATTTAGTCAAATAAATCTTTGCTATGTATATTGTGTGGTTTTGCTTGTTGATTTTTTTTTTTTTTTTTTTTTTTTTTTTTTGGTTTAAACCACAGAAACAAAAAAAAATTGAATAATTCCATTTGTAACACACAGCACACACACACACACACACATCTAGTCGCTAGACAACAAATAAATAAATGAATGAATGAAAACAAACAAAAAAAATCTCGGTGCAAAACCATGTAATTCTCTCTTTCTCTCTCTCTGGAATCTAATGAATCGATATATAATTCATTAATTCACAGTAACAGTTATTAAGTCACAGCAAAAGTCAGTTTCATTGAATTATTATGTCATTATCATCATCATTATATATTAGGCCACAACAACATCAAAACAAAACAAAAAAAAAATTCTGTTCACCAACACTTGTCCAGTGTTTTTTCGATTTTTATCTCTGTTGTTTGTCCACAATTCCGTTTTTGTTGTTGTTGTTGTTGCAGAATCATATTTTTTTCGGTGCCTTCTTTGTACAATGACCACTACCTATTGTTGTTGTGTTGTCCACGAATGAAAATGAAAAAAACAGAACAGAATTAAAAATCAATCAATCAATCAATGATTTATTTTGAAAAAAAAAAATTTGTAATAAATTTACAAAACACACAAATTTTACACTCACACATTGAATCTTTTTCTCATTTTAAAAAATGAACAAAAAAAAAAATGTCAGGCATCAGCAGCACAATTGAAATTTTGAAAATTTATTAACCCTTTTTTTCGACGAAAAAAATAAAAAAAATTTTTTCTCTTTGAAACATTCAAAATGTATGTGTATGTGTATGTATGACTATAGTTCAAAATGAACACGTCGTTGTCGTTTGTTTTGTTTATGTTGTTCATCATCACCATCTGAAGTTGAAAATTTTGCTGTTGATGTTGATAACCATTGTAAACGTTCACCTTGTTCAATACGTCTGGTGGCAATATATTCAAATTTTCCATTATTTGTAAATCGACGATATACATTCATCATCGATGATGCATGATTATAATGATGATGATTGATTAATTGTAAACCAAATGTACCAAAACCAATGCCAACTAATTGTTTTCGTTGTTGTTGTTCATTCAATTTCCAAATTGTCATTTTTTGTTTTATAAATTGATTCAAATAATAACCATCCAATACGGTCAATGTGACCATTATCAATGGGATTATTTGGATCAAATCTTTTAATTCGGCTTGTCCATATTGACCATCATCATCATCATCGCCATCATCGTGGACATTTAAATCAAATTTAGTTAAGTTAAATTGATTTTTCATTATTAATGATAATTGTAATGATTTTATCAAAATTTTTTGATAATATTTTTGATCAATATCGATTTGATTTAAATCCAATGATCCACATGAGTGATAGAGCATATTATAATATGCAAATAGTGGATATTCTTCTTCACGTTTCTGTTTCAATAGTTTATGATATGCACGTGTTATTGAATATTTTTTTGATAATCGTATCAATTTTCTCAATGGTAATTTAGCAAATAAATCATAACAAATGGCCATTTGTTGATCATCATCATCGTTTTCAATCAATGATTCAATTAAATATTGTGGTGATAAACAACAAATTCTTTCATGATGATTATCATCATTGGACATTTTCATACACGATTGTTCACAATAAACAACTTCAATACATTTAGCGCATGGATAAAATCTATAGCCAAGACGACGATTACAATTTGCACAATATTTATAATCATCATTTTTCATTGTCGTTGTTGGCGGTATTCTAGTCATAATCATTTCATAGAAAATTTTTTCCTTTTCATTTATTGTACGGCCAGCCATCAAATTTCCATGATCATCAATCAATACAGTATTGGCGGCATTGGATTCAGCGAATATATTGGTAGGATTTAATTTTTTAAATTCTTGCTAAAATTTAAAACACGACTGGTTAATATATACACATCATATATAAACCCACACAATAATCACTCTTACCTTATCCGGTTCATTATGGTGGATTTGTTCACGTAAATCATCAAAATGTCTGTGTTCACCTTTCTCATTCAGAATATTCAATTGTCCATAAACAAAACGTAGATCCATCTGATATTTTGTTGGATTCAATTGTGAAAGAATTTTTAATTGCTGTAGAAAATATTCCGATTTTTCAATATTTTTTTTAGCATATTTTTTTCCTTGATAATCGGCAATATACAATGATTTTGTTGCTAATCGATAAAAACTGATTATGGCAAATTTTAATAATTTCCAATCATCATGATTATGATGATGATGATGATGATTACGATTCTGTGTTAATAATAGCCATTCTAAATCATGTGATGCATTTACATAATCTTGATTTCGAAAGAAAACCGTTGCTCTTTGCCGAACGCTATTGCGCAATAGATTCCATTCATCATCATTGTTGTTGTTTGATCCATAAATCATTGCCTAAGAAAAAACGAAACGAAATGAAATGAAATTTTTGAAATATATAAAACATCCAAACCTGATTAATATATGAAAGTTTTGTATGATAATCTTTTTCACGTATACTACAATTATAAAATTGAATGGCTTTGATGTCATTTTTTTCATTCATCCGTTTAACATTGGCTATAACTTGTTTGACATCATGATCGATCATTTGAAACTTTTTTGCTAATGATCCGTGCATTGATTTGATTTTGTTGAAAAATTTATTCAATAAAATGTTGAAATTAATTTTTCCATCATCATTGTCGTCGTTGTTGTAATCGATTTTCGAATCGCAAAACAAATTATTCCGGATAAATGTAAAGGAAAAATCATAATGATCAAATATTTGCTGTAAACTACAATTATCTAATGATTTTTCGTCATTGCTGTTGCCATAGAATTTGGATTCCTCATCATTCATCGATTCATCACCGGTTGTAATAATACGTAACATTTGTTTGGTGGCCATTTTTTTAACAAAAAAAACTACGCAAATAAACAAAAACGAATAATATAATCGTGAAATTTCAATTTTCAAATTTATGCAATTTTTTTTTCACTCTCCTTTATTAAATTTATTTTATTATTCATAATTTTAATTTTAATTCTAATTAATTATAATTTCAAGATCAAAGAAATGTTGTTGACTTTTTTTTCGAAAACAAAAACAAACAAACAAACAAAAAAAGAATTTTTAATTTGGAAAATGCATCGATGATAAACACCGTGCTGCCATCTACATTATTTTTTTCAGTGGATATGAGTTTCAATCTTGTAACGATAGTTGGCGCCAGGTCTTTATATTACACATATATAAAATAATATTCTATATATTCGTTCATTGTTCTGTGCATTCTGATTTTTGAATTTTTTCATCATCACATTGATTATCATTTGTTAATCTAGGTTTTTGTTCTTGAAGCATATGAGATTCAATTAATAAATGATCTTTGGTATTTATCATTTCAGTTGTATTAATAACACGACGATCATCATCATCATCATCATCATCATTTTTCGATTGATCATCATTATCACGTCGATTTTTTTCCGATCGATTTAAATCAATATTTTGATTCTCCAACAAACCGGAAACATTTGGTGAATTTATATTACTGGCTGTAGTTTGTATTGAGAATGTAGAAAAATCTCTTGGAATTCCTCTATTGCCATTGCCACCATAAACTAGATATCCATGGCTACCATGTTGTTGTTGTTGTTGTTGTGCATATGGACCACCATCATAATGATCAAAATGTAATGCACCACCTGTAAAACTTCCAAAACTATTGGCAAATTCATCTTCATTATCCAATAATTCATCATCATCAATTTGTGGCCGATAAGAAAAATTCACTGCACCACGAACATTTTGATTGAATAGATTTGTTGGCCGTGTTAATGGTACAATAGGACGATTCGAATTTGAATGATGATGATGTGTAGATGATTCAATACCGGCTGTTGTTGTAACTAATGCTGATGAAACTTGATTCGTAGTACTAGCAGCTAAAAATGGTGATAAAAATATAAAATAAACAAGTGGTGTGAAGAATGTAAAATATAAATATGTTGTTGCATCCACAATACATAATCCTTCTGGTACATTTAAATAGAACAATAATGCACCGATTGCTTGTATCAGATTCAGTGTCGATAATGTTGCTGCATAAAAATAGAATGATTTTTTGGCTGTATAATCAAAAAAATAATAATAATAAATGTACAAATCATTTGTTTGTTACAGCTGTCAAACTTACTTGGTAACAAAAGACGATGACGACATGGTGACCATGGTAATAGTACAACGATCAAATAAATGATGAATGAAAGAAAACAAGTGCCAAACCAGAATATCATTCCACCATGTCCAAATAAATAATATGATTTTGAATGTATATAGAATGATGAATCTGGAGCAATAATTTCAAATGAACCTTGACATATTGAATATATTAATGATAACATTAATGTAATGGTCAATATACGACGTATTGATTGTCGAACATCAAGATGACCAGCAAATAAACCGAATACAAGTACAGATATCTCGGTGGAAAGTAGAAAAAATCGTACAATCACCCAGAATATCTAATGAAAAGAAAAGAAGAAAAAAAATGAATATATTTTGTGAAACAATGTGTAGCCGTTTGTTTACCTTGTCGGTAAGATCGCCACCAAATGTATGTACTTTCATCAACGATGAAATTATACATCGTATTGATGATATAATGATACATAAATAGATGAAAATGTAGAAATTTCTTAAAATTGGAAAATTTTTCAATTGTCGTACACGATCTTTAGCCGATTGTGAATGCCATATCATATAAAGAAGGAATAGAATATTCGGAATGAATATAATTAGGTCCCATATGTGAATGCTAAATTTTAAAGGAAAAAAAATTTAAATGAATCAATGAATTATATATTAGTATAATAATAATTACCTGGTATCATTGATTTCTTTATAAAGAATCACTTTACAAAAATGCAAATCATCTACAAATATATCATGATTATTTGTAATCAAATTGGTCATGTTTGAATTTAAACGATGTAATAAATGTACATCTTTATTATTCGCCATCATCGTGATGAATTTTTTTGTTGATTATTCATTGATTTGATGATGATGTTACCGAAACCGAACAAATGTAATGACCGGTGTCACCAAATGTCAGTCAGAAGCAAAATGAAATTGAAACTTTTACATATTTTCTATGCTTTATAATGAACAAGAATTTTAATTCTTGAAATAAAAAAAAAATAGCCAGAATAAAACATTCTTTTGTCACGTCATTTATGTACGGTCGATTGTTATTGTTTAATTTTTAGCTGCTGCTGCTGCTGCTGCTGCTCTTTTTTTTCCCATTGTGCTATTGTTGTTGCTTACGACGACGTTCGATGATGATGATGATCATTGCGTTTCATTTTTTTTTTTTTTTTTTGATACACACAATCCAATTCACATACAACAACAAATAGAAAGAGCAAGAGAAAGTGAAACAGTGAAAAAAAACTACGCCGTCACCAGAAAAAAAATTGAATGCCAATCTCGTTTGGTTCTCTCACAAATGTTTTTTTTTTGTGGGTAGTAGAAGTATATATTGATCATCAAAAGAAAAACAAATATTTTGTGTATGTGTGACAAATATAGATAGAAAGATCCTGATGCTGGTAAACATCATCATCATCATCTGTATAATTATACTGATCCTATTTCAAAGTGAAAGATATCATCATCATTTATTTTCATCTTCGTAGTGATTTATTTATTTTTTTTTATTATTATTATTTGCTGGCCCCAATTATTGACAAATTAATGAATTTTGATTGAACGGAACAAAAAAACAAAACAAAACAGAAAAAAATCATTCAAATACAATAAAAATTGAATCATCATCATCACCATCATATTTCATCGTCTATTTGTTTTGGTTGATTGATTGTGGGTAATTTTGATTCCATTAGTCATCAACAACAACATCATCATCATCAAATCTGCCATTGAATTAATTGTTTCTCTCTCTGTGTGTTTGTGTTAGTGTCATTATTGTTGCCTTTTTGTTTTTTTTTTGTTCATCAAATTCCTTTTCAGGTAAATTTTTTTTTCCTCATTTCAATATTGATTAAAATGAACCGATTGGTTTGTGTGAAATCATTGCAAAAAAAACGAAGAAAAAATCTGGTGCTCGGATGATTCGAATGGATGAATGAACCACCCACAAAAAATTTTTTTTTTGTTTCATATCTTTTTTTCTCTTCTACTTCCATTGATATATAGTTTATAGATGGCTGATTTTTTTTTCATTTCATTTGATTGATTTTTTTTTTAGTCGATAGTGTACATATTTGATGTGGATGGTTATCAATTTTTTTTTTTTTTTGAAAATGTTTCTGGTGTGTGTGTGTTGTATGTGACTTTACCATATACACATTTGAATGAGAGCAACAAACATTCATTTCTGTATTTACATAAACACATTGATTGACTAATTATTCTTTTTCTTCGTTATTTTAGATAAATTTTAAAAAAATTCTCTGGTCAATCATCGATAATCATTATATTGGATTTATTCTTCATCAATCATCAAATCGATAATTAAATAATTGAATTCATTTTCTCTGTTTTTTTCCTGGCTATTTCATCGTAATAAAAATAAATAAACAAATAAATCATCATCATTATGGCATCACGTAAAAAGGCATTGTTAAAAGTAATCATTCTTGGTGATAGTGGGTATGTTATAATCGTGTAATTTTTTTTATTGCCGTTTATTTTTTTTTTTAATTGACGAATTTCCTGGTTGTTGTTTTTTCTTTTTCCTTTTTTTTAAATTGATGATTTCATCATCATTGATTGCTATAGTGTGGGGAAAACATCGTTAATGAATCAATATGTAAATCATAAATTTTCCAATCAATATAAAGCGACTATTGGTGCAGATTTTCTCACCAAAGAAATTATTGTTGATGATCGTCTTGTTACTATGCAGGTTTGTTTTTACTGGTTTTTTTCAATTCAATTTGGTTGATGTTACAAATTTTTTTTCTGTTCTATTAGATTTGGGATACAGCAGGACAGGAACGATTTCAATCATTGGGTGTTGCATTCTATCGTGGTGCCGATTGTTGTGTACTTGTATATGATGTAACATCACCTGGTTCATTTAAATCATTGGATTCATGGCGTGATGAATTTTTGATTCAAGCATCACCACGTGATCCGGAAAATTTTCCATTCGTTGTTATTGGTAATAAAGTTGATCTGGATAATCGTGCCGTAAGTTTAGTTGTTTGATTTGAAATTGACATTTTAATTGAATTTTTTTTTCCACCCCATATAATAATAAGGTTTCAGCTAAACGTGCACAAGGATGGTGTCAAAGTAAGAATAACATTCCATACTTTGAAACAAGCGCAAAAGAAGCCATTAATGTTGATCAAGCATTTTCAACTGTAGCCAAAAATGGTTTAGCCCAAGAAACTGAAGTTGAATTGTATAATTCTGAATTTCCTGATAAAATTAATCTTTCACAGGATCAAAATCAACAACGAAATGATAATTGTGCTTGTTAAATTTTTTTTCTTTGTCTTTTTTGTAAATGAAAACAAAAATAATCAACCTAATAATTGGATTCGAAAAAAATAATTTTCACACACCCACACACTCAAAATCGATCTGTGTTGTGAGAAAAAAAAAATTTGATTCTATACGATTCAGCCAACACACATACACACACTATAATAGTAGAAGACAGCTCTACACAATCAATCAATGAATCGCCCATTAATTTTTATCTTCAAAACCAACAAAACCACCCCCCTCAACCCCATTTATATATTCGTATTATTACTTATTAATATTATTATTACTACTCAGAAAAAAAAACAAAAATAAAATAAAAATGATGATTATTGATTATTGATTGATTTTCATATTCAATTTCGATTTAACACACACATACACATAAATAAACAAACGACGATTTTGTAAAAAAAACGATCATTAATAATTTTTAAAATGTTGGAAAAATAAAAATAAAAAGTTTTTCAGAAAAGTTTCAGATCGTACTGTCAATTTTGACCTGAATTTTTTTTTTTTGGTTTCCTCATTGTGCATCATCAACAACATCAACAACAACAACAACAACCACAACAACAACAAGTGGCGGAATCAAGTAAAAAAAATCGATAAAATCATCATTCTCAATCAGACAAAATTATCATCATCATCAAAAAGCCACGCCACTACTACAGCGATCAAACAACCACTTTTTTTATTAATTGAATCATCATTCTATCAAGTGTTTTTTGTTTGTTTGTGTGTGTATTTCATCATTTGATAACTGTTTTGTGTTTGTGTGTGTTTGTGTGTGTGTGTGTCTGTGGAAACATACATTTTGCACTGAAATGAATGATGATGATCAATATTGTTGTTGAGGCTCGTGGTTGTTGTTTGTTGCTACGTCGTGTTTTTCTTCTGGAAATACACATTTACATTGGTTGATGATCATCATCGTTGGATTTTGTCATGAGTTGAGCATAGTGTATACATCAATAAACATCATGAATTTGTGAATTTTTTTTTTTGGAAAAAAAATTAACTGTCATCAACCATCATTGTTGTTGTTGTTGTTGTGATTTTTTTTTTAAAATTAAAAGTTTTTTGACAACAAACAACAACAGCCATGCCATTACAAAATTGTTTTCATCATTTTCATTATTTAATAACCAGTGTTTTTATAGTTTTTTCTTTGATAACCATACTACAATCATTATCACAACAAATAGTGAATAATAATTCCGCAAATCGATCCATAATCGATGATGATCATGTGGATGATAATTATAATTTAATCAATTTGACGGATAAATTGTCAAATTTTAATTTTGAAAATTTTTTCCTTCCATCATCATCATCGTCATCATCATCATCACAGTCACAATCCAGATTATCATATGGTACAACAAAATTTCTTGCACCGGAAGCAATATATTCACCATTCAATCCACAATCAATGATTGAAAATATATCGGCCATACCATTAGCATATGGTGATTTTGATTCAGATAAATTTACGGATATTTTTATGCTTGGCAATAATGGTACCAGCATTTATCTATTGAAAGGACATTCATGTGTTGATGGTAAAACGGTGTTAACATTTTTTGGTTCACGTCGTTGTTTATCGATTGTCCACGATTTTCATTGTCATTTATCAAATAATGTTTACAATTTAATTGCATCTGATTTTACTGGCCATATGCATCAAGATTTATTGATAACGGTGAAATCAACGAAATTTAAATCACGTTATGATATCATACTAGTCAATGGTAATACAACAGCTGAAGAATTTAATTGTAATGAACGAAAAAAAATTCTAATCAATAATGCAAAAAGTGAACCATTCATTTTGGGTAAGTGTGGGTGTTCAATATATTGTTCCAAAAGTTTTTCATAAAAATTTTTCGTTTCCATTTGAAAACATTTAGATTACAATGGTGATATGATCTCTGATTTTATTGTTGAAACCGATGATTGTTCATTACAACTTGTACTTGGTGGCGTGACCGATACTACTATCGATACAATCGATCTTTATAATAATTTAACAATCGATTCAAAACACGAACTAAAGAATCGATATGTTTGTCTGTCGAATTTAACAAAAATCAAACATTTAGCACATCCACATGCAAGTGGTTTTCTTAATCTCAATTCGTATTTGATTGATATGACTTCGGATCTGTTCATAAATGGCCAAAATGAATTTGAATATATTTATAATATACCACAAGAAGGTTTTCAACCGAATCAAAATGGTGAAAATCTTTATTCATTTCCAACTATTGCCAGTATACGTGGCCAATCATCATTTGTTGATCTGAAATTATGATGGAAAATTAGAACATCTGATTCCAGTTTGTTTGGATTCGGATGCCAAATCATTTGCACAATGTAAACAGCCAAATTTAATGGTTTTCGACATGGATACCGGTGATTGGTTTTCAATATTGAATACAACTGAACCATTGGGTACAGAATTTAATCGTACATTAACATTTATCGATTCTCGTTTCTGTGATTATATTGAAATTCCTGTTACATTACATATTGGTGATATTGATTATGATGGTTATCCAGATTTTGCAACAATATTATTCGATCAACAAACTGAACAAACTGTTGCGGCGATTTTTTTAAATAAAATGATTGATGGTGAAAAAAATACATGGAATCGTATATTTCAATTAGATTGGATCGGTGAATATACGGAAAATGTTCGTATGGTCAGCTTATTCGATATATTCAATAATGGAAGATTAAATTTATTGATAACGACGGAAAATGCCCATACGAATCAGTTGACATTACAATCATATGATTATTATGGAGAAAAATCATTATATTTTAGTTTTCTTCGTGTTAACGTTATTTCTGGACTATGTTCGGATAAAACTGAAGATCATAAATGTCCAAATCATTTAGCGTATGGTGGTACACCACCTGGTGCAATGGTTTGTTTTGCTGGCCCATATACTGATGATCATTGTTGTTCAGTGCAGATGAGTCAAACGGCTCATTTTGCTTTACAGCCACCATATATTATATTTGGTTTAGGTGATGTTTTGAACGTTATAAATGATTTATCCATATCGATTGCAAATGGTAAAAATCCATCACGTACACGTAAATGGAATGAAATAATACCTGGATCAAATTTGGTTATAGTGCCATATGAACCGGATCAAATGAAAAATTGGGAATTACGTGTGTTCATCAACATGAGCATATATTCATTGGTCTCATTATCATTTCTATTGATACTTGGTCTAATATTAACATGTGCCATATCGATATTACATTTTCGTGAAAAAGTTGAAGATCGTATCGATAATCAACAATATCGTAATGCTTGGTTATAAAAACATTTTCGAATTTGGCTATACATACGATTATTGTTGTCATTCTGTATGTAATTAGTATTTTTTTTGTATTGATTTTTTTTTATATTTTATTTTACACAATTTATTAAAATTATTGATTGATTGATTTACAAAACAAAACAAAACAAAAAATTTTGTTTCGAACATTGTGTTAATTAATTTGATGGTTGATAGATGGCGTTTGTGAAAAAAAAATTAGGATTCGAAAAAAGATTCTAATGATTGTAAAAATGGGTAGATTGAATTTTATTTTTATTCACATTTGGTATATACCAAATAGAGATTCTCTTCTTTTAATGTTGATGATACTAATTTGTAAATTATTAAAAACCAAGAAAGAAAGAAAAAAAAATCATCCAATTTAACCATTAATTTAAAGTTGGCCCATAATCACAACAACAACAACGAACGCTTCAACATCATCATCATTATGATGTGGCTGAACAACAACAAAAAAAAGTTGAATCAAGATTTAACAGCAAAATAAAAATCCATGTCCCTTTGGTCCACGAAGATTTTGTCTATGTGTGTGTGTGTGTGTGTTAATATTAATTGGGCTTACAATGAAGTGAATGTGTTTTTGGTGTATTTTTTATTCAATATTTAATAACATTTGAGACTAAGAGATTTCTCGTTTCTCACACACACACACAGACACACACACATAAAATGTGATCATCATCATCAACAACAACAAGGGAAAAAATCCAATGAATAAAATGAAAATGAAAAATCTTTGTGGTGGTCCTAAAATAAATTGGTTTCATTTAAGCTGTTTTTTGTTGTTATTATTGTTGTTGTTCGTCCTTTGTGAATTACTCCCATGTTGAACAATTGCCATTGCTGGACCATAATCATCAACAAATAACAACATTTTATATCATCAATTATGGATTTGAAAACAACCTAGCCAAACCAAACCAAACAATCAAGTTAAATTATTCAAAACAAAAATAACCACTCAACAACTGAAATGAAAAAAAAATAAACCACCACCACCACCATCATCATTGCAGCAGCAGTAACAACAACAACAACAACAGCAAATTAAATCGACCAAACCAACCAAATGAACTGCGACCACATAATAAAATAAAAGCCAAAAGAATAATTTAATTTAATAAACAGTGGAAGAAAACACAAAAAAAATCTTATTAACACTTTTTTTCGTTGTGATAGTGAATCAACATCATCATCAAATAAACATTTCATTCTGGATGATGAAGAAATTGAAATTCACCAAGAAATTATATACAATCAACAACTGACACAAATTGAACGGCTAACGAATATTGTTTTTAGTGGTAATTTTTTTCAGCAAAAAAAAAAGAAGACAGTCTTCATCATCATCATCAATTCTTAATTTTTAAATGTTTTTTTTTTCGTACGGTTGTATCCCAGAATCCCATTTACAAAAGTTATCCTCGTGTGTGTTTGTGTGTGTGATAATCAAAATCGAATCTATTATAACGATAATAAATGTAAATTACAAACATCTGTTTTTCAGTGCCATCATTTCATTTCATCCCATATCATAAAAAAAGAGTCAATGAAGGATAACCACCACCATTACACAAAAATTTTCTTCTTTTTCTTCATTCAGCAACTGAAAAAAAACCACCAAACAAGCAGTGGTGGATAAATAATGAATTAATAATTTAAAAATCACACTTTTTTTTGATACAACAGATTTATAAATGATTCATTTTTATCATCATCATCATCATCATCAATTTTTATCCAGTGTATTTAATACCACAAGTTTTATAAAAATACGAATCACCATCATCATCATCATCAAATTCACAAGAGAATTGTACCACCCACACACACACACACAATAAAATAAAATGAAATGAAATGAATTCTGACCATACATCTCATCATCATCATCATCATCGATTTGATTGTGAATTGATATGGCCAATATATAAACAAAGGGCCAATTTTTTTTCTGATTGAACATCATTTAAAAGCATCTGTGTTTACGTGTACAGACACAGAACTCACCACCACCACCATCAGGTAATTATTTTGTTTCATTTATTCTAATTTTTTTTCCATTTCTACAATACATAAGAAAAAAAATTTAAATTAGATTTTATGCAAATAAGGGCATCGAATGTTTTTTTCTTTTATTATTCTTGTGTTTGATTTGAATCTGCACAAATAATACTATGTAATAATTGAAATGTAAGAATTTCTCATGTCAGTGTTTTTTTTCATGTTTGTTTGTTTTATATTTGAATGAAATGAATTTTTTCCATCCAGATGATAAATTTCATTCATTTTGTTTGAGAGTAAACGTGTGTTTTATTTTTTAAATTTTTTTGATTGATTGGATTTAAATTGATGGCTGTCATCATCATCGATTCTTCGATTAATAGATCATCAATAAAAAGTAATTATCAGATGTTTTGATCAGTTGTATGTGTTGTTGGTATAAATTTGTAGTACTTGGATTCTATGACTGTATCGAATAATAATCGAAAATTCTTGTGTTGAAAATTATTATTTTCATTATTTTATTGTTGGTATCATATAATCAATTCAATGTAATCGAAATAATCATTTTGTGTTTTTTTGTTTGTTTGTTATATGAAGAGAACACAAGCATCTTGTCTGATGATGATTGGCAAAATGAAAAAAAAGTATAAAGCAAACAAAACAAAAATATTTGATTACAACACACACACACACACAATCAGTCAATGTTTTGTGATATAAAATATCCATATATTGACAATATTGTTAGATAATCACGCCATTCAATAAATGAATGTCCACAGAATTCTTTTCCTCAAGGGTAATCATCATCGATCCACCACTACCACGCCCCATCTCCCCCATCTTCCATATAACATGATCATTTCAACAACAACAACAACGAAAAAAAAATCTCTTTTTTTACAAAAAAAAAGAATAACAAGTCCAAACAAAAAATAATCCAATATTTAATAATAGGGATGATGATGATGATGATTACGAGAATTTTATCAGCGTAAATTTTCATTGTTTGTTTGTTTTGGACAATGATTATTGATGATGATGGCCAGAACATTTTTTATTTTCGTTGTAAGTTTTTCTTCTTCCTGTCTGTGTGTGTGTTTTGATTGATTTGATCAATTGTCAATAATGATGATGATGATGATCAAATCCAATCCAATCAAATTGATTTATTTATTATTGATTTTTTTCCTGATTCTGATTAATAATCCATTGTGTATGATACACTAGAGAGAGAGAGTGAGAGAGAGAGAGAGAGAGAGATAGAGAGAAATGACAATAATAATAATAATTGTAATTGTCATCCGTGTGTGTGTGTGTGTTTTCATTATTATTATTATTAACCTCATTGATGGAATATTCTCTTGAGATTTCTGTTTTTGTTTTCTGGGGAATATTCCATTTTCCATATATAAATATTATATCGAAATAAAAAGAGAGAATCAAGTAGTACTAATTCGCATAATAGATTTTATTCTTTTTCATTTGTCCATCATTCAAATTGATGCTTATTTAGCCAAATCTCTTATTATTCACTGGTTATTATTATTATTGGTTATATTAGTTCAATATTGTTGAGGCGTGACGGGAAAAAAAAAGATTCATTGTGATCATTCTGTTGCTGGTGGTGGTGGATCAAACATCGTCATCATAACAATAGAGGATGACTATTGTGTGTGTGTGTGTTGGGGGGATACAAGATAAATGATGTATTTTTTTTATCTCTTTACCTTTCTCTTCCAACTTTTGATCCTTATGGAATACGACTATAGTTGTGTGTGTGTGCGTTGCTAATTTCTTTTTTTTCTGGCCACACACACACCAATCTGAAAATTTCGGTCACCACTGTTTCTTTGCTGTTGTTTTAATTCAATCAGGAATCATCGATTAATAGTTTGTTAGACAATCAATTTGTTACATACAAAAATCATTCTTATACCAACAACTAATAGCTCTATTAGCTCCAATTAAAACAGACCAACATACACACACACTTATTTATCGTAAAAATAAACGAAATGAAACGGAAAAAATAACAAAATTCAATTCAATTTTGACATTCATTTGTGTGAGTTACTTGAAGTGTGACCATTTCATTAAAAAAGAAAAAAAAATTGAGACAGATTTTTTTTTTGAATTTTTCTTCTTTTTCCATTACCACCACCGCCACCACCACATAAAATCTATTAGCTTCTCGTCGATCAAGTAATTCATTCATTTAGTTGGTTACTGGTGCCATACACACACACAGATTATTGTAACAAGAAAAACGAAAATTTAAAAAAAAAAAATTTAAAAGCGCGCGACAAACTTTTGAAAAACTAAATCTTTTTTTTCTCGTTTCACTATTATTTATTTATTCACTAACTATTTTTGACAATGAATGAAATGAATGAATTCGTGGTTCGTGTTACCCCGAAATATATTCTGTTTCATTTTCAATAGTCATCGTTGTTGTTGTTGTTGTTGTTGTTACATTCAAATGAATGAATTGAATAGAATGAAAGAGGGCAACAACAATTTATTGTCTGAAGCAAAAAAAAAAAAAAAAAAAGAAAAAGTAAAAATCGAATCCAATCCAATTGAATCGAATCATATATCCATTGAATATGATACAGTGAATGTGAATGAATTGATTGTCACATTTTGTGTGTGTGTGTGTATGTGTATAATGTATATATGAAAGTTAAGCCACAAATTGACTCATTTAACGCTTCATAAATATACTATTACATTACACACACACATAATAACCTTAAAGAGACAATTTTCTTTCAATTATTATTGAAGCATAACACAATATAGTCTCCCATTCACTCATTCATTCAACTTAACTTGATTCATAATATTCCTCTCTATTTAGTGATGTGTTGCTAGTAATGATATTCTTTCGAATGAATTTTCTTCATTTCTTGCACAAACACACACACACACACGAAAAACTTATTTGGGGGTGGTGGTGGTGGTGGTGATGCTGGTCCCCCTTTCGTTGGATTTGGCCAACGAGAAAAAAAAACATTCAGTATAAGTGTGACACGCGTCGGCCAATTTGCTTTATATTTTTTTTCCTTTTTTCTTTTCTGGATCATAGACCCATCCAGATGTGATGTTTGTATGTATGATATGTATGTGTGTGCCCCTTTAATTTAGTATTTCGTGTATGGAAAGCATACACACACACACCAAACATCAAAAAAAAAAACGAAAAACTAAACCCGGTTTTATATGGCACTATGTGTGTGTGTGTGTGTGTGTGTATGAAAAGAGATTATTCATGGATCTAATTTATTCATTCAATTCACCAGGCCATATTACCCAATATTGGATATAGAGAAAGAATCTCTCTTGCTCACTCCTCATAATGATGATGATGATGATCATCATCATGATCATCATCGTAATAGTGAATCACAGTTTCTCCCCCACCACTACCACCACCACCAACACTACAGAAAATATAAAAAGATGCCTCTTTCTCTCACACACACACACACATACACACCCTGAATATAATTGGAATATTGACATCGATATTTGTTGTTACTGCTGGTGCTGGTGCAAGTGATTCATGCTAATTACCACACTCACTTCATTTGTCATTTGTCTAGCTTTTTTTTCCATTATTCAATAAAGTTTATATCTATCTCGTTTGACATTTTGCTTTTCATTCTGGTAATTGTGTGTGTGTGAGACAATTTTTTTTTTAGTTGGAAATTGTTCAATGTCTTTGATGTAATTGTATTTGAATTTTTTTTGTTTTGTTTGATGCACAAATTAATTAGATGTCATTTGTTGTTGTTGTTGTTGATCTTTGTTATTTTTTTTTTTTTTTTTTTTGCTGAATATCGACAAAAACAAGCAATATAATCATATCACACACACGCACACACACACAATATTAATTGGTCTCAATTTACATACAATCATTATGTATGTATGTATGTGTGCGTATCACTTATCAGATTGTTATTATTATCATCATCATCATCATCAAGCATGCCTATTATATAATGGATGATGATGGTGATTCATTTCCATAGAAAAAATTCTAATCGAATCTATTTATCTATTTTTTTTTACATCTCTCATCAATTAATTCATTCATTCATTCACATATTGTCTATTTATTCTAAGAAATTAGTTAGCTAGTATGATTCGTGTGTGTGTATGTATGGTTGGTGTATTGATAATGATAATAATAATAATAAGTTAATTGAATTTTGGACCAAAGAATTCATTATCCATACGAAAATGGAAATCATTCAATCAAATATAATAAACCAAGTACTATTTAATGTGCTACTACTACTACTGACTAACTAATCACTAATCATCATTATCAATCATCACCATGATTGAGTGCTCTAGCTAGAATGTGTGATCCGATTAACATTACTTCATACAATGAATGAATGAATGAATGAATCAAATCAATTAAATTCCTAGTGATGGGTAATCAAGCATTAATCTTTGAAATTTTTTCGATTAAAAATTCTTTATTAATTCTTATTTTTCAATGATGCGATTCTCTTTCCTTACACTGGCTGCTGATGATGATTATAATTAAGATTTTTGATGATTTCACCATTCATTTTATTGGCTGCTGAAATGGGAAATTTTACATCTGGTTCATGTTCTGGTTGTGTTTTTTTTTCTTGAATTAAAATCAAGTAAATTTACTAAGTTAATTTGACCGGATATCCAATGATGATTGTGTTTTTTTTTGACCACTGAAAAAAAAAATTTCCGCTTTTTGATCATTTTTGTTTTTTCCTCGTAAGTAATCGATTCATTTTTGTATTCGAATCAAATTAATCGATTGATTGATTATTATTTTTCTAATTTGTGTAAATAAATAGAGTTTCTCCATGATCAATTATCCACATAACAAAAGCAATTTTCTCTCTCTATTCTGGATCAAATTTCTTTCTTTTTTTTTGTTCATTCAACTTTTTCACTTTTAATTCTTTTCTGAACAAAAGATATCCTGTCCTATCTCATTCTTTCCATCTCTCTATGTATGAATTGTGTGTGTGTGTGTGTGTCTATTGGTGTGAAATGTTGTAATCCAATTACTATAATTGAATTGCTTGATTGTGTTTGATACTCGAGGCTGCCCTTACAAGCAAAATTTACAGTTTCCCCTTCTTTCGATGGTGATGCGTGTGTGTGTGCGTTCATTCACAAGATTACAACCTAAATAAATAGCCTGAATAAATTGATATATATTGGCAAATGGCCAAAAAAAAAGAAGAAAATCCCTGTCTCAAATTGAATGATTTTTGATGATAATGTTAATCGATTTTCAACAGCAACAACAACAAAAATGATCAGATGATGATCTGATTCCATTTTTTTTTACTTACTCAAATTAATTATTGTTTGTTTGAATAGCAAAGCCAATGCCATAGAATTTAGTTGATGATGGTGATGATTCTTGATTTTTATGTACAACAACAATAATTAATTACAGATGTATGATAATAATAAAAAAAAATTCTTGTCATCCATCCATCCATCCATCTAGTTAGTTAGTGGTGTATATATGTTCATTAGAGATTCTTGTTGTCATTCTGCTTCTCTTCACTTCTTGTTTGATCAAATTGATGTATTTGATTCGAATAACCAAATGAATGAATTTTTCTTTGTGTGACAAGCGTTTATTTTTTTTTCTTGGGGAGAAAGCAAAAAATTTGTCAAACATTCCAATTCTGTCTGTCTTTAATGTCTATTATTAGCATCATCAACAAATTATTATTGACTTGATTCGTTGTTTTTTATAATCACATTGTTTGTTTGTTGATTTTTCAATTTTATCGTTTATTCATTCGTTTTGTTTTGTTTTGTTTGTTTGTTTCATTAGCGTTTTTTTTTTTGGCCATTTTGAATAATGATTCCTAATCGAATGCACGCATACACACAAAGTAACCAGAGAATCCACCAAATAATAATAATGATGATTTACAATTTAGCAAAAAGAAAATAATCTGAATTAATATACACATCAGATGATGATCAATTTTTTTTTTCGTTGCTTTAGCCATCATCATCATCATCGATTGAATGAAAAATGATCGAAAATGAATGAATGAATCAATGCGTTTATGTGTGTGTAGAATTACTTGACGTGTTTAACTTGATTCAATAATAATGATAATGCTATGCTATGTTATCATTATGTTCCAGTCGATCATCATTGTGATGATGATAATGATGGTGGTGGTTGGGTGATTTTAGAGAGAGGGTGGACACAGACACACACACACATATATTAATAATATGGTGGCATATCATAGAAAAAAAATTTGTCTCGAAAATTGAACCTAGTTAGTCAGTGTGTGTGTGTGTTTTTTTTTTGTAACTTAATCGCGATACAATGACATCATCATCATCATCATCAATCGATTCCAATCGTCGTTGTTGTCGTTTATTGAAATAGAGAATCTAGGGTCTATTGTGGATTGTGTGTGTGTGTGTGTGTGTGTGTTGGTCTTTGAAAATTGTCACACACACACAAACCAAAAAGAAACAAAAAACTTGCGAATATTGATGATGTGATATGTACATAATTTGCAATTTTGAAGAAAAATCAAAGAATCAGTTTTTATTGTGTGAATACTACCACCATCATTTCAAAATATAAATTCATTTACCATGAAAATGATCGTGATGATGATGATGATGTATATTCCGATTCCTTTTGCATTTTTTTCTTTTCTGATCACATCATTAGCTAACTTTCAAATATTGAATTGAATACAGGCCATTTATACGATAAGTTGTCATCAAATTTGGCAAATTTCGTTAAATTGTTTGTGAAATTTTTTTTTTTTTTTTTGAAATCAATTGATTCAGCCTATAAATCTCACCACTACTAAAAGATTCAATTTGTAAGAAATTCCATTTCAAACGACAACAACAACAACAACAACTCAAGAATATAATCACCGCCCCAATAAGACTAAATGTACTAAACATAATATTTATTTGATTTGATTACCAAAAAAAATTTTCTATTCAAATTCATCGTCGTTGTATACATTTATGAATGAGAAATAAGAAACGATGCAACAACAACAACAACAACAACAACACACACATATATATACCATGATGACATATTTGAAAGATAATGGCCATGTTTCATTTCATTCATTTTTCTTTTGCTGTTGCTGATGTGTAATATTATACGATAACATAACAAGAACAAAATCTAAGTAGCCAAAAAAAAAAAAGAAAATTGTAACGATTCAAAAGATTCAGAAAATAGCCCAGCTATTAAATATTATTATTCTTTGTAATGGATAATAATAATGTTTGGGTGAATATTTTTTTTTCCTTTTTTTTTGGCCAGAAAAGAAAAGAAAACGAAGAGAATATTGTCAACTTTATCTCAATGATTGTTGATGGTGATGATGATGATCAAATGCAAATTATTATTATCATCATCATCTTATATATCTCATTCTTGTTATTATTATATCATCATAATTCTCTTTCTCTTCATTCAGAATAAAGAATCCGATGACTAATAATAATAACGACATTGCTATTATTGGTTGACAGAATTTTCGATAGAATCAACTACACCACCACCACCACCATCACCACCCATTCTTCCCAGTGTTTTTTTTTCTTCTATGAAAAAAAAACAGTGTGTCAAGTTTTTTTTCCATTCATTCATTTTTCCCTCTCCCCCCACCAAAAAAAAAAAAAAAAAAACATCAGACAAATTTTCCTCGTTGATTTTTCACGTTTCTGGATATGGTTATTAAGGAATTATTTGTCACACACACACACATTATAGATATTTTATTCATTCATTCAACCGGAAAAAAAAATTTCCAATGACGACGATGACGGTCATCATCATTGAATTTCATGCTAAATAATTGCCATTTACTCTCGCGAATCCATCATCATCATCATCATTTTATTCATCCTAAATGCTTCTTGAATTTTCTCCGTCTCTATCTATCTCAATCACATCGTTTCAATCCCGATTATATAATAGTCAGCTTTCAAAAAAGCTGTTTTTCCGTGTGTGTGTATGTTGTTTGTATGTGATGTAATCAAATCTCAATCACTTAATAATACGGTCAGTTGAATATATACTATATTTACGCACACAGATATATATATATATATATTAAATTATACATCTATTTACGTTCAATGGTCTATGATGATGATGATGATCATTTTATTAGAGTTCCAAAAAATGTTCCAAAGTCAAAATCTCTTTGGCTCCCTTTTTTTTCTGAAATTTGGTTATTTTTTTTGGCCGTTGAAGGATCACTTAATTCACTAGAATTTCTGCCATGTCTTTTTTGTTGTTGTTGTTGTTGTTGGCTATAAACGACAATGATTATTTTATAAATGTCATTGGTTCATTTTCTTTATTCTTTATTCTGTTGCTGTGAATTTCATTATACACACACTTGAATTGTGAATATATTCATTTTGACTTTTTGATCGTTATTATTATTGAGCAATAAATAGTTGAAATTGAAATTGAATTCAATTGCCCTTGAATAATAAAATGATGCGGAAAACATGATCAATTTCTGTTCAATTGAATTCGAACCAAATGCAAAAGTTAGAGAGAAAGATTTAAAATCAATTTCAACTCAATGATGATGATAGAATGAATCAATAGATCCAAAATCGAATGATTATTTACGGAAATCAAATCTAATTTTTTTTTCTTTGCAAAATGATTGATTTTTTTTTGTTATTTCGCATCATTTTTATTATTCAGATGAGAGAAAGGAATTTTTTTTTGCTTGTTGATTTGGTCAATTATAATTTTTTTTGTTTTTAGGTTGAAATAAGATTTATTAGATAACAAGAAAATAGGAAATAATGAGTGAAAAAAAAACAATGACAATGAATAATGAATTTTGAATTTGTCAAAATAAAAATATTGCCCAATTTTAGATTGAAATAGCCTGTGTTAAAAATGTTTCATTTGTTGTTGTATCATTACTAGTGGATGTTGATGTGGCTATAGTCGTCGTTGTTGTTGTCGTTATTGCTAATGATGATGAAGATGATGATATGGCAATCGGTGATGATGATGACGATGACGATGATGACGTCGATGATGATAATGATGAAACAGGATGTTGTTGTTGTTGATGATGATGATGAACATGATTAAATGATGCGGCTGCTGCTGCTGCAGCAATCAAATGATTTGTTACAGGTGATCTATCGGTCGTTTGATTATGATTACCATTGTTATTTCCATGATTATTATTATGATTAACAGCTACAAATGAATTGGCCAATTGTTGTGCATATAAAAATGCAGCCGATGATGATGATATTAATGGATTATTATGATGATGAGGATGATGTCCATGATGAGGATGTGGATGCGAATGATGATGATGATGATGACCAATTCCAAATGCTGCTGCTGCTGCAGCTGCAGCTGCTGATTGGTTATTAATCAATGTTGATGATGATTGGCTATTACCAAGATTTCCATTTGTATCGATTCCAATACCGATTGTTTCAATAATATTTCCACCTACACTACTACCGTTATTATTATTTCCACTTGGATTATTAGCATCCATACCAGGATTTTGTTTTTTCCATTTTGTACGACGATTTTGGAACCAAATTTTAACCTGATTATCATTTAGATTTTTATCAAAGAGAAAAAAGAACAGAAAAATAGAAAATTTTATAAAAATTGAGAAAAATATCCATCACACACACGTGTATGACAGATGCTTTTTTTCGGACGAAAAAAAGCAAAAAAAAAATTTAGCAAAATTTTTACAAGTGTGAAACGCGCACACCACAAGAAAACGTAATACGATACAAATGAGCCATGATGATGTTCTCTCATCTCAAATGACTAATTTACGATAATTATCGTCTTCTTCCTCCTCCTCTTCGGTTCGACCTCGACCCCCACTTTTGACCTTTATTTGAGTTGTTTGCGTGCGTGTGTGTGTGTGTGTGAGTGTGTGTTGACGAATTTTGCACACTTACTTGTGTTTCCGTTAACCTCAGCGATAATGCCAAATTCAAACGTTCACAAACAGATAAATAACGTGTATTTTTAAATTTATTTTCCAATGCCACTAATTGTTCATAAGTGAATGCTGTACGTGCACGACGTGGTTTACCACCTTTTCCACCAGTACCGCTTCTTTCTGTATTTCCTGTTCTTGATGTTGATGATTGATAATTTGATTTCTTTTTATTATTACTATTACCGGGATTTAAAACGGTTAAATTATTATTATGTTGTTGCTGCTGCTGCTGTTGACAATAGAAACTTGTTGCTGTTGTCGTTGTGGTTGTTTCACTATCGCTATTCAATATTATTGGTGATGATGAACCATCATTATCATCTTGATTATGATGATCATGATGATCATTTTCCATTTGTTCATCATCAATATCATCATCACCACTAATTATTGATGAATTTGAATTCATTTCAGCATCATTATTATTATTATCGGCTAATTTTGATTGATTATTCATTAGATTTAAATGTCGATGTTGTGGTGGTGGTGGTGGTGGATAATGATGAGAATCAATATTTAAATCACTAAATACTAAAAAAGGTTTTTATTATTGATTATTATCGATTTTTTTCTCTCCAATCAATCAATCAAATTTCGATTACTTACAATCATTATGGTGATTATGATGATGATTAAGAAAAGGCTTATAAAATGATAAATTTAAATCATTGAAATGATGATTCTGCTGCTGCTGCTGCTGTTGATGATGATTATTCTTATTGTTCATTAACCATGGTTGCCATCGCAATAGATAATCTGCTGCGGCAGCAGCTGCAGCAGCGGCGGCAGCAGCCGCCGCTGTTGTATTTTGATTTGTTGTTGCAGTTGCCGTTATCGATGATGATGATGATGATGACGATGATAATGATGATGAAAAATCATTTAAACCTAATTGTTGGCCCATAAATTTATATGGATTCAATATATCTTCAACCATAAATGATGTGCTTGTAGAATTTGTTGTTGTTGTCGCTGTCGTTGTTGTTGTTGTTGTTGCCATGTTTTTCACATTATTATTTTTCATTGATGATGATGGTGGTGATGATTTTTTTTTATTCATTTTCATCGATATAAATTCAATCATATTTTTTGTTGTTTTTGAACAATTATTCAGTTCATCATCATCATTATCATTATCATAATCATTATTATTGCAACCAATATTATTCATCATGATTGTTTTGTTCATTTTAGTCAATTGATCTGTATTTTTATTATTATCAATCATTTTTTTCCAAAACACGCACAGACACACACACACAAACACAAATGGGTTAATGAATTTGAATCAATCAAATCAACTTATTTACAGTTATTGTAGTTGTTCTTGTGGTGGTATCGGTGGTGAAATGATTTCCATCATCATGATCGTAGCATCCAAATCACAAACTATAATAATGATGATAATAATAAAACGACAATCAAATGATGTGTGTGTGTGTGTGCGCGCGAAATTTTTCTGTTTCATTTTTTTTTTCAGCAACAAACAAAAAAAAACTTTTGCAGTTCCAAAAGAAAATCCAGTCTGTGTGTATGTGTGTCTGATGTATTTAAATCATCATTACCAGAGTTATATATATAGTGAGTTGTGGCTTTTTTTCTGCTAAAAGGCATGACATACACACACACACACACACATCTATATTCAGGAAAAAAAAACCACTTTGTGTCTATTGATGGTTGCTACATTTTATATATATATAAAAATAGCAAAATAGATAGATCGAAAAAGGAGGAGAAATATGTTGTGTTTAGTATAATGCCAAACAAAAATGGTTGGCTGATTTATAATAAAAAAATTGGTTGTGTGTGTGTGTGTGTATATGTGTGTTGCTTGTTGGTTTGTTTTCTGCTGTCTGTTGTATGTTTCGCCCATTTTTTTTTCTTTTCTGGTTGGTTGGTTGGTTGGTTGATTGTTTGATTTTTTTTTCTGGTTTGTTGTTGTTGTTGTTGTTCATAGGCCGGCATCCGGATTTGAACAAAGGTGAATGGATCAACTTTGATCGATTTATTATTCCAAATATCAATGAATGAATCGATAATTATTAGGTATAAATCAGAATCAGAATTTGAAAAAAAAATAATTTTCACAGTTTAAAATTCAAATTATCAACACAACATGTGGTGGTAAACATCTTGTGTTTTTTTTTTCATTCATTTATTCATCAAAATAGAAAATGAAAAAAAAAATTAATTTAGCGGAAAAACATTTTCATTCATTAGTCTGAATGGAATGATTATGATCCAATTATAAATGTCATCTTTTCTTCTTCTTTTTTTCTCGTGTAAATAATCACGGTGAACACCGAAATGGATAATGATGATGATGACGACGAAATAAGAATTCATTGTTCATGTTCATCAATTTAAATTATTACAGTAGCTAAATTACAACGAGAAATGTTAAAAATGAAAAACGCACATTGAAAATATATATAAATCAGTCATTTGAATAATCATTTTCTTTTGGTATTGAATTTGATTACAATGAGCCAATTTGGCAATTTGGCAAACGAATGATGAAAATAAAAAAACGTCATTTATCCTTATTTGCCCCCATCCCCATCATTACACAGCAGAATGATAAATCAGATTTTTTTTTTGTTCATTCCTCATTCATTTACTGAACGATTCTTTAATTGAATCTTTTTTTTTTTTGCTACCAAAAAAAAAAAAAATAAAAATTACAAGAATCATTCATTCATTCATTCATTGATGATGATGACAAATGTCAATTTTTTTCTTTTCTGTCCGAAATTCAAAAAAAAATTTTCTTTTTTATCCACCAAAAAACAGATTGACAAAATCGTTTCAAAAGAAAAAAACCAGAAACAAAACAATGCTTTCCATTCATTCCATTTGAAACCACAAATTCTGTAAAAAAAAAAGAAACGAAAAATTCTGTTTTTGTAATTTGCCGACTTTTATTTCGGCAACAACAACGACAACAACAACAAAAAACGCTTTTCTTGTTTTTAAAAATATGATTTTTTTTATTTCACTACACAAATATTACAAAAATAGTGAATGATGTAATAATAATCACAAAACATAGACAATTGGCGGCAACAAACAATCGATGCTATCTATTCATATTAAAAAAAAAATCTTTGAACTTTTGGCGACATTTGCCAATGATGATGATGATGATGATGATGATGAATTTGGACACTAATTTGAATTATATGTGTGTATGTGTGTGGCCATGTGTCATATGACAAAATATTTTTTGTTTTGGCCACGCTTGAACAATATTTTGTTGTCATCTTTTCATTGGCTTTTTTTTTTGTCAATGGATTTTTCCATTTTTTTTTTTTTTTTTTAGTTAGTGAAACAAAAAGGCGATAATTAATGTAAATGAGAAATTTTCAAAGTTTTTTACTTAAACAAAAACCCATAGCCGGATGTATGCCCATTGCAAACAATTCCTGTACCAATAGCTTGAATGCATATGGTATACGTACTTTAGTCACATTGTCCGAAGAATTACAAAGCATACAGAATCTTGATGCAACTAAAAAATTACAATTATGACAAATTTCTACTTCATAAACATCCGTTGAGAACATAAAACGTTCTAATAATGAATTCGAAGTACCATGGCCAATAAGACAATCACGTTCCATTTCACCAACTCGTAGGCCACCATTCCGTGAACGACCTTCAGTTGGTTGCCTAGTCAACGATATGGTTGGACCAATCGATCGTGAATGGACTTTATCCATGACCATATGTTTCAAACGTTGATAATAAATAGGACCAATATAAACTTCATTTGGTAATAATTCACCAGTTATGCCAGAACAAAGTAATTCTTTACCAGAAAACAGACGATGATGTTGATGCATAATATCAAAACAATCATCCATCGGTGTTCCATTAAAAACTGTCGCATCATGTATTGTTCCTTTCAACGAAGCTGCTTTTGATGCTGTCATTTCTTTCAATTTTCCTACAGTCATACGTGATGGAAAACCATGTGGATTCATTATTGTATCTGGACTAATGCCACAACTTGTGAATGGCAAAATGGATTTATTGAATATGGCACCAATAACACCTTTTTGACCATGTCTTGAACTAAATTTATCGCCAACAATTGGTGCACGCATTTGACGATATAAAACTTTTATGACTAATTCATCATCATTATTAGAAATAGTAACCTTGTCGATAACGGAGCTATTTTCCGAACGATAAACAAGACCATTATCATAATATTTGGTTTGTTGTTGTTGTGCTAGCAGATTTTTATTATTCATTACATCAGGTGATTGTTTATTCACCAGTATATGTCCAGAATGTACAAAACTTTCCGGTGATGCTATACCATCCGAATCCAATGTCAGATATTTATTCTGTGTTCTAGTTAATTCATTCGTCGTACGAGGATAATACAGTGTATCACGACAACTACGATTTGGATAAGTTTTCAGATCAATTTTTGCATTTTTATACACAAAACAACGTGCATAACCTAATTGTATACTGGATTTATTCAATACGGTAGCATCTTCAAGATCATATGCACTATATGACATAACGGCAACGGTAGGATTCTGTCCGGCCGGAATCCAGCCAAACATTTTCATTGGTTTTGTTTGCACCAATGGATATTGTGGATGTTGTATAGTGTATAGCAATGAATCATTACGAAGATTTTGATTCAATGCAATCACACCCATTGCTTGTTTACCCATAGCACATTGATATGTATTACGTGGTGATTGATTACAATGTGGAAACGGAACAATTGATGCACAAATACCTAAAATGGTGAATACTTCAATTTCCATATGTGTTGTATGGCCAGCCACAATACCATCATCATTTAATGCAATAAAACAATCATTCAATTCATTCATATCCAGATATTCAATTATACCCAAATCAATAAGATCATTAAAATTCATGACATTACGTTCAATTAATTGACATAATTCCTGCGTAAGACGATGTTCACCATTTTCATTGACAATTATATATGGACGACATAATCTTCCTGCATCTGAACAAATATAAACAG